>NC_139803.1:38074631-38497131 GCF_963457635.1 Microchirus variegatus
CAACGACAGTGTTTGTTAATCAACCACCACGCTGATTTAGAGAGGGTTTTTCTACACCAAGGGCCCCTGTGTGGATTTTGAGGTAGGAACAAAATGTGTCTCGATCACTTTTTTTTATTACAACTTGTCTTTTTGATATCGGTAACCTAATGGCATAGTTTTGGAAAACAAGAAAAAGCACATTTTATGAAGTTAGGCAGATATCACAATTACCAAAAAAATGACTGAGGCAATTATGCTATTAGGCTAACGATAATATGCTACTCTTTCACATTGCAGCCAAACATGATCATTTTCTCCCTCAGCAAACTCGTCAAAACAAAAAGTAGATGATGTAATGTAGATGGATGAAAAAAAATCTCTGACAATTTTGACCACTCATCGATTGCAACACCCACACGCCAACACACAGTTACACAGGCTGACCCCGTTGTCTTGCTGAGGTGTCCATCAGCTGAGACAGAGTGGATTGGAGGTGGATGCACGGCAGAGGGATAGTGCGGTGGGAGAATCAGCGAGAGGTAACATACTGCTAAGATCTGGCTTTGGCAGAGCAGCGTGGCCTCTGGCACTGTCACTAGCGCAATCGCCGCCACTTTTGCTGTTGTTGCTGTCAGATGTCGACAGGAAAGAGAAAAACAGATATAGAATTTTGAGTTTTGGGTTAGGGAGGGCAGTGTTGCTGACTGGAAAAAAGTACCAAACCTATCTTTTTTTATTTAATTATTAAAAATACAGACAGGTAGCTGAAGAATGTTGTGATAAATGTGTCCTTTTTCTTCCATTTGAAAGCCGTCTTCGACCTTTTTTTGTCCTTTCATTTTTTGAAATATACATTATATGCATTAATCATTGATGATTGAACACACACTATGACTCACAGAAAGTGTAAGCGCTGGATTTTCCTCCCTCACCCCATGATCCGGACTCCTACTTCCTCTGCCTCAAGCCGAGGAAGCCATGTCAGTTGTAGTTCTCGCTTATTTGATACATTTCTTTTTCATTTGTAGGGTGCTGACAGAATGGTTTTAGGCACCATCATCCTCACTATCCAGGGAGGCAGACTTGTACTGAAAAACACACAAAAACAAATACTGAGAGATGTAGAAAACTAGTATTAGTCAACTTTTAGAAATGTGAGACGGGGAAGAATATGTAGCTGAAAATGAGTACAGACAATAATATCAAGTGATGTTCATTTTTGTTCTTGTTCAACTCTATTTTTAAGGCTCTTTATTAAGCGATGCAGGTAGGCGGCAGATGATTTCCTGATCTAATGGGTGTTGTCAAGAGGACAAAGTACAGATCAGGTAGCTAAAAGCAGTTTAGAAATTCTTACATTCATCACGTCTACCGAGAAAGGGAATATGAGTTTTATTTGTCTTGCTTTGCAAGATTTATGCCTGTACTTCATTTGCGCTAAGCAAGTGCCGGAGAAGAAAGAGGAGTGGATTTAAAGTGGGGGAAAGTTCTATCAAGTAGTGGAAGAAAATGACTCATTGTAATTATACATAAATTATTTCGAGTTATTCGTTCGTAGGCCCTAAATTGTTTGCAATTGGGTTTCGTATTAAATGACACTTTCCGAAACTGAGGGATTGCCGCACATAAAACAGTGAGTATCTCAAACAGGGACGTGAATTTAAAGAGTTCAATTAGCAAAGGCTTCAAATTGTCATCTTAATCACAGGAGGTGTGGAATGGCTGGATGGATCCGCCAACTTAAAAAAAAAAAAAGTGATGCTGTGTCAGTGTTGACGTCGATGGTTGTTTATTTGGCTATAATTTACTTGGGTCATCAGGACAAGCTATCAGATATCTAACATATTCACACTAACTGCATTTTTTAATGTGATGAATAAAAACGAGATCCGAAGTATCCAAAAGTGGCCAAAATAGCCACATTTACTTCTCATGTTATTTAATTATATACCAGCAAAAAGGCCCATAACTCTATTCTATGAATGCAACTACCAAATACCTATACTGAATACATGTGGAATCGACTAAGAAATCATAGTTTTATTAACTTGAAAACATTTGTAGAATAAACGGAGACACAGGTATGACATGCGGGGGTAAAAACGGAAATTTTTTGCACACGAAATACTCATTTGTGGCCATGAAGTAGTGTTTTGCGACCATAAAATAAGTGTAGCTGTGGGTTTATCATTCCCATCAACAACCTGGATAGCTGGGTAAGCAAATGGAGTGCACCTTTGCTTGAAACTGTGAAATTTAAGATTATTTTGTGCGCACAGATTAATATTTTGTGGTATATTTTTCCAGATAATACATGTTGTACAAAGCTGTTCAATCTCATGTAGCTTATATTTGTTTGAACATCATAGCTTTATAACAAGTGGTACACTCCTCAGGACGTAATCGTTAGTTTAAATATATGAACATAATATGAACCTGTTGAACATTTTGAGGTAATTTACATTATTCGGTCGTCTTCTTTTTGCAAAATCACAGCTATGGCAAAGAAAAGAGGAAATAATCTCTTTGTAGATACAGTAATGACGATGTCAGAATTATGGTACGTCTAAAAATACCTTAACACGCTTAGAGGTAAACAAAAACGTGAAAAATTCCCCCGTTAAGTTCTCCGTTCATGCATATCACACCCACACATGCACACAACTCACCCATGCATATACAGTATATGGTTGCATATCACTGTTATTCCAATTATCTGTATTCACACATGACAAGTTAGCGGTGTGTGCCCGTCTCAAACTTCCATCTGTTTTGTGTACTGCGGCTTTGTGTCTCTCGGCGTCGCGGGTCATTTAGTTTGCCGGCAGCGAGTCAAGCTTTCACAAATCCCACAAACGTCTCCGTTGTCACTGCATTGTTGTCGATTCTCCTTAGACAGAGGTTGATGTTGTTGTAAAGGTGGGTGGCGCAGCCACTTTGAGTGATGACTGTGACATTTTATGGCGTCGTCTTCAGTTTTGAGTTGTGGCTGCCGCGGACAGCTTGACACGAGTGGGCTAAGCTTAGCGGAGAGGACGTTTGATGATTTGATGAGGATTTCGGTGTCAGCTGAGCTCTTCCTGCGACTGGAAATATGACATGGAGCTAATCCTGCAGTCAGACAGTGAGAGAGAGAGTTTCATGCTTCATCTGAGAGGAAAGCAGACCAAATTTGTAACACCCGCATGCATCCACAAACTTTGCATAGCCGTGCTTTTTTTAGGACATTGTGTTGACCTTTATTCCTCAGGTCACACTTTTATTTATACATTTCAGGATTGACACATTGCTCATTGGTGTTTATAGCAGAAAGAAAAACATAATGATTACTGCAAAAGTGTAAATCAACCGGCTTAATTAAATGTCATAATCACAATTAGACTGACGGCTTTAGACATGCCTACACACTCCCGGGCGTCCACGAGCACGGCCACTCGACATAAACACGACATACACACTCACTCACTCACTTACCTCATCCATTTGCATGCACCAGATTGACACTTTACTCAGTAGGCTTTTAAATATTCGTGCAACCTGACTGGATTTTCTCATTAAGCAACTTAAATGAAATCACTGCACGGAAATTGTAATGACATAATATTTATATTTTAGTTTTATTGTAACTTTTACTCAATCTGTGGAATCGTTGTGGTGCGATAAATGACAATTGTCTTGGCGAATGCATATTGTTTGTTTATTTCGTATGCATTCTAATGTGAAAAGTTCTATCTTTGTTGATGTAGTATACTGTAACTTTTTTTGGCCGACTTCTGTGCAGCGCCAGAAGATTTTGTGCTCGCTCGTATATTTTCTTGTAGCAAGTTGCAGAATAAATGTTTTGTATTGGGAGTTTTAGTCGAGATGAATGGGGCTGTACGCTGGAGTTTCATGTCATTTTTGTTGTTGTAAACCTTGGATGTATAAAACTATACAACCTTTTTCTTCCCTGACCTGCATCAAGTTGATGTTGTACTGTGTTAAAAATATATACATTTTGGAGCGCTTTTCAAATTTCCACAATACAATTTTAAGTGCTTTACAGCATATATATTAACCCTTAAAACCAAATATATCGCAGACGACACGTTTGCACAAGCTCTCTTTGCATTACAGTAATATTTGTCACGGTAATTTAACCAGAGAGAGAAGAGTTGGAAAAACGCATGTACATAGTTTCAATTCCTTTCCATTTTATGTCATTTTAAATATGTTTTATACTGTTCAAATTTCAAATATATATTGTTTTCTAAATAAATATTTTAGTTTTTCTTCATTTTGAATTGTTACAGGGGACATATTATTTAAAATCAAAAGGTGGAAAAAAAGATGAGAGGAGATGAAACACGCAATGTTGACTTCCGCACTCACAATGTCACTAAATTCCTGGAATTGTTGTCTCGCGGAGCTCTGCTTTGCCCATAAAATGCATGAGTGCTGGCGAGGGCAACAGTATCCGAAAACACGCAGAAAGTTCGATTCTTGCCTCCACAGTGCAGCACAGAGTCCTACACAAACTCTTATTAGAAGGAACTTAAAAGACCTTACATTCTTAGTGTTTGTTTTGTATTGATGTATTTGAACTTTGTTAAATATGTAACAGTTTTTTTTTTTACCCCCCACAGAAGTAGATTCTGTTGGTTGTGGCAGCTGGTGGAGTTGATGTATAGGAGAGAGCTCTGAGTGCTGTGATGCAACTGTGCAAAACTCATGTTTAAAGATAATATTTCCTATGAGGAGAAAAGACAACGACAGGCTGTGAGATAATTAATAGGAATAACTTGGCAAATTAACAACATATCCTCATTAGGTTTTAAAGGAAAATGTAATCTTGCTGGCAATTATGTCTCCTCCACAAAGTATCTGTTGTTTAGCCTGAGCTGTATAAAAACATAATTTACAAAAGACAGGGTTGTACTAATAATTCCTTCTTGGCAAGTTCTGTGATTTATTTCTACTGCCAGCTGCATGTTTGCAGGCAGCACCCTCCCAACCCCTTATCTCAACCCCAAACATAACAGACATTGGTTTATGCATTTGTGTATGCAGCCAGCTGGGAAAGCTTGGAGAGTTGTGACTGTGAGCCTGCAGCCATAATTGAAATGCTGTTGGAGCCATTGGAAATGTAAAACACATATTTTATGTGCACGAGGAGGAGGAGGAACTTTTCCTAAAGCAACTCTAAAAGCGTTTATGAACCAGTCACGGAGTTGAATCGCTATCATGTTCGACACACGGAGAATGAATGCAAAACAATGTGCAGTCATTTGAAGTTGGGAGTCGTAGATCAGGCTGCTACTTTAAAAAATGCAGAGATGTCGAAATCGCATGCTGGTCGCGGCCGCTCCGGGCAATTATTGTGGCGCGTTAGTCTTCAAAACCTGCATTGATCAAACATTTCTTTAATTACCATATACATGAGTATTCTGAGGGCTTTGAGACAGCTATTTTGTTTTTACAACACATTGTGAAAGTGAGCTTTAATGGCTCTGACCACTGTGCTCATGTTGTTCTCTATTTATCTTACGCTCTGGTTTGTATTTAGTGATCGTATCTGTTCTCTGTCAATTTTACAAGGTTTACTTGAAGCAGCAGTGCAAATTCTGTGTTTTGGAGGACATTGAAAACAAACACAAGGACAGAGCATTGTCATTCACCAAACACCCATGAGAGATAAGTTGTAAAAAGTAATGCTGTCAAAAGTAAAACATTTTTGTCCCTGTATGTCTTCAAGATCATGAATTTCATTTGCCAAGGCAGAAGAATGTTTCTCTAAAGTGTTTTACATTTTTTTGTGGTAACACAGGGGAAAAGATGAGTTCAGCTTCTGACTGTGACAAATATGTAGGGTTTTATTCATCACAGTCATTGAGGATTCTTTAAAATAGAATAAATTGGCATTAATTAAACAGTATACGATATCTGCACAGTGGCTTGAGCCAAAGCTCCAACTAAATCAATTCAAAATCTCCAGCCATGGCTCAGTTATGTGCATTTGTGACCTGTCTGCCACCTTGTGGCGTTTGTTGACACATTATGCATGCGTTTGTCCGCCTGTCCATCCCTGTGTTCTCTGTGTGGGCAAAGTGGCTGCCAGTCCACTGTGACTGACTGTTCATCAAAGCCCTGCTCCCAGGCAACCTTGTCGCCTGGCAACACAAGTGAGGTTCACCAAGGTGAAACCTCAACTGAGCACAAAGGGAGAGAGAGAGAACATAATGGAAGCACGAGCTCCACCTTAGATCTGCACCTTTTTAGTGTTCATCTGCATGAGTCTGCAGTCTGACAGTCGGTGTGTTTCCGTACACCGTTAAGCCGAGCTGCTGTCCTTATCCAGTATAGAAGCAATAGAGGGAATTGATTTATTGAACTGACATGTGTCCACCTCAAGTGGCAACCAGTTAGGACAACACCCATAGGAATCTAAACTGTTTTGAAGCCTTGGAGTTCACAATTTGCCCACCTCCATGTTGAGATTTTGCAAGCAGAAGTTGCCATTGGTGGAGTTGCCCGCCTGGTGGCTATTAAATATATTCTTACTTCCTGGTTGGGGTTAATGAGCATCTACTAACGTTAAAATATTTAATTCTTGAATCTGACAAAATAACTGCAAAAAAAAGTGCTGGGCGTCAACATTAACACGTGTGCACGTTTCCATATCGACTGACCGGAAAAAGACGCACGTGAAAATGCGTCCCTAAAGGAACACTAAACTTTAAAAACAGAGGCACACATACACAGTACACAGGTACGCTGGTTATTTGTAGCGCTGCTCTTTTCGTTTAATAAACAGACTGCTCCAGTTCGACTGTAGGCGTGCTACAGGAGCTAACGCAGCTAACTGGTAAGCGGTGCCCGGACTCTGGTGCTGCACTACTTCAGAGACTCATTTTAACAGTTGGGAGTCACGTAAACATGACGTCATGTGCATCTTTTTCCGGTCGGTCGTCATGGAAACGCGCTATGCGTTAACGTTGACATAGCGCACACAGCGTACTTAGCACCTATTCTCGCTGAGTTCAAATTCATTTTAAGCTACCGGTATTTTTTTCTTGAGTCATTTAAATGCACCAAGTGCAAATCTGGCAACTCCATCCTACACTTGGAGTTTGAAATAATACTACAAGTATCTCGAAACGATCGTCTCATACAGACATGAACTTCAAGCCAGACGGTCGCTGTGTCCACATCGTTTTGATTGAGGTCTTTTGCTCAATGTCACTTTAATACGCCAATTGTTGAAACCACCTCTACGGGCTTATTATAGGACTACGTGCACTCCAACCCCTCCATCACCCACCCACCCACCACTTGCACATAGATCCTTAGTGGAGGCTCAGTGATCGAATGTGAAATGTGTCTTCATTTTAGAGCTTTTACACCGTAGAGCTGCAATTACCCACCGATGCCTGCTTACTGCCAGGCAATCAGCACTCCATTAGCTCCACCACACTCGGTCTTCAGACACACATACTGTATGTGCTGACACACACACGGGGAGGCAAATGCACACTCCACTTTTCGTTCCTAGCAACTGCTGTTCTGGAGGGGACACAAATCACTGCTGACTGCTGCAGCAGTTTTTCCATGTTCTGTTTTTCTTTTTGTTTGCTTGAAGAAACAGAAATACAAAAAGATCAACCACATTCACCCCCCCCCCCCATTCACTCCTTAAAACCATGCTGCTTCCCTAGCTTCTGCTTTCCTGGAAGAACACTGCATGTTTTTTTTCCCTTTTTCAACATACCCTCACAGAGGAAAACCGATCATGTAATACTTTGCCCGAGGTACAGTAGAAAGCAAATGTGTTATTCATGGCCAAAAGCATTTCTATCACGTTAAGTGGAAAATCTGCCGCAGAGAGGTGACTGGGATGCAGGTGGTGCTGAAATGAGCACAAACAGACTCACATGCTCGCACACAGACACACTCGCGCACTACAGCATGTTTATGCATCAGTGCACAGCAGCCACAGACACGTCCAGGACAAAGAGACACAGTCGAAAATAGTGAGCTAAATCTGTAAATCGATTTTTTTTTTCTCCAGGTTAAAATAGTAAGTCTCCAGTGGAAGCAGCATTGTGTATTCCGGTTTACGGCTTTAGATGTTTATTCACGTTTTGCTTGTGTTTTCTATCCCTTAAAATTCCTAATCCAGTTGAGCACAGCGGCATCCTCCAAGTATACTTTCCACCGACGGCACATATTAGTTTTCTGGTCTGTCCCTTCACTCGGCGTGCTGCTGTCACCCTTCAGCCACTCTTGGTGGAAAACCTTCACCTTCCCTTCCTCTTAATTGGTGTTCTTTGGGAACTGTGAACAAACATCAAGCCCAAGGTGTCATTATTCATACTGATGACTCTCACACAAGGAGACGTTTTCCCCATCTGAACACTGACTCTGGGGGGGAAGCAGTCAACATCCCATATGGCCGTATATCAGCGGTAAATCACATGTACCGTAAAACAGGCAAACATTAAATTGTAATGACCCCATTAATGTTTTTTTTATGTACAGTAAGTTAACTACAAGGACATTCTCGTATAAAATTAGGCATGGGATAAATGGGACAATACCACTTTTTTTTCCCACAAAGTTGAGTGTCTACCAACACCGATATGACATGACTCGGCTAAAATGCTTTTGCGGATTTCATTTACATTTTTACAGTCTGTGCATAGCAAAATTAGCTATATATCCAGTGATTCTGACCAGTATTGGACTGGTACTGACCGATATTGATTCCTATTCCAATAAAATACTGGAAAAACTGGAAAACTAAGCCACCATCAATGCGATATTTACGGCAAAGGAGTGGCGAGTGGAAGCTTATTTTGAATTCAACATCTATTTATTTTGCTTTGGAAAACTGCACCTGAAGTGCACCACCCGTCTCAAAATTACTCTGGTGTACGTTCAACAATATAATTAATACATAAAGAAGAATCATAACAGCAAACTGGTGGTTCCAAGTCATCCTTCATTGTATCCTATCTTTCTTTGAAGTACAGTGAAAGATGGTTCACATCCATCAACCTAACCTTACATTGTGAAGTTGATATACTATACTTGGACGCATTAAAAAAGTAATGATCTCTATACACTAACAGAAGCCAAATGCTTTCATCTCCTGTGGTAGAAATTCTGTGTCGACGTCTTAAAGTGGCACATGGCAAGTCACGTTCCAGTGTGAAATAATGCATATATGTAGGATCGAGTTTCAGACATGTCACACATCTATATTATATATTCTGTATAAGAAGAAGTGCACCTTAGCATGGGCTTAATTGAGAAAATGTAATTTGCTGCTATTTCCATGAAAATGATGTTGTGTTGTTGGGTGTTTTTTCATCTTGGGCAAAAGGTTTCGATATTTGGATCAAGATTTTACACTGACAGGTACCCTACGATACCTGTGCAGGTCTTTTACACCAAGTAAAAGTTTTGATTTTATAATCAAAATAACTGTGGGCTAAGTGGTTCACTGGTAACCACAAACAGCTGCTGAAGCAGTAGCATGCTACATTTGAATAAAGAGCAAAACAAGTCTGAAAAGTGCCTTTTTTCCCCCCACTCTGCACTATGTAATTTGGCTTCTCTAACCATAACCATGCTTGTATTTCGTTTTTCCATGTATTCATTTTTTTTAACCAGTCATTCTCTTTTAATCCTGTCTGTTCAGAAGCTAAGGTTAGAGGGCTTAATTTTAACAATTGCCATCCTCCCACTGTACTGTTGGTTCATTCTTGTCTTCCTGGTTCAGAGTAATTCATTCTTTTTTTGTTCTACAGTTTTTTTTTTTTATTATTGAGCTGATGGCTACAAGCCAATTCATTCAATTTTTGTCTGGCCGCAGTCACTTTTTAATACGTTCATCTGTCGAGGCAGGTATTGTCAGGTACGAGGAAAAGTCATCTCTATTCCTCTGAAACACCTTAAGGCACAAAGAGCCAGGAAGAGAGATTTAACCCATCCACTCATTGATTTTCACCCCATGCCTTGCACATTTTGAGCTGGCGTGAAAAGAATTACATCCAGCAGTGTGGATGGGTATCACTTGCAAGTGACAATAAAGATTCGGTGACCAAACTTCCCGATGTGCCGTTGTGAAAGTTCTGATTGAAATAGATGTGTTAAGGTGCTACCTATGACACTGTGGAGTACTATCGTACTATTTATTACAACTAAACTCAAACTTGAACATTTAATCAACCTGGTTCTCCAAGGCTCACAAAGCTTGCATGATAATAATTATAAGATTAATGTAGAAAATGCCTAGCTTCTTCGTGTTTTCCAGTTGTAAGTGTAGTGGTTATTCTTGGGTGTTTGTCACAGCAGTTGTCACCAAGTAAACGTAGCTGTCAGAGGTTGGTTTACTCACTTCATCTGCAGTTATTTCAAAGAGTTCGTTAGAGAAGAACAGAAACTAACCGTATCCTTTGTACAATAATGAGTCACCATAACACATCGAGATAAATTCCTATTTATCCACCAAATGGCTTGCTAATGCTTTGAGTTCCACCCTCAAAGGTCAATAAGGGAAAGTTGCCCTACTTCTGTATCCCACAAACCTCTCACTTCACTCTCCTCATTCATTCCTTACAGCGACAATGGCAAAGTAAACCATTACCCATGGCGCTGAGAGTCCAGAACAAAACAGGGAAAAAAAAAGAAGTATGAAGAAGGAAAAAATCCTCCACAAACATCTTATAAACCACCACCCTGTCAAAAAACGAGCCCCGTTCCTGATTGCAGTTTTCGATCTGTATTTCAGTGTATCACTGAAAGTCATAATTATGCTGTCACAGAGGGAGCATGCAAGAGAAGCATACTAAGACGCACACTCGGCTTGTGTCGAAGGGACAGCTGGGGGCAGAGGAGCCATTATGAGTCAGCTGATGTGTGACAATTGTGTGCAGCATGTCTTTGCTGCTCTCTGCCAAAAAAAATATTGATTATATATTGATTTAACTTTCTCAATCTCCTAATTGGAAAACACGCACATCACTGACAGGTCATTTAGATATAAATTTATAGCGTTTGTTGCAGCGTTGCCTTCCAACAGGCTTGCGACAGTGATATATTGTCAATTTGCGAACAACCCTGCAAAAATCTTAAATCAAGTCCTTGTGGTGCATTATGGGTTTAAATGATGTAAGAATGCAAACAAAAACATCTGCTGCCTCAGTGCTGTAAAATAAATGTGACACTCCTTCAGAAGGTCGAGTACATTTGTCAAATTTTAAATATTTACTGGTCAGTTCAGTGGTTCAGAACTGTCCGAATTACTTGAGTGACCAGGCAATAGCTATGCAGGAAAACCGATTAAGGTAATGTTTGGCACAGGCTATACAAATGAATGAGTGAGGGATGGAAAGAGGCCTAAGGAGGGGGAAAAGGGCTTGCAGCATATCTCAGGAGGAAGAAAAAGTGAAGGACGTGGTGTAGAGAAGAGAACGATGACAAACAGCTCAAGCCTCGCAAGTAAACAAGTGCAGAGGATTCAGCAGCTCGGTTTGCAAGATCCTCCTTTATCCTGACAAAAAAGGAATGAACAGCAATAGTAAAAAGGATTAAAAACTCCCATTTTCTCAGTCTATCAGTCTCTAGAACTCCTATGGTTCCTGTTATGTCCCAATCATCAACCCCACACAGAGTGGCTAACTAGCATCCCACAGTTCCACTTTCAATATGACAGTGTTCTAAACAGCATTCGTATACTGGAGCAGGGAGTACCAGATCTCATGTGTATGACGAATAAAAGGCAGTGTGCACATTCCAGTAAAGGAAAGGTGAAGTGCATGTCTATGCCTACACACACTCAATAGGACTGATGTAAAGTTCCATTCATTATCCGTTTATATATCTGTTCCTGTTGAGGGTGGCAAAGCCAATTACAGCTGAGTCTCAATTCAAACTAAGCCCAGTCTGCATGACTTTGGACTGTGTCAGTTTGGCACAGTATGACAGGCATGGATTCCTTTTGAGGCTATGTTCACACATTTTTTCAGATGTTCTCGAAGTTACAGTTTCTTAAATTTGCGTTGTGTAACAATAAGAAGAGAACAGCCTGTCACCTCCCTGTCAATGTGCTTGCCTGTTCTGTGAAATCCCAGCTGGAATAATGTGCAGCCGTTTGTTGACATCAGTACATGCATGCGTCTTCGCTTAACGGCACACTAAACACACCCCAGGAGTACTTATCTTAGCAGAAAACATGTATAAGCATGGTATAGATCCACTGCAAAAATGAATGGCTCTTCCTTCGTTCATGCCACACCCCTCTACCAAATCCATGCCAATTGGTGCCGTCTTCTTTCCAACATAAATGAAATTTAAAAGAATATCTATCATGCACGTATTTGGAAGTCTCTGCCTTCCGTTTTTCTATTCCAGTCGAGAAACACGGCCAGAGAGCACAAGCTGAAGCTCCTGTAACCAGCCTTTCCCTCCTCATCAGCATCACACCAGAAGAAAGTGGGTGGGAAAAGCAGAACAAGAGTGGCGAAAAGGGGAGGAGAGGGCATCAAGAGGAACACACACTAGTTGACTCTGGTGCACCCTTCACAGGTGGAGCTGTCAATTCAATTATGCCAACCGTCTGGCCCATGGACACACAGGTGCACACGGTACAGCCGCTCTCCTCCGATGCACTCCTTTGCTTCACTCCACCCACGCAAATCGCTCACGCACATGTTTATCCGCGTACGCCCTGAAACGTCGCAGAAAATTGTCAACACGTTTACACACGTGCGCTCACGCTGCGGCGACGGCTCCAGCTGAGCCCCCTGAATATCATCACGTCCCCCCGTCTCTGTGAGGGTATCACAGCACCAACGTGCAGCAGGGGGTGTGTGAAACTCTCTCCACCTAATCGAGGCATCTAAGCACTGGCATTTCCACGCATAGCCAGCCACTTCAAAGCCCTGCTGTTGTGTGTGGCCTGCATGTCTTGTTGTAAATTCCTGCCCTGTCTTGCTCCTCTCTCTTTCTCTACATCCCCTTTCATTACAGCTTCTTTACTGTGGAGTTAACCCTTTTCATTTCTGACACAAGCATATGCTTTTTTTGTGTGTCTTCCATCCTGTTGTGTTGAAATCATGTCCTGGAAAAAGCATCGCTGTGTCTACTTCGTATCATCCTACATTCGGTGCGTTTACAGACATGTTAACAGTCATATTTTTGTCGCACTAAGACAATAATTGCACATTAGTCTGACTAAAATTGAGCAAGCCTTAATCGGACTATGAATCGCATTAACCAGGTAAATTAGTCAGATTAAGGCTAGCTCAATTTTAGTCAGACTAATGTGTAACTATTGTCAGTGCAACTGAAATCCAACTGTTCACTGAGCTAGCCTTAATCAGACTAACATACCTGGATAACGCGATTCATAGTCCGATTACTCCTGCATGTATACACTGAGTTGGACTGGAGTCGAATCAAGATTTGACTCAGAACTAGAAGCAGACGACATATAAACTGCAGTACTGTTGCTGGAAATCATACGAACAAAGCTCAACCACAACGAGATCCATCTCACTGTCAATCTCATCGTTGACTTTTTGTTTTTCTGTGACTTAAAGGTCAACAGGAAACTGACTCACTCTAGCTTATAGGGAGATATAGTAGATGGCCAATGGAGAAACCAAACGCTTGCATTGCATTGCATCGTACACATGCACTGCATGTGGTTTCACCCCTACAGCCACGAGTTTCAAAGAGCTTTTCCTGCTGACGTGTTCACTGGTCAGAAGCTCTGCAGGAGTCCAGAGCAAAATCTGATGATTTTGAACTGAGCTTAGTAACATACCTCTAGCCTGTAGCCTAACAATTTCATTTAGCTTTAGCCTAAAAGTTGTTTTTCCATCTGCTCTGAACAATATTTCTAGGTACAGTGTGTCAAGTTTATCAGCATATATTAGTGATTAGTATTCACCTGACCCTTCCAAATGTGGTGCGGAGTCTCAATTATTAGTATTATTTTAGTCCATCCTTAATGCAACCTATTGATTTTGAAGCTATGATACAGCAAGTGATGACTCTGCACTAATTAGGCTTTGTCTCTCTCGCGCTCTCTTCTTCTCTACCTCTACTCCTTTAGCTTGTCTCAGCTCATTGCCGTCTCCCATGGTGGCCGTGGAGCAGAGTATGACATGCAGAGCAGACAGGCCTGTCAAAGAGCGGTGGCACAGAGGAGGATGAATGAAGAAAGAGGAGAGGCCACACAGTATCATGCAGGTAGAGGCACCAATACTATGGATATGTATTTTACATCTACAGGGCACTAAAATACTGTGTATTTCTTTGGTTTTCCAAGTACTGAGATGTTAAAATTGTACTTGCTGTGTTGCACAAAGCATTTTAATGAACATCTATGTTGAAGGCTACTCCGTGTTACAGGAGAGTCAGAATTTCAGTGTGAAATCTTGGCTTAAGAAATATAACATTTCCTTTTGGCAGGAGGTGTAATGCACACTTCTCTACCAGTGGATATTGCTCTTAGCAAAGACAGCATGGGAAGTTCAGCTGTCGTCAGATATATACAGTACTGTGTTGTATTTACATTTCAATTCTCCGCATTAAAACCACTTGAAGTTCAGCTTCAACTGTTCTCTGTGGGGTGGCACAGAGTAGAGATTTTCACTGTGGTCAGCTCGACGGTGATTGGACAAAGGCGGCGAAATTGTAACTTCCGGAGAAGCTCGGCTTCCACGACAGTGGAATAGGAGGGGGTAAAAACACTATTATAGCATTTCTGTTACTACTGCGTTTGTAGTTTTCATTTTCAGAGCATCTCTTTTAAATAAAACAACTAAATACACTGCTATTTAGGCAAGCTTTTAGTTGACTTTGGTACGTTTCTATATTTTATATTTTTTAATGCGATGTAATATGATATGATATGTTGTGGTACTTAAATTGTCCTTTTATGCCACTCTTTATGCACTTTTATTGGAAAGCACTTAGTGGTTTTTATCTGTGAAAGGTGCTATAGAAATAAAGTTTACTTACTTACTTAATTACTTACTTCTTGTTCTGGTAGTTAATTTGCTGAATTTATGTATTTAATAACTGGGCCTGAAATGAGCTTCCCCTGTTTCAAAAACCAGCAAACGCCACTGGTCTCTACAGAATACCTAAATAGTCTTAACCTTTTGAATGATATAAGCATGCAAACAGGATATACGGGCATTGATGCAATATATTAAGGTTTATTTGCTCATTGTGATAGATGGGGTAGTTGTAAATGCATCATCATCATTGCCCAGGGGAGAGTAAAGGTCGTCTATTGGTTGATCCAGACTGAACTACTGTATAAACAATTGGTATCCTATGACATTTTGCACCATCATTCATGTCAGTGATTCCCTGAGCTTTTTTTCCTTTTTTATATCTCATCAATTTCACCTTCATCTTTTATCGCAGGAGAAATCCCTCGGGATGTGTCGTCTGTTTCTTAGGAGGGACTGAACATACGGTTGACATTTCAAATGCTAACGTGAGGTTGATATTCTTGCAATTAATGTATTCATAACTATAGCATGGATGGCCTTAATCATTGCCACATTGTCCTTACATGATGAGTCCTACTGACTTCTCATCTGGTGCCATAATCAGGCTGACATTTTTTCGTTTGGTGTCCGTTATCTTCACATGCTCGAAACTCTGGTTAACCCTTTATCTCATGCTATCATCAAGTCCAAATGTAATTAGCTCTCGACACAGGGTAATGAACAAATACCGGTAAAACTAAACATTAACATCAGCCTTAGTGCTAATGAGCAAATGTTACGTTTACACTAAATATTAACTACTAAACATTATCATTATCATTATCGTTTGGCTTTGTGATGATGTCAGCATGCTGACTCTTAGTTTTCAGCTCAAAGCACCACTGTATACAGCTCAGCTGCAGACGGGAGCTAATGGGCTTCTTCTGAATAGTCGGATAGCTTTTAAAAAAGCAGCCTAATCTGTTTGAATAAAATCTCTAAATGTAATAGTCTTATGCATAATATACCCTATAGTGTGGTATTTTTATAAGAACAATATAAATTTGACCTGCTTCACAGTATAGTTCAGATCTTGGCCCGGCTCCAGAGAGTGTCCTTAACACTGGACTCATTGTTATCACTCAGTATTATTTTGTCCAACCAAAGCATAGATAAGTGAAGCATTGCAAAGTGGAAGTAGGACACTGGAGGTGATGGTGTAATCTGGATGGGAGTTGATTTCTTTCACAGGCAGCAGAAATGAATTGGTGGTGTGTGTGATGAGATTAAAGAGGAGGTGTAAAGCCTCTAGCTATAAGAGGTGGTATAAAAGTGAAAGTGGTGAGTCAGACGGGTCGGGATGCTGAGTGAAGGGAGAGTGACGGAGGCGTAGAGGTAGTTTATGTTACAAGAGATAAATATGACGGCCGCCTTAGTACGCGAGGCTAATGGATTTCTCTTGTTCGGGGCGCTCATCCTGTCTGAAACGCATCGTTGTCCTGCCGCAGCTCATCTGGAGAGCTTCTAAGAAATCACTTTTAATTTAAAGTGCTTTTGTTGTTGAGATTTCAGCTGTGTGTGATTTACAGGAAGTTTTTTATTTTTATTTTTTAAACAGGGAATCACGCTGGGAAAATTTCCACTAAATCGAAACTGCTCTCACATGCCTGATGTGACATATGATAATGAGTTTTATGTGCACTGTTCCAACGCGTGACATACATCGCTGTCATGTAATGATAAATGCCGGACCTCTCTGAGACAGATTGATTTTTTTATGCAGTGATTTCTCAGCTGAAAAAGTAGCTGTCATGTCTGTTGTTCTGCAGTCGCTTTGCTACAAGGTGCCGTACCCTTGTCGGCAATTAAATGGCTCGAGCATAAACACCGCATTGGCTACGGTGAGCCACTTGTCCGCCGACAGTGTAGCAGTTCATTTTTAACCATTAACATTTAAATGGCTGCCACGAGTGATTGGCCAACTTTGAATAGCAATTTCAACACACAAGTGATTCCTCTCATCCCCCTATCAACGCTGATGTTGTCACAACATTGCATCGCGGAGGCTTTGGCAATTATGCTTTCACCGTGCACAGTGTTTACTGTCAGCCGCTCTCAAACGGCTCCAATTGTGAGAGTGTGACACATGGCACATGGAGGGATGGCCACTTTTTTAAAAGTAGTCCATGCATAAATGATGAAAAATATAGCATTATGGGATGCCAATACTTAAAGAATGAAGGGGGCTAATGGCCAATATACAGTGTAGTGTTTTTAATTATTGCATCTGATGAAGCACGGTTTATTTAATGGTCATGAATGTCAACGAGTGTTATGCAGATTTTCCATTTATCAGCCTTTTGAACGCAGACATCAAAAGGTGCAATTATCTTCAAATGCCAGATACCGGTCGGTTTCCGTTGATTCGTCAGTCATTTAGCCAATTTTGTGTCACATGGCTCCACACAATAGTAAATTTATTATATGTGTAAAGCAGAATTTGTATACTGCTGTATAAGATCATTTGACAGCGCGATTGTGTTTAATGCACCATATATAATGTGATTGTTGATAGAAATCCGCCGCCTGAAGGACCCTCTGCATGTTCAGCTCGAGTGGTGATTCACGAGATACTATACATCCATTCAGTGGAAGGTTTTTGTTCACATAATCGCTTGATGTAGGTTTTCCGATTTTAAAACAAACACAATCTTGGAGAGAGATCCACCAATATCTAAATGCCGAGAAATAGAAGTACAACAATGTTCCTGGACCATTGATACAAATTTGAGCTAAACTGTTGGAGTCCAGCTGATACTGTGCTTCAGATGGACTATCAGTGATGTTGAATTTTAAATGCTGCAAAGTTGAGGCTGCATATCCCTGTTTATTTACTTAATTAGACTTCAGTTGTGCATTTTATTGATCTAAAATATGCATGGTTTCTTAAAATATACATACCATTTATGTTTGGAGTTGTTTTGTTTATTTAAATTCACACAAAGCCCTCTCTATTCTGTTGTAATTAGGTAAATGAATCATACACGTAGATAGGCCAACAAAAATATTAAAACTACTTTTTCCTTTTCCCACAATTTATATTAATTTGTAGCCCAATAATAAAAGTTTAATTTGTGGCTGTAAGTCTATAAAGAAAGGCTTGGAGACACAAAGGCTGCCTGAGTGTGTTGGTAACTGTAACCAACTGTGAAAGGATTCAGTGTGTGAATCAAAGTGATTCCTGCTTCATTCATGTCTGAAGAAGAGAAGTCGCTGCTCCAGCGAGCAATGCATTCCAGCACCAGCTGCTCAAAATTAACTTGCACAGTGTTTTTAAGTAGTAGACTGATGCAGTGCTCTGCAGTCAACAAATCAGTTTATATATTTAACAGTAAACAAAAGCTCCTTATTTATGTGTGTCCCCCCCCCCCCAAAGTTCCTTTGTGTATAAGTGCAAAGCATTGACGGCTATAAACCCATAGAAAATGGGTTGGAACATAAAAAAAAATGAAATGAAATGAAACTTTTTTTTATTATTATTATAAATCACAATTCAAAGAACCCTGAACTACATAATACAAAGCAGAGCATTTTTTCAATATATTACATTGAGGTGAAAAATTGAAATTGGAACAGATGTGGATTTCTTTTCTTCAACAAAAGCTGCCGTTATACAGCCTCAACATGCAGAGCAAGAAGAAGAAAAACACACTAGACATTCATTAAATGAATCTCTCCTTGGTGCGTTTTCTTGCCTGAGGGGTTCATCAGTGACAAATGGCCTTCAACCAACTCATGTGACACAGGTGAGGAACGAGTATATCTACACTCAGCGCTTTGATGACTCCTCAGATGGTGGTTGCGCGTGAGCGTGTGCACACTCGTGTGTGTTGTAAGAGCGATGGTCATAAAGTGACTGAGCTAAAGAAAAGCATGTGATGTGTCTGCGGTGACGTTTGCTTCGTCTACTTCGTGATTTCCCGTCGGCGCTTTGGTGGCATGTGGCCGCCCAAACATAAAGTTACATTAAATTGATTCATGTACTGCATTCGGTATATGTGTGTATATGCTTAGTACTGCATGTTTTATGTGTGTGTGTGACTGTTAGTATCCACATGAGCATGAATGTGCAAATTGCTATACTGCACTTTAAGTGCTTTCTTGTCACATAGCACATGTATGCATGTGGAAAATCCATATTTTACTTGAGTTATATTGGCGCAGACCTCCGCCAAGGCAGCTCAGCCCCCCATAAAATAGCTATTAAAAATAGTGATAGCTTGTACGGATCACGCCCAAAATTTAATCACTTGTTCTTGGTCCCATTTCGAACACTTCCTGAACATTTAAGTTATGTTGCTAACAGACCGACAGACAAACTCCAGCGAAAACATATACCTAATGGTGGAGGTCAACAATACACAGAGTAGATCGCATCTTTACATGTTTTATAGAATAGGTTGAAAACTGCAAACTAAACAGACGGTCGTGGTGGTAATTGGCAATTGTTGTACTCCTGCATCTGCCAAGGAGACTTTAGTCCTATTTGGATGGGATTCATTTTGCATGGGGAGGTGGGGTAAAGTGACTTTTACCAGAGCTTCTCATGACAGGACGATGGCCGTAAAAGTTTACGACGACTTTTATCTTGAGTGAAAAGGCTAAAATTCTATAGTGCATACCAATTATCCTCTGTAAATAGAGCAGCAGTAAATAAGTGCGTAAATATTCCGTCATCTCCTGTTTACAAGTAGTTTTCTGCGGATGTGTCAAGAAGCAGCGTAGTAGGCACATGGCGACAGGAGTTGATGTAGGCGTGAAGTCGTTTGCACGTATCCGCGGGGTTTGGGCATCATCCCTCTCTCGCATCATGATGCACATCAAGATGTGCCTTGTCCAGGCTTCAGGCCAAACGGGGACCCACATCTGTGGTAGCGGTTGCGGGTTTACCCTTCCCAATTATGGTAGTTTTCCCAAGATTTCTTATACTGTTGGAATCGGCCATTAATATTTTTGTGAGATATCATGATTGTGATGAGGTCTAGGGAGGCAGGCTTCTTGAGCCAGTGAATTTGTCTTTCCATGCTAGCAAACGTCACAAAAGAACATGCGTCAACCAAGGTTTTGAAATTCATTTGCTGTGATCTGGCCATTAGCACCAGCTCAGATCTGGTATGACGATAGTCGGAATGAAAGCAACAATAAGAATAGTGAGAGTCGGAGGGAGAGTAATCATGAGTTATGTCAAGTATACTGTAAAGAAGCTGTGAAAAGTTAATCATAAAATGCTGTATTTGGGCTGTATTAGGTTTACATGCAGATTTCATGATTACCATCATCCTAGCTTAGCATGTTAGCGGCTGCATGGCAGTAAACTCAGTTGGAGCTGATGTGATTAGTTATTTATTTCTGACAAAAATGTCCGTCTTCTTTAAACTCATTTATGTTTGTTTTTGTCCATCTTTAAAAAGGGTTTCAAGCAAAGATGTTGAGTGCAGCTTTGTGAGAGCGTCTAGTCTCAACTTTGCACTCGACCACAAAATAAACCAAGCTGTTGCACCAAATATATATATATATATATATATATATATATATATATATATATATATATATATATATATATAAATAATTTGCAGAAGTCTACTTTTGGGTAGCGAGAAGCAAAAGTATGCAGCTTTCTCGTAAAGAATATGACAGGAAGTAATTAGAAGCAGTGTGTATTATGGGGAACAATGAGAACATTTCCCTGTCACGGAAGAACAGAGGTGGTGCTTTTTCCGTGTTCTCTTTATTTTAAAGATGTCATTATCGCTGCTGTTCTTTCCCCCTCCAGCTAGACGGATGCAGCGAGGTAGCATCGAAATTAACCTGTGTGTCTGGCAGCTGTGCAGAGCACCGATTGAGTGCTATCACAATCGGTTTTAGTGAGTCACAACACATGCTGCTGCTGCTGCCTTCAATAGCACAAAGGCAGAGAGTGACAGAAATAGCTTTCATTAATGGATTCCCACCTTTGATTCTACTTTTAATTGGGTTTTCTGCACACTCGAATATGTGCATCATATGCTCTGAGATACACACACACACACAGAGCGAGAGAGAGCCAAGTGACAAATGAACAGAGTAAGTCCTTTTCCATTGATTTCTGCTTTTCATTATGCTGGTGCGGGCTTTGGGGGGTGTTTCACAAAGCGCTCTTTATCGGCTGCATTCTTTTATGAAATGGAAATTATCACCGTGGGAGAAAAACCTTCCACTCATTGCTGTCGGAGCCGGTCCAGCAAAGTCTACTGGGAGACATTCAGTGGCTGGGAGAGATAACCATATTCATGGCCAGTTACTACTATCCTGAGCTTAGTCACCTGTTTTGAAAAGGCTCGGTCGCCTTTATTCAAGATGGGTTATTATTGAAAGCGCTGGTGGAAACATGGTTTGTGGCCCTGCCCTTGAAGTGGCTTCTTCTGTGTGAAGTGTCACGATGGAATGTTGTAAATAACAAAAACAAAGAAGTATGACAGAATGTGTTAACAGGTTTCTTTCACGCGAGTGCCTTTCATGCTTCTCTGTGCTTCCACCCGTCCCTCCTTTCCTCGTCACCCTCCTCCCCACCTGTGTCCTGACATATCTCAAGTCTCTCTTCCACATCTTTTCATACAAGTTGCTTCATATCTGCCTTCGCACACACGCACACACCAGCTGCCAATTATCACTCCAGAGGAAAGTATTTTGTCCAACAACGAAGGCGACTCACCGTTCCATATGCCGTCTCTGCGCTTCACTGTGACCCAAACGTTTTTTTTTTGTTATTGGATCATCTTTCTCGCAGCAAATCCCAACATCTGTTGTTTTGGGATAATTATTTTATCACTCCGCACTTGCCTTAAAAATTCTTGCCACATCCATGGCTTCTGTCCAGGTCTGCCTTGTCTCTTTTGGTCTTGGTTTCTTGCTTTGACTGCGCTGACCTCACACCTGAATTATACAACGCCCAAACTGTGCTTTTCCTCTGTGAATCGGGCTTCTGAGGCGGAATAATTGCACATATTTTTGTACATTTGGAGCGCAAAAATATAACGGGGCTTTCAACCACACAGAGGACATTGACATATCACAATAAAAAGCATAGTCGCAATCATAAAATCAATGAGGGCTGAATTCAATTAAGTCCACTTCAGTGTCACGGCCATGCTCCTGTGAATGAATGCTGGCTCACTGTCGCACTTTTGGGGGCTTGCTTGAATAAAAGCAGATCCGCCATGAAAGTCGTTATGAATGCTATGAGTCAAAATTACTTCTGTGGTGAACATAGCCCTCTTTTGTGAGTAGTAAATTAAAGTTATAGTACGAACATTTAGGGCTGTTTATTGGCCTGAAAATGTGTTTATGTTTGACTAATATGGCTTTGTTTTACAGCATTCACCATCTTGTGCCACCATGTTTTCTACAACAACCCAAACAGACAAATTGAAGCCTAAATAGTGTAGTGGATGTGTACCACGATTGATCCACCAGTAGTTGCTGATGCACTTACAGGGAGCCCAACGTTTGTTCACAATCTGCAGTCTCACCATTAGTTCTCACTAATTAAACACTACAACTTCTTAAAGGAGATTTAAACGCACGTCGTGAAACACAGCTGGGCCTCAAAGTTGTCGATGCAGTCGATCAGAGCATAAGGGAGTTGGGTAACTGACTTATTTTTAAAAAACAAAAGTAGTTTTGAGGTGTAAATAAACAAGTGGTCAACGCACTTGTTTATTCATTATCCAAAAACACCCTTGTATGTCCTCCTTGTGTGGTTGACATTTGACTGCTGTAGCTGCTGGCTGACAGCTCACATTAAGGGGAAAATTCATTCTTTCCCCTCAACTCACGTATTTTGAAAATCACAGGACCTTGTGTGTAATTGTAGATAAGTCATGGCAGGTGCATCTTAGAGTACCCAAGTATCATAGAAGTATATTTAAATGTCTACTTATCATGTCAGCAAAGGCAGCATTGATGCATCTCATCTCAACACATCTTTAGAATCGTGATTGATGAAGCATGTTTACATGAAAGTGCAGCTAATGGAGGCACAGCATGTGGTCTGTGTGTAGGTGGATGCAGTGGTGTGGTATGCAATTTGTGTCACCGCTCGTCTTCATGCATGTGTGTGGGAGACTGTATGTTGACGCGCAATTTGCATGTTTGTGGCTTTACGTGTGAACGTTCTATCGAATACGTGTGTGGTATAAATACTGTACATGACGAACATAAACGCCGCGATGCTTTCTGTGTCTTGTTGTCCTGTCGCCACCGGCTGTTTCACGTACCGTCTTTCTCTTCTGCTCACATAAACACACACATACACACACTCTCTCCATCATACACCTCTCCACGGACCTGCCAGAAAAAGAAGAAAATAGTTGTATTTTAAATGGCCCACTCAGCATGGTAAGACGAGTCCATGCAGACATCACAACAAGAGGCCTCAGCGTTACATACACACCCATACACTACAGCAAACATTCACCCACAGCCTGGCGCTGCACGCATGCGTTTCCTCCACATGTATAGGTAGATGCATATACACAGAAATACTGTAGGAAAAAAACAAAAACACCTTCTCTGAAGCCCATTCCTCATCCTCATTTCTGCCAGTGCACACCTCCTCCCTCTCCCTCTCCTGTCTGCCCTATAGGGGAGATTTCACACAGAGTGAAATACAGCGTTGCCAACATATGTCTCTAGGAATCAATTTATGCCACGGGGCTTTCTCTTGGCTCCCTCTGCTTAATACACTGCCACAGAGGGCTGCATGCAGACCGGGTTTGGCTCTTATTTTCTACATGTTTTACACGCAGAATTACTCCAAGAAGAATGTATTTGCATGACACAAAGTGACTTTAAAGTGCTTTATTTAGTTTTTTTTCCCCGAAGAAGCCGCCGATGACGGTTGTCAGCATAGCTACTCTGGAGCAGACGACTGTGTTTGATGTGTTTCCTTTCATTTATGAGTGTGGTAATGTGGAAATAATCACTAGGGCAGAGCAGGTTAGTTAGTAAGTCGTTTTTTTGGGGGGATATGTGAGAATGTGGAGGCGAACATCAAAACGAGCCACCTGAATTGCTTCTGGCATCTTCTTTCTGGTGTTTTTTCAAATTTATTTTTTTTGTCAAGGTACAAACGCGTCGCTGACATTGTAACGATGATCAGTCCAGTGTGAGGTTTGTGTTCCCTGTAAACACTGTGTTGCCCCGCGGCACGCCAGTAATTCCTTCCGTTTCAGCACCAGTGGAGTGGACAGTTCCCTGTGACTTTTCCTTCTCTTTGGCCTTTTTTTTTTTTCAAACAACAAAATAAATGTCCACTTTCAGGGTGAGGGCAGCAATGCATTAACAACAGGAGGTGGAAGGAGAGCGGGGGAAGATTGAGTGAAAGAGCGAGGAGATAATCCAACAAAGGTGGCTGTATTTTTTTTTTCTTTTTTGGGGAGAAATATGTCTCGGCTCTGATCTGAGCAGTGCTGTAGGATCATTAATTTGCTTGCTTCTCTCCGCTCCTGCTGTTTTACTTGATTGCTTATAGCCATTAAGATGAGGCAGGATTGGAGATGGAAGGAGGGAAAATCGGTGAGGAGGAAGATCTAAAGCTCAGATTTATGTCGACATGTATGCATACGTAGAGGAAACATACAGTACTGTGGAGACATATCCACACCAGGTACCACGAAATTGACTCCTTTCATTCTTGCTCATGCTCACAGATGTCGGCCTAATTGCAGCTACCGTGTAAAACGGAAAGCTCAAATAAAGAGCCGGATGGACTGATGGACTGTCTTCATTATGTTCTAGTCTGTCTCTGAAAAACCACAGGGAGGAGATGTGGAGGTCGGAGAGGTTTTCAATCACCATGATCCCTTCCCTGTGCTGTTTCACTACCGGGTTGTGAGTTGCCTCCTCTTCAGACTACGGATGTGAGGAAAGTGGGTGCCCTTCACTGTAAAATCACTACAGCCTTTCTCTTCAGAAAAGGAGAAAAGGTCACTGCTGTGGTTCTTAAAGGGTTTCCAAAATCCCACTCAAATTGTTTAATCCAAGCATATAATGTTATAGAAACTGTGTTGTTATCCTCAGCTTTATATATATATACATCTACTAATTAGTGGTGGTTTTAAAGATTGCTTAGGGTAGCAGAACTGCACCTAACTGAACCACCTTGTCATCTTTTAAAGATGGCGAGTCCAAGACGCATCTGCTCTCCGAGGGACCAGTGTGCCAAGTGGTCAAGCGTGGAATGCATTCTGCAGAAGTGGCCCAATAAAACGGGGGGAATGTTGACCAATGGAGTGTGAAAGTGCGTTGCTTGGCCAAACAACAAGGTCAGTATTATTGCACGTGCTTGGTTTATATTGATGATGGAGGTCGGTAGGAGATCACGGTTGAACATGTGTGCCTCTCACAGCTCACGCTGGAGTTTTTTTTTTTTTTTTTTTTAAATCAAGGCCAGTTACACAAACTGACATTGATTCTATTTTAACCAGGAATGAAAACAAACCCGTACCACATGAAATGAGCCTCGACGCTATAAAAACCAGCATTTTTTTTTTCACTTGAAGTGGGCTATTAAAACATTTTAAATTAACCAAGCCTTTTCAGCGAAGTAACAGCTTTCTGTTAAATGTGGATCCGCAGTGCTGCTCAGTAATTACAGGTGGGAGTATAAATGAAACTAATAATTTAAAAAAATTACGAGAACCAAAAAGAGGGTGCATTTGAATTGCCCCCAGTGATAATTACTGATTTCTTTTAAATGGCAACAAATAAATAGTCCTACATCAAATTGGAATTATTCACAAAGTATAGATAAAGACGTGTGACAGATGCACAATTACATTCAGGGTTGTGATAAATATAATGAATAGAGTAAAACCAGCCGTGGTTCAAACCCTGAAGGGTTTATCAATAGGGCATTTATCAAGTCCAGCCCACTGATGAGTGTTCTCCACACCTAGCTTGACATCCCCAAAGAAGCCATTGTTATGAAGGTCACTTTACGGAAAAGAAAATGAAAAGGGCTTCATTGCAAAGTTCAGGGTAGGGACCTTTGCGGCATTGGACTGTGCTGCATTATGTTGCTGTGAATGACTCGCGCTATTCACTCCGTACAATTATTGTTGGACTATGTGAGTGAGGGAACCTGTAGCAAAGCCATTGGTACTTTACTTTGGTGTCTCGCTCTCTCTCTGTGTATTAAATTATTTGTAGGCCTCCTGCTTTACTTCCCATTACTATGTTAAAACGTACACAGCTATAAAATGTGCAACATAGATAATATATATCTTCTTTTTCAGCATGACGTAGGTAATCGGATGATAAAAATAACAATTTTCACCAACTATATAAACACACCTGAGCAAAAAGTACTCAAAATGTTTGTTTTTATGATCAAAAAGCAAAGAAAACGGTCTATTTTGTGACTTTTGCGATTGCTACTTTATATTGCTACTTTACTTTATATCACTGCTAAAAATGCTATATTAAATGAATCATACCGAAAAACAATATTAAAAAAAAACAAAAAAACCTGAATATGTGACCTATAAACACACCCCCAGGATGTCCATTTATCCAAGGAGTTGTATATTATTTCTATGGCACAGATCTGTGCCGTATGAGCAAGCAGTGGACAATTTGGACAAAGATGTAACCAAATAGTCAGTTCAGGAGTTATATTCTAAAAATGCAGCAAAAGTAAAAAAACAAATAATTAATTGCTATTTCGGTGCAATTAATTTTAAGCCGTCACTTGGATATTCCTATGAATATTATTTTTACAGTTTCTCCTAAGAATAAACAACAAAAAAAAGTTTGTGCCAAAGCGGTACTACAAGTGTTTTGGCGTATGGCTATTGTCAGCAATTTGCAACACCATCCACTGACATTAATGAGGAAGCATTTTTTTTTTTTTTTAGATCTCCAACTCTGAGATAAAGAATAAGAATTGTGTGTGTGTATCTGTTATTGTATGCGCATATCATAAAAGTTTTTCCATGGACAGCTCTGACTTTCTGCTTTCGATTAAGCTGCTAATGAGCTGACATTAAGGTCACGCGTGGACAGTGGTGCAGTCGAGCTGTGCGCATTAATCAAAAGAAGCTTCAGGGTGGCCAGTGGTGTTCAAATGTCTGTCTTTTACAGAAAACTGCACTCCTTTCTCCATATGTGTGTGGGCTATTGTTGTATTGGTTTATAATTTTACTTTTTAAGCAGGACACAAGGGACAGGGCAAGACGGAGGCAGATATCTGCTGCAGTGACTCCTAAAGAATAGAATAGATTAATTTTTTTTACATGTAAATAGGATTTTCAGATACAAAAAAGTGTGCTGAACTATAGACAATACTTTTGTTTTATTCTACTATTCTGCGAGTATTATATCTTTTTGTCACCTCAATCTTTTAGCAACTCAAGTTACAGCTCTAGACTTAGATTGTGTCCTAGATGAACTGTATGTTTTTAACCCTCAGAGCACGGAGTATTTCGGCTGCTTTTTCCATGACTGTGTCAAAACGTATACAGAGGCTATACGAATGTGTCATATAGAGTGTCATAGCCTTTATCCAGAGAGAAAAGTACACAAAATATTTAAAATCAGTTTCAATTTAGTAAAGCCTGAAGATGTAACCTTCAAACACACATTCCCAGGATGTCCATACAAGGAGTTTTTTCTTGTATTGGTAACAAACTATGAAAGTTTGGCCAACAGGGTAGAATACAATCATGTATTTTTCGGATAGTAACTTCTGCTCAAAACGAGCCTGTTCATGTAAGCTCCACTCCATGTGAATATGATTTGAGAAACCGTGTTTAAATCCACATACATGTGTTTTTTTTGCCTTCAGTGACACAATCTCGTCCCCTTTTGCTCACGTCATATCACACACGTTTAACCAACAGCTACTCATAAATATAACAGAGTAGATATAATATATAACTGCTATAACTGCAGTGTCATGCATTATTCCAGCATGGGGGTAAAAAGAAACCTGTAGAGGAGTAGTTGGCAGTGGTGCCAGCCACCCAGACACTCTGACGAGATTACCCCTACACTCAATTCAATTAGAAGCCCACTTAAGTCACCACTCACCCCTTCAGGGTCTCCATAATCATAACAGATGGCTCTCTATGAGACACCTACCATCTTTCAACTCCAAGAGGCCCGAAGTGGAGCAGAGCTGGAGAACTCATAATGGCACAGCAGTGGATCATGCTGAGTCTTTTTTTCCCCGTTGCCGTTTGAGTAATAATTCTGTTGAAGCTGAGAATGTGCGCTGTACACACAGGAAAACGAGGCGTAAAAAGGTCCACAAAATAAGCACTTCATAGCAATCAAGACAGGAAGCGGTGTTGAATCATAATGTAAGCTATGTTTGCTGAACGCTGTTTGACATACTGTACATTCTGTACAGTCGCATGTCTTTTTCTGTCTTATCTAACTGTCAACACAGCACATAATATATAGGCGCTATCAGTGCTCAAAGCTTGATTTCACAGCATTTCTCTTTTGCATTGCAATATTGTCAACTTCAATTGAGATTAAGAATAAATTATTATTGATTAAAGCTCCCATAGAACGGAAGTACCAATTAACGCTGTGTTGTATTGTGATCTCAGGCTCAGCGAGATCTCTGAAAAAACCTGTTCTTGTTACGTAAACAGCATTTCTTCTGAACAGCGGATCCTCCAGCTCCGGGCACTAGTCTGGGCACATCCAGTTGTGTACATTGTACCACAGAAGAAGAACGTCCGTTGTGAAGGTGTTTCATTTGCGACAGTGTCTTCTAACTCTGTGTCTGACTCCGGGTCAAAGGCGTAAAAGGGACTGCGGCGGAGTCGTGACGAAGCTATTTTTAAACATTGTTTAAACAATGTTTTGATAATGAGTAGCAGAGCATCCACCGTTCCAGTGGGGGGAGCTGCTCTTTTGAGAGCTGGTGTACTAATTACGTCACTTCCAGATATTGGCCAATCAAAAGACAGTTGGGAAAGCTGTCGTTGGCTGGCCAATCACAACACAGTTTGTCTTCTGGTTGTGAGATTTCAGTCTGAAACAGCACGACTGACGAGAGCTTCAGTGAGGAGAGATTTCTATCGGCTCATTTACAGCAACTAGGAGGTTTTTGACCATAAAAACAAGTTAATGTATGTAAGTAGACCTCCATAACTCGCATATATGTGCTATAGGACCACTCTATGGGAGCTTTAACCTCTGGAGGGAAGCATTCCACCAATAGGTATATAACCTGTCAGAAATTATTATTAGAAGAAGCACAGGAATTACAATTTCTAGGCTGCATTTTGGTAACGGTGATGAACATCCATAACTTCATTTCCTGCTGTTTGATTTTATGCAATTTGCTCAAAATGCTCATCCTATTTCCATTTTCCACTCTAGGTAAGGTAATGCACACTATCCCATCTGGTTAAGTGGACTATAAGCACAATTAACTGTAATGAGGACTTGACCTAATTCACACCTGGCTCACATTGGCAAGGCAATCACTTAAAAGGGGATTTTTCTTTGACCATCTTTTTATTGCCCTATTAACTGATGTTTATGATTATATAATATAATGTGTACATTTTAAAAAGAACACTTAACAAGAATATGAAATCAGTTCATAGGCATCTTTATGACACAATATCCAATCATGTCTCACTTTACTTCACCAGGAAAAAAGAACAAAAGTTATATAATGAACAAAATTGACTGCATGCAAAATGAATATGTGCAACAAGCCAGACAAGTCACCGAAATTACTTTTTTCCTTCTTCCCCAGCCCACAGATTTGACAACAGAGAAACGGTATGATTAGGGCAGACAATACAGCGGTGTATGCTCAGTATAAACACTACAGCAGCTCAATCTCAGGAACACTGCTCAGTTTTATTTTAACTCACAATGTAAGAACACACAGCAAACAGACACTTTATTATACTCATCTGCCTGATTATTGTTTTCCCATACTCCCCCTCTACAAAGTCCTCCAAGTTGTTGGACCTGAATGAAACGATTGCCAACATCACTGAAACTGTACAGCTTTTGTAATTTTCTCATGTATTCAATTTAAAGAAGGTATTCCCGGTGCCTACTGGTTAAAAGAACAACCTCTTGAACCCCTGGTTACAAAGGTTTTTCACCAATGGGAATATGTTTAACTGACATTCACTCCTGGGTCACATGACTGCACTGCACATGGTTTTTACACGGCGGCTTCAGCTCAGATCAGCATCAGTGGCAATGTCAGACCTGGGCGAACATATTGATTTCCTCTCCGTCTGGCCTATTTTTCCTAGAAATGCGGCATTTTCGTCGGTTAGCATTTGATTTGTATATGATATAATATAGATAGGGGTCCAAGACCGAGTATAATACAGTTCAAGGAATAGGATTAAATAAGCTCTGACTACCCACTTTCGAACATGAAACATTTCTCCTTTTGCACTACCTTGTTTTCTTTGTCTTTGTATGCATCCCATGTTCAAAATAAAGATGATGATAATAAAGATAGCATAGCGGGTTAGCATTTATCTTTGTAGCAGTCCTTACCTTTAGTCGTGGGTTATTTCTGTTTGTTTTCTTTTATTATTAGAATAGATTTTCATCATAAATGCATTCATATTGTGAACTATTTATATTTCCTTATCAAAAGGAACATTTATTTTGAAATTATATGACTTTTTCTTTTTCTCAAAAAGGTGGATTTTTTAATTTTTTTTAATCCTGTCTGGCCCCCCACTCACCAAACTAGTCACTCCATGGCCCCCAGTTCATTTGTGTTTAAGACCCCTGTTTTAGAAGCTTGTCCAGGGTTTAAAAGTCCCAGGTATACCCAGTCATGAAAGAGCTTTAATGTGATTGTCGGTGAATAAAATAAATTATTTATTAATGTAAGTGCAGCCCTTTTTAAAATGTATGCTGAGGTTCAACAATCACATTCTACACATTGACACTATAGTGAAATTATTTTTGTGCCGCTCACAGAACAAAGTTATGCCCCCGGTCCCCCGCTCCTCCACTGCATCTGTTCTCACAGTTTTGCATGACTTGTGAATATGGCTCATGTTAGCATATGCTGAGCTTAGCAATTTGCTCAAAGCGTCACTGTTGCTGCCTCACAGAGTTGCTCGCCTACCAGTGGGTGTTGCTTTCATTCTCCACTTTAATTGAATTTATCTTGTGTTGACAGTGTTGATACTGTTGCCCTGAGCGAAGACTGGATGTTCAACCAATTGTTCCTACTGAGTTAATTCTGAGTCTTTTCTTTTAAAATCAACATTTAATCATTGTTTGCTCACTCTCAGCATCCCGCTACAAATATCCACATTTGTGATGCCGGGAGGTCTTTAAAGGTTTGCTTATCTCTGGGCCCATTTGATTTGTGTTTGTCCTCCTTGTTGGGGGGGAAACATAATCATATTCCCATTGGCAGGGACTTTGTGTGCTTTACAGATTAAGTAAATCAAAAATATCTGACAAGCAAGTGGACCATAAGTGTCCTGCTCAGGCATCAAACTCCAATTGAGATGCCTTCTGAGACAGTTTCGCTCTCTTTCAGACTTGAACAACTTGCTCTATTTTTCATGTAAACTGTAAAATACCTCCCTGTGCGCGTGGGCTCTTGCAGAATGAATGAGGACCCACATTTTGTTCCTTTGTGGCGCCTCGAGGTAAAACACATACCATGTCCACGAGGATTCTGTGTCCTGCTCCTTACCCCATGTCTAACATTATCCTTTTACTCAACACAATATCATGTAAAAAAGCTCCAGAAATGGGGTAAAACTTAAAAAATAGAGGCAGCTCTTTGATTGACTGCACTATATGAGCTGTTTTTTTTGCACACAAAGAATTGAGTTTCCCTGCTGAGTGAGAAACTGGCACCAAAGTGTTTCTCGTCGTACACAAAACAGCCAATCAAAGGCACAAACAAGGCCTTTTTGTTTTGGTAAGATGCGAATGTTCAGAGAATAGAAAAAGCAAGAATTTGAACAACAAACAGAGCAGGGATGCCACTTGAGCCTTTTTGTTTTCTGAGAATCAATTTTAATTTTTCCCGTAAACAAAGAATATATGCTATTGTTTTCACGTCAATGAAGTTTAATCACATTCCGAAATAAAACATTAACCACAAACACCTCGGTTGTGTGTATATGTGCATAACAAATTGTTCAACTCCTGGAATGAACAGCAACCAGAAGATTGAGCTCAGCAATCATCGTCGTTGTGTGTGTGTGCACTGTATGATCAAAGAGTCTTTACCCCCTAATGTGCTGATCCACCCTTGCCCAGATAGAGCTACTTAGTCCCTGTAATGTCCCGGGGTCCCCTCTCATCGCTGCCTTTGAATCCTGTCACAGATAACACGGCAGATTCTTTGCCTCTCCTGAGTTGCTTTCAAGTCGACTGTATCTCAGATCTGTCATACATACATGTGTGCAACGAGTGAAACACGAGCCACGCTTTTGTCCGACTTTGTTGTTTCTCTTGTTGGACAACATTCTATTGTTGTATGGAGTAGGAGACACGACATGCATGCTACAGAAGGTGGACAAAGTGTCATTTACGCGTTTATATATGAAAAGAGAAGCTTTCATTTCTGTATGATGTAACCGCCATTGCTCATACCTGCTTTACGTTGGCATGGTTGAGTCATTGCATCCAAGCGCAGCACGTAATTGATGTTCTACCGCTTTATTCTCCACATGAGAGTTGCTGGTGCAAATCCCAGCTGGCAAAAGGCAGGTCAATCCACTCGTGTCCAATTCGCCTAATCTCCAAATATGCTTGTTTTTGGAAAGTGGAGAACCTGGAGGAAAGCAATGCACACATAGGAGAACATGCAAACTCTATGCAGAAAGACCCTTGTTCTCACTGGATCCCAAACTTGGGTCTTCTTGCTGCAAAGGCAAGAATGCGAACCACTACACCAACCCCTTGGTAACGACATCTCCCTCCCTTGAAATATTGACTACAAAGCTTCATGGTATCATGGCGGTTGTTCTCCCTTCCATCCCGTTCATCTCAATCTGTAAGCTTTCAGATGACGTGCAGAACTATATGGACAAAAGAAATGTCGAGTACAGACTAGTACATACTTACCTACCTGTTTGTATGTATTCCCATATGCATACGTGGCATTGAGAATAAATGAGATGCTTTGTGTTAAAGTTGTATCATCAGAAAACCTTTGCACAAATCTTTAAAACAAGTTTGACTACGATGTAGAAAAACTCCTTGAATTTGATCTAATATCACCAGTGCCTCACTGAGTAGTCATTTCCGTACAGTTTTACATGCAGCTGTGTGCTGTATTAGCTGAGTAAATACATCAGTGAGCTGCTTTTTATGTCTTCATATGAAACTCGGGTGTGTTTCAATCTGGGCTTAGAAGTGTTTCCCTATTTGGTCCATGGTTTGCATATGTGTTTGGATTTTTTTTTAAATTCATATTTGTGTCATATTGTCCAAGTGAATATTTTCTCTGGAGAGTATTTCTGCCTTTTTGAGGTCACATCGACCGGAACAGAACCACAAGTGTGACATACATGTAGTTATGTTGCATTTTCGGATTTCACAAAATAACATCGACAAATACATTCATATTATTTAATTAATTTCCAAATTAAACCCTACTTCAAAAAAGTGTGATTTTAAAGGCTACCATTAGCTATCCAATTTACATAGGGACTTTGATTCACCTCCTCTCTGCTCTTTGGTTCCTGTACCGTTACCTAATATTATGATAGAGTATAGTGTGGATATTGTTTGGAGACAACGATAGAAGAATGGCAGATATTACATCGGCTTATGACATGCCTCACCAATCAGAGGGGTTCCATGGTTCATTGCGTTATTATGCTTCCTTTATCACTGTGCAAGGCTCAGAGTGTCACAGCGAGATTAATTGGAGAGGCTCAGTGATGAAAACGGTAGCTATGATGTTTCGGTGTCAAACGTGTGTACGTCCTCACGCTGAACGAGACACGAGACAAGCAGAATATAATGGTAAACATCCTCCTTGTTAAAATGTCTCTATCCAAGACAGTCAAATATGAGTCCCCGTGACACTGCAGTGCAAAACTGCCCAAATTACTTTGTAAATTTCTCCTTAAAAGGCGACACAGTAAGAATGGAAACCAAATGTGAAGGAATAGGCAGAGAGAAAAGTGGAATTATAGTGCAAATTATACCATGACGATATTTTATACATGCCGGTTGTGTGTTTATTGACTAACGGCAGCTGGTAATGATTCAATTTGAACTTCAATTTGTGCACATAAATGTTGCTGCTGTTATGTTCCTCTACCTCCTACAACCAATTTTACTTGGTTTTTTTTTTACAATTGAGTTGAGGTTAAAATGTGCACTCACTCATATGCATATGTACTTTTTATGTAAATGTGTTAAATTCATGGGTGTCTAAATTCAGTCATAAAACATTGTTCTGAGTGCATTATGTCTCTGCATAAAGGCACCACTCCTGATTCCAGCAATTGAACGCGATCCCCTGACGCTACACATCACAAAGCCAAGGACGTTTCGATCCATCAGGACCCCACCCATCCTCTGCCAAAATGTAACCACCCTTCTTTTCTCTTCTAGCTCAGCGTATTAATTGAGACTAAGCAGTCTACCATGCGGTGTTTTCCACTACACTAATGGCCCTGTTGTGTGACCCAGGAGGGAAACACGCTCCAACTCTTTGTCAAATGTAATCTTTAAATACGATTTAAGACTCCACTTCCTCTTTGCCTCGTTCCTGTCCTCGACTGGGCCGTCGCTCCCTCGTACAAGCGTGCGCTGCAGCAGAGCACTTAGCTTCACCCGGGACGTGTCAGCGCTCAGTGGACGTGATGACGGAGAGGCGAGCATGATGGGGATTGGTGGGGGAGGAGGCTGGGTTTGCGCCTTGTTAATGGCTATACAATGTGCCGAGAGACAAGGAAGCAGCGTACTCCAGGCAGCCAGTGCTGTCATTGTAGGGGGGAAGGCCAACGTGGAGAGAGGAAGGGTTATTATTCTCCCACTTTGTTTATCAGTTGGATAAACAAAGTGGGAAAGCACACATAGATAGGACTACTGCCTTAAACACGCACACAGGCACTGACAGATACACACACACAGACCCAGGCAGTAAAAGACTCACAACACACGTGCACACACACACACACACAATCACAGCATAGTTAAATGTATTCCCTAAATCACAAGCCAGTATTCAATTCATTAGGGAGCTCACAGCAGCTGTTCTTGTCTAACTACATCAAGGCAAAGATTTAACACAGGAATCTAACACTGAACACTTAGACCAGTCTGCTTTTCAAAGAGAGGGGGGAATTCTCTCTGCAAATTGGTTTTAAACTTGTCATAAGTCATAAGTATCATTTAGTGCCCCGTCCAAATGAAATTAAAGTCAATGCACTCAAATGCAGTGGGTCCGAGTTGGACCCCACCACTGCTGCCACTGCCACCCAGGAAATGTACATGAGACATTTTCCACAGTCCCTTATTGCACCATTGCCTGCAGTTGTTTACAGTAATGTGATTTTATTTTATGAGCTGTTTATACCTATTTAAAGAGAGATTCATCTTTATTGTAATTTGGGTTTAATCACGTTAGCTTTGGCCCTCGTCTCTGTCAGCTGCGATATAAAAATGCACAAGTTGCTGAAATCAAGTCCATAAAGAAAAAGTGACCTGGCAAAAACAGTGGCATTCAGAGCATCAGATAAATCGTAAAACAACACCCCTCTCTTTTGCCAGATTATTATCACTTACGGATGATTTCCTTCCCTTGCTGAGGAAGACGTGTGAAAAAGCATCTGATGCCTTTTTGCAGTTCTCCTTGCATTCATCAGTTCACGACTTTGGCACCAGAGTAGTTCCCGAGATCTCCAACACAGAGATAAATCCTCACATTCATACAGTTTGTAAACCTGCCAGATGATCTAAAATGGCCTTTTTTTGCAGTTTGAAGTTAAACAGAGGCTCAGCCAAAATACTATCACTACTAATTCCACCTCGTATAAAACAAGTTTCCAGAAATCGTAGAGCATGATTGATTTTTTTTTTATTTGCCACAATATCCACCAACTGGAGATAAAATCTGCCCTAGCCCTTCCCCAGACCACTGTCCAGAAGGAGCAGCAACTTTAACACTACATTGAAGATAATCCACTACAATTATGTAGTTATACATAACTGTATATAATAATTCCTAATTTCTCTCTCTGGGGTCGCTTTTTTATTAGCTCCCACTTTAGTTTCAGGAATACTACATAGATGTGTAGTAACATCATTACTAGATCTTGACAATATGAGAATTTTTGGTTCCAGATACCTGTGACTATTGGTTTTGTACCTCTGCATAACCACTGTGATGTTTAAGTTGCAATGCACATGTGTAAATGGCAAACATTATTCAATTCAATGCAATTCAACTTTATTTGTATAGTGCCAAATCATAACATACATTATCTCAAGGTACTGTACATAGACAACATCATGCAGAGCAAAGAAACCCAACAATTCTCACAACAAGCAAGCACTAGGCATCAGTAGAGAGAGAAAAAACTCCCTTTTAAAAGGAATACTGGATCGGATCTGGATCTGGATCCTGCAACCTGGAAAATGAGGACACACAGAGAGAGAGAGGAAGGAAAGACACAAACTAGGGAGAGAAAGAACTAGGTTAATGACATATAATGAAGTCATAAGTCACATTATCAGGTTTTTCATAATATGTTTTGTGAAAAGAGTTCTTGTTGTTTATTTGTTTATATGTTATTATGCTAGCATTTTACACTGACTTACAATTAGTTTGACACCCCTGGTTTAGATTTATACATTTACATGTATAATGCTGCATACATCAATATGGAATAGGAATACAGATATGTTTGTACAGCCAGTTAGAATTGCTTTTTTGCAACAGATATGGTTATAGACATTTCCTGTTCACGTCACAGTCACAAGATGGGAACTGACCAAACTTTCTCCACTGTTTTCCTCCACTATTAAAGCAGCACTGAGCAGCTTTCACATTGTTAGGAGAGAATTATGTCCTCATCAAATGTAGTGTGTCCAGAAAAGCATGCCCTTATCTGGTTTGGCCCATAAATAAAATACACAACAGAGCAAAAATATATAGCATGAGGGATTACAGCGGTTTAATTATTTTCTGACTGTTTATTGCTCTTTGCCAGGTGATGGATTGCTTGAAAAATGCAATGGATAGATGGGGAAAGATTTAAATGGAAGGGGTCACTCAATTTGGGCGACCATAAATCACCTCCCCATCCATCCTTATTATTTTGTCTTAGAAAAGACTAAGCCCTGCTGTTGGCCTCGGCGTTTGGTTCAGCGAGCAAAAAATACCATCTACTTTTGTCTTGATGTTCTTTACTGTGAAAAACTCTTCCCGTGCCAGTGTACTGACAAAATGAGCCGATTCACTTTGGAGCATTTTTTATTCAACTAGTAGCTCATCCCGAGAGGGAATCTCAAATTGTCGGAAACATGAGTTTGAAATAATTTTCACTCGGTGTGCTATTACGGCTGCTGAAACTTTTACCACACGCAGAATTGCGTTGCCTTTTTTTCTTTTGTGGTCCATCCGCAGCACGAGCCATATTCAGCAGACTCTGACAGCACACCACTAGCAATGCACTAAAGCCTTTTGTCTAGAAATGTGTGGCTTGAATCGGGATAAATACTTTTAACAAACAATCCTTTTTAAGCTCCCACAGAAAAAAAAGCAAAGCAATAAAATGTCTCTAGGAGCCAACTGGCACCAATTTTCTGCCTCCTAAAATTGTGATTTTGAAAAAGGCAAAGCTGCCAAAGAGATTAATGTGAAAGTACACATACTGAGGTGTACACATCGTAGGGTTTTTTTTTGTTAAAGTGAATTTTCTTCTGATTGGTTCTGGGGTGGTTAGGATTCAGAATGCCTGTGTTGAAGAATAAAGACTCTGTTTAAGTTGAGCCAAAAAGCTCTCGGTTTATACTAATCTGACAAAAACAGAACGCGAACGGACAACATGGTAGGCAGTGTGGGCAGTTCAGTGTATGGCAAGGCCATGCCAGGGTCAAGAGGTCACAGAAGGAGAGCGAAAGAACAAATGAGGAGGAAAAAAAAATGACAGGATGGAGAGGATAAGATGAGGTTTGCTTTTTTTGTGCACAATCTGGTGTGTGTTGGTGAGAGACTTGCCTCCACCAGTGCTGAGGGCAGCAGGTCCTTGGCAGAGGGAATTCTTTTGTGGGTGGAAAGGAAGAAGAACAGGATGAAGGAGGAGGAGGAGTGAGAGAAGGAGGAAAGAGAGGATTTGGCTGCGGCGCCGGTGCTTGGACGCGTAGTGATGGCAGGGCCGTGTCAGGCATGATTGGCTGCCGTCTTTTGATGGAGGTTGACCTTGAGCTCTCGCTGCTTTTTTACCGACTCTGACTGCTCAATGAAAACCAGGCACGCACGTTCTTGTGTTTTGGTCCTTGGGGAAACGATCAGTGGGAGGCACACACACATGCTTCACATACACTGACTGATGGTTTTTACTTCAGTCACTGTACACGGTACTGTACTCAGTGAAAAGGAGCAGGCTTTTCCAGTGGTGATAGTTTTGTCACATTTCTCCTGCCACATGAACAAAATGGGGTGAACTGGCTGTTAAAACACATTATCTTCTTCCATTATGTTCCAACAGGCTGTACACTGCAAGTGCAATAGAGCTCATTCAGGTATAGTTTCACATTCCTGTTGTAATTCAGTCATTAGCATTATTGATTTTCCCTTATTGCAGCACACAATTGCTTTGGTAAGTTTCATTCATATAATTGTTCCCTAACAGTCAGAAATAGTAAGTATGAGTATCTGAAATCGTTAAATATTGATATACCTCTGAACACTGTGGCACTATGTGAATTTAGGAATGAAAACTCTGGATATTGACCCTAATTAACATGCATTACCCCCCAACACAAACACAAAAGAATGTATTAGGACTGAAAAGAACCCGCTCTTTATTGTGTTATTCTTTTGAGAACAAAAAAAGCTGCGGTCGTGATGATGATAATAAGATAGGACAGAGATATGTCATCCCGTCTTGCAGTGAATGAATCTGAAAGGATTGTCGGGACGCGAGGCACCTTTTGGTAGTGAAGGTCGTACATCCGAGTGGTTCCTGAAGGGCACCGGAAAGTGATCCTGCCTTTAAAAAACCCCTCTGACAACACATTAGCTGGTGCCCAGGGAGCAGCAGTCATCACACACACACACACACACACACACACACACACACACACACGCACACGCACACGCACACGCACACGCACACGCATACACACACCTCTGCAGGATCTTTTTTCACTTTTCTGTGATGTTTGGGGAAAACCTCTCTGACTGCACACATAGTCCAAGTTCCCCTCCATGATGTTTGTGATGTAAACCGTAAAATCAGAGGCTAACAATCATAACAATAAGTTCGTTGAAACGCCATCGATCCATTATCTACTGCGTGAGGGGCCTATCTCAGCTGACATAGGGAGATAGGCGGGGTACACCCTGGACAGTTTGCCAGTCCATCGCATGGCCGCATATACACCGGCAGAAAACCCACGCACACACTGGGAGAACATGCAAACTCCATGCAGAAAGGCCCTTGTTCCAACTGGGGCTCAAACCTGGGTCTTCTTTCTGTAAAGGCAAGAGCGCGAACCACTACGTAAACCGTGTGGCCTCATTCAAATACCATTGGTGCAAAATAGCCCAAAAAATGGCAGTTCAACCCAATATGACGGCCTTCCTGTAGGACTTATGGCAAAGCCCTCATCGACTTTTTGGCCCGTAATGGCATGATTAACACGTGTACCAACTTTCGTTCATGTACGTGAAACATTTTTAAAAAATCACCTAATAGAAGCTTTTTTTTCAATTTCGATAGCCCCTTCCACTTCCAGTTTTTGGTGCACTTTCAGACATACATTTCCACCAGGATTGGTGATGATTTACCTGGACAGTTTCATCAACTGGTATTCATGTCAGGTGCTTTATACAGATGGAATATAGGAGGCCCACCGCAATCGTTTACTTTTATTTCAATGTACAAAGTAAAGAGTGCGACTGCACTCTGCTCCATTTCAGAGGGAAATTTCCCCACTTTTAATGGAATAGACCACCATATGTTTATGTGCTGGCTGTGCAGTTACCGGTTAGATAAATACTCCACAAGCAATATTTAACCTGAGCTAATCAATTAAGGGTTACTCTATTGTATGAATAAACTGCCGGCATTGTGGTGTAATTGTTGGTAAGGTGAGCTCCTACACAACTCTCTCCGTAAAGAGTGAAGACAATACTTTATTTACAATCAAGTTGAGGACATTATGTTTTATATAGCGATGTTGACGGGTACACAAGTCAAAGCTGCCAACACTGCAGCACTGCCGCTCTATAGGTTACCATTCAGATTTGAAAGCTGCAGAACTTAATGTACTCTGGAGTGTCAAGCACACTTACTGCAAGTGTGTAGTCTATAAAGAAAAAGTAGCAGAAGAAGCAGAAAAGTTTTTTCATGACCCACAGTCACAAAGTAGTGCTATTGTATTTTAATATCACACACCATCATCTTGGCTTTTTTCTGCTGCTTTACTGTGGGCAGGTTGCAGTGGTAGCTCAGACAATGCCCAAGGCATTCCCATGCTTGCCAAGATATATAATCTCTTAAGATTCTGTTGGTCTTCTTCTATCTGCTGGACATTTCCCAGAAGACCTTAAGTGGCAGGAGCCCAGGGGGCATCAAAAACAGATATTCTTTACATGAAAAACTGATATAGACTTCATGTAGATCTGAAATGTAAAGCCTAATATACTATATTTACCAAACTAACACTTCCTACACTAAAAAAAACATCCATTAACACTCAAGTTCAACAGCAAACGCACTGTCACACTTTTGACTTTTAAGATACTGCATATAATTTCTCCCAGTGGTTTTTTATGGTACCCTTCATACAAGTAAACCATAAGTGTTAAACCGGATATAAGATTCAACACAAGGCTGCTAATTAAACTATAAACACGTATGAAGCTGCAACTTGCAAGTGTCACCGTGTGCAACACGATGTCAGAAAACATGAACTTACAAAACATTTGTGCTTCTTCACCAAGTTTATAATAGTTTGTGACTTTTCAAGGGTTTTAGTTTTTATTTTCATTGTTTTTAAAATGTGTTAGTTTCAATTAGTTTTTATACAGGGTTTGCTTATTCTTTTTTTTTTTGTAAATGCTTAATTTTATTTTACTTTTTACTCGTTTTAGTGTTAGTTTTTTTTGACAAACTTGCCAGGTGCCAAGATTGAAACAGCTCACAATAAGTATTGTGTCATAAAAACCTAATGACCCTAAGAGGCCATTTTAACCCTTAGTGTCAATTTCAGTTTTCGTTAACTATAACCCATTTCTTTTGGTCACAATTGAGGGCTACTCCACATTTTTATTTCTGTGATCTTGTATAACAAAAACTTTCCGTGCGGACTTTTCTGTGGCAGGAGACGGATGTTTGATGTTAAAAGTCAGAATGAAACATAGCTGAACAATGCCATAGTTCTCCACTTCATGTTTGTATTTATGCTTTGTACTTTTCAATGACGCAATCTCTGTTGGATTGGCTCACAGCTCAGATTATTGCTGCAGCTCGTTCAGGTTTTTTGGTGGAAATTGTATGCAGTTTGCACACAAAGAGCTGTGTAACAGGGTAACATGGAAAGGAGAAACAGGAGAGGGAAAAATGCTTCTGTGGTAGAGTCGATCCAGTCGAGCATAGACTTCCAGCGTTTTTAAAAAGTATGTTTCAATCAAATGCTTTTCCCCTTGCAAATGTTTTCCCTCTCCCATCCCCTCAATCTAAATATAGAGATGGAGGAGAAGGTGAGTGTGAGAAAGAGATGTATCTCATGCTGGCACGTTGTCTCATCATTTCTTCCGTTCATGTTGAATTTTCCAATTATGGCTGAGTGACATGTCGTGTAGCAAATGGTGATGGCGTTGGAGCTCAGTTTCGCAGCAGACGGCACTTAATGAGCTTTATATCATCTATTCTCTATTCAAGTTCATATCCTCTATTTGTGTGATTTTCTGTGGGAGAGCATGAGATGAAAGTGTGTCTCTAAAGGTATCTCTGAAACTGCTTCCCAGACACCAATAACTGTGATGAAACAAAGTCGAGATTCTTACCTCCTGATCAGCTTTGATCATTGCTTTTTTTACCCCCCTTTTCCTTTTCTTTAGAAACACTAAGTACATATGAAATGTCACATAATCTACTTTGAAAATAGTAGAAAAGTTGCTGACGTCATTCTATACACACTGATAAATGATACCAGCCTGTGGGCCTGGACTGGTGTTACGCAGATACATCAAACCCAATCAGTTTACCTCCAAATGAAGTGTAATTTATTGAAGAATCTGTTTGTTGTTTACTGACTACAGCAACAGCTTCACTTCCCAGTCGCAGTGCCTCGCGTTTCAGTTCAGTGTGCCGCTCAATGGCTGGACTAATGTGTGCTTTGAGTCAACTCGGCGACCAACTCTCTCTCACTCCCACCTGCTGTTTACAAGTAGTTTTATTCGGCAGATTTTCAAGCATGGATCAAGGCACTATGTTTATGTGTCTTCACTTGTGATATGAAGAAGCAGCGTAGTACACACATGACAGCAGGTGGAGATGGGTGGAGTGGTGGCTCTGCAACTGGGCTTAGTAAAGGATGGAGCGATTTACCCCTCTCAATTGTGCTAGTTTTATTGGAGATATTTTATCCCGTGTGAATTGGCCATTAAAATTACAGATGTCCTTTGGTAAGATCACATTACTCCACCTCCCCATGTAAAACTAATCCCGTCTGACTAGGGCTATAGACCTGATGCCTGTAAGGATTGAGCTCTTTATTGTTATTTTATGACTATTCTGATCTATTATTATATTACATGTGTTATATTTGAGACTTTTCACATGTTATTAATAGCGTTTTGTGCGCAGTCGTCCTTGTTCTGTCTTGGCCATCATCTGTTTTTGTCATACCTGGATATCCGTGTTATCGATCATTTGTGAGCATCAACAGTCTGTCATGTCTGTGTTGAGGTGCAGGAGATTTTGTTCTTACATTTTATGAGCCAGTGTTTATTATGTTAACTGCTCTTGATTATTGTCCACGAATCATAAACTTAAAGTGAACAATTAATAGCAGTAAGGTGACTTATAGGCTTGTTGGTAATAATACAGTGTAAGATGCACTGTAGTGCGTTCATTTTGCAGATGGCCATATTACATTACTTGTTTTTCCACTTGCTTTAAGCTGCTGCTTGACTGCAGAAGCATTTCATGATATTTTATTCCAAATCATATTTAAATTCATATTTTTCTTGATTCATGATAACGTATCCGTGTGCATTAACATGGAGGGAAGATGCCCTAGTTGCTTTAAGTACTCGTTCATTTAATTGTATGGATGAATGATTTGGTCCTTCTTGTGAACAAACTTTCAGAAACACTTATAATCTTCTCTTTCGTGCTTGTTTATTTAGATGTAATGGAACAATCCATGCAGCTGTCACACTTCTGGTGGGAGAGTTTCACTTCAACTAACATCATCCTGCTAAAACGCCCTTTACAACAGTGATTACTGGTCAGCAGTTAGCTAAGCAGCTAATGCTCAGCACTCGAGTACAACATCAGTGCGCTGCCCAAAACTAATGCAACGCTCCATTAACGACTGATTGATCGATGATGGGAAAAGGAGAATGTGGCACGAGCTGCAATAAATCATTTGTGTGTTGCCTCAGAATTTCTCCCTTGTATGAACCCAATCTTAAATTAATATTTACACATTTTGAGAAACCTCGCTCGATTGAATCAGTTTAAATGATGTCTCTGAATGGAAGATATTATAAAAAATGAATCAAGGTGACTGTCAAAAGTCTGATTATTGATTAATTTATGTCCAATGTAAAGATTTGCCTTTGCAAGCAGTGCTCACCAGTCATGTAACAGGAACCTGGGTGACTCGCCGCTGATGGCCCCCATCAATCTCCACATTAGTGGACACCACAGAACCTGGAGATGAATCATCCTCCAGAGGGACACTCCTGGGTGTCCTCTATGCTCCCGCTTTCTCTCGCCCCCCCCCACCACCACCTGGGGATGTGTATGAAGAGCTGTAGGGGTTGAGCTGGGTGGCGTGAAACACACATCAGGCCTCAGTGATTGAGAGTCCACATCCAGTGACCGTGTACATCGGCTTCTACAACACACATACCCTCCAACTGCTCTGGTCTGGTAGAGTGTGAACCCTCCCCACCTGCTTCAGTGGAAGGGGGCAGCAGGGGAGGCATGCAACCCGTCATCCCCGACTGATGGATGGCGGACATTACAGCTCTTGGGGACAGGTGCCACTAACGATTAAAGGCCCTAGCCAGTGGCTTGGAAAGAATGGAAGTGGAAAAGAGGAGAGGGGAAGGAAAGAGAAACTGTTGCCGCAGAACGCGTAAACACAAACGCTGCAGGGGAAGGCAGACGCGAAACGAGGTGCGAGGTGGCGGAGAAAGGAGGGGGCGTTGCAGGTAGAGGAGAAGACAGATGGTAAGATCTGTTTTTTCCCCCTCTCCCGTGTTTGGGGTTTGGTGTGTGATATATATGCGTCTGCCTGTGTAACCAAAACAGTGATCACACGTGCAAAAAGGTGTCTGCTAACAGGTGCGGAAACTTTGTGCGTCCTCTCAAAAAGAAAAAAGGAAACATGATGGACACGCCTTGCCTTTCTGTCTGTCTGCCAGATTCCTGCAGATGCCCAGCTGCTCCTCTGTGCCGTCGACGACATTCATTACCTAACCCTGTCATACCCTTACCCTGCTTAAGGGGGCAAGTCAGCTGTCTATCACTGGTGCCTCTGTTTCCTGCTCGAGCTTCATTGTTTATGCCTCATAACTCAAACTCAGATCCGTTGCAAATACAATCATAAGCAGTGAATAGTTGCAAACGCGTGTAATTTCTATCTCCCTCATCAGCGCAAAAACACAACAAACTAGAGAGTTATCTGATACGTGGCGAGCTGCTTCCAAATTAGACGGAGGTTGTCATGTCACACATGGGACCGCCGATTCCTGGATAATGATCACAGCCACTAAAATAAATCCCCCATGGAGATGAAACAGGACACAAAAAAATAATCAGTGTGGTGCAGCTTGTTTCCATCGGTGCTGTTGAGAGGAAGATGTGTGAGTGAAAGACTCAAGATAGGAGGCAGGGAGAAAGCAGCGGTCCACCGGGAACGGGCTGCTCTTTGTTAATGCCAAGTTCAACAGACTGATTGTGGAATTGAATCTCTACAGGACTGAGGCGGAGGAATAATGGGCCCCGGCCGAGAGAATGCAGCTATACTTTAGGATTCAGCTGCAGGGAGAAAAGTACTGCCATCAGCAGAATAAAGGACAGCAGCAAGGACCAATGTCTGTCTCCAAAACACCAGTGATTGTGTGGAAATAGCCTTGACATTCAACTATAATTTGCTTTGTAATGACCGAAAATAGCCGCAGATGAGCCTTCCAAGATTGCTGTGTTATCAAAAATTGTGCTCGGCGAGAAAAACGTGAAAAACATTTGCAAACAGCAGGGGGAGAAACACTTCAACAGCACCACCTCAACCCCTCCTCCTTATCCAAATTCAGCTCCAGCTCCTCTCCTGATCCCACCGTTTTTTTGTCCTTTTTTAGCTAGAGGCAGTCTGTCAGTGTTTACTGTTATAGTGTTTAGTGTTTGCTCATCTGGTTTACCATAATTCCTCAGCACACATTGCCGTTCTTCCATGGCCTCTATATTAAGGCTGTGTCGTCACTGGCGGATTAACTCCTCTGAACTTCTCAGGGATGATGATACAGAGCCGAATCGTAGACCTGAACCAATGCCTGGCTGTTTAACTCACACACATTTGTGGTTTTTCTTCCATTTTCAGACACCCTCATTAAGCACAATAACACAATTAACAACAGCTCTACAGATTTTAGCTTCCTGTTGAATCATTCCCAAGGACTAAATTTGTATTCCACCATTTGCCCTGACAATCAAAATCCAGCTGAAGTTGGCATTAAGCGTTCACCAACGAATTAAAAAAGGGAGTAAATAAAAACTTTTTTAAACATTTCCGTGCACTTAAAAACCTGTGTCCGACCTAATTATAATGAAAGGAATATTTCTCCTCAGTTAGTCCATGTCTGATAGGTTGTCATGTGGGTTTCTGCTTCCTCTCAAAAGTGTCCCTTTATCAGCTGCGCTGAGTCTCATGCCAGCTTATCTCTGTTCAACCATTAATTAGCACCAAGTGCAGCAATTACACTCAAATATCCCAAGCAACAAAGACACAAAAGATGCCTATACCCCTGCCCCATCTCCTACCCCTCCCACCCCCACTCTACCATCGCCTTAAAAACTAGACCAGCTCCCACAAACGACGGGAAGGAGAAAGGGTTATGAGGAGAATGAGGAAATGAGCAAGGGAGATTTCCCGAGCAACACAAAGACAGAAGTCGGATAAGACTCGACTGTCGTTTTTAATTGGTTTGTCTCTCCTGAGAGGAGCTCCAGAAAAGGGTTTATTCGGCGAGCCTCCGCCTCATCGCGTGTATGCCGGTAGCTTCGCGAATGTGTGCATATACAGTACATGAGCAAGTTTGCATCCACACTTAACAATGCAGTGACTGAAGAACCAGCTAAGATTGGGGGCTTCATGCTGGTTTGAGCATCTTTCAGCCAGTACTTGCAAAATGTTGCTGGATATAACTTACAAAAGAAAATTGGAAATTGTCTGAGAAGGCTCACTTTACACCAGCTCCCCGTGTTTTTGGCATCGTGCGGCGCGATAACGTTGTAAACTGGAGTGTTTTTTTCTCGAAGTGGTAACCTGTATTTGTTGTATTTGTAGTTACTGCAGACAGAGATTTTGGTGTCAACATACTTTACTATGTCGACTTAGAGAAAATTGCAGCTTTCAACGGTGACAAACATATAATTTTTTCCCATTTTCGATAAACAAAATTGTAATTTCCACTTTTGAGAGCGCTGGAAATGTGTTGTTGTTGATGCAAGCTCAAAATTTCTGCGTTGGGAGTGTTGAATTCACTTTACTTTTTTTGTTGTTGAATGTTTAACACTTCTCTTGCTGCTTTTCCAGGCCTTGATAGATACAGAAGACCAATATACTGCAGTATTATCTGACTCACTTATTTTAGGAGTGTACATTTTTTTTGTGAGTTTTGCCATTGTAAATTTTAGTTTAAGTCAATAACGGATTTATTTAATGGGAGATTACATGAATTTGCTGCACCTAGAGGCCAGTAATTGGAATGGGGATCAGGGAAATAGGCCAAAGGGTGTGGACGTGCCCTTTAGCAGGATGCAAACTCTCAGCGATATGTTCTGTACTTGCGCTCCACTGCATATGTCAGCATTTGAGTGGCTTTGGGTGTTAGCCTGTTTTCTCCCCCCACATGCACAATTGGCCACTCTCTGAACAGCTGACTAGACTGCAAAGGGAGAACCTGGCAACCATCTGGCACCTTGGTCCCCTCCTATATAACTCTGGGGCAAAGTAGAAATGCAATTTAGGATGTGAGACATCATCTAAAACATTCTTTCACTGTTTCAGAACTACTTTTTATTCCAGGGGGAGTTGGTAATCTACATCCGACAACATCTGCGAGTATGGGGTGTTTGTATATCAGCGAGCAGAATTAAACAAGCAGCAGTGAAAGGCTATTGAGCTTCATATTTTAAGTGCCAAACTGCAGCAAACATCTGGCTTCTTACGGCAGCGCTCAAGAGTTTGACATTAAATTGTAAGGGTACTTCAGTGTACTTTCGTAATTACCAATGTTCCACTTGTAGGATTGCGTTTTTTGTGTGTTTTTTCACCGTTGCTGTGTTTACCGGTGAGTGCTGGTCCTAATGCTTTTTTGATTTTGTTTCCCCCCAGCATGATGAGGCTGAGGTTTGATGTGAACTTTCAACAAACATAATAGACAATGTTTTAAAAGCTAAATGTCTGCAGCCATTTTTCATAATGAATATATGTTTTAAAGGACTGACAATCAGTGGAAAGAGTGCAGTTTCTAACTAGGACACATTTTGGGTGAATGCACATTCAGCAGAAAGGTGAGGGTGAAGGGAAGAACTGGGACAGAGCAGTGGGGAGGGAAAATACTCTACTTCAGGCTACTCTGTATGCGTAGCTGACACTTGTTGTCCTTGTGTGGTGCATTCAGGAGCCGCGGGAACTTTGGGAAGTTGACATTACGCTGCTGAGCTGCACCTATTTCAGTGACACGGTTATCACAGTCACAGCATCCTAATGGAATCAACCACGATTCACTTTGATCCACTATTTCACAGGGAAAAGTGATATGCAGTTTTTATTTTTAGGTGTATGATGGTGTCCTAACACACAAAATAAATAATATGTAAATCATCTAATTTACGCATAACACCAACAACGGCCAACTGATGTGTTCAATTTCTTTCAGGAATAATGTTTGACAATGCCAGGCTAGTGATTTAATCCATTTCCTCTGTCTGGCATATTTACTTAATGACTATAATCATGGCCTTTTGTGGGTGCTACAGTTCTACCTCTACCCACACAGTCCTCTCTGGCTCTTTGGTTGCACATTAATTTGCTCTTATGAGAATCAAGCCTTATTAAACATGAAGGTCACATCATTATCCCTCACAGTCAGGTAGTCAGAGTCTAAATAATCACATGCTGAAACTTCTTCAGACTGTCAGAGAGAGAGAGACGTATGATATTGTTCCGTTTGCCACTGATGAAAGTGGAAATGCCAGGAACAGGGACACAGTCATCCGAGTCGGAGGTAAACGCTCACATCTCCGAAATGCTGTAGGTTAAAGCCTGAAAATAGATATTCACAACAGCAGCTGTGAGAAGATACCTATTGTATTTCAGGGAATGCCACAGTCAGGGAAGAGAGAGAGAAGAGTGTCACATCCATTTGTAACTCCCACTGTGATGTCAGGATGCTGGCGGGGGCTCGCCGACTGTGCTGTTACATTGATGGATGCAGGTGAGTACCCTGTCTCTCTCCCCCATACACTCATCTGTGAGAATCTGTCTGTTTGTTGTTCCTTTATGAACCTGTAGCTGATAGTCAGAGGCGGCGAAAAGTTGAGGAATTGGGCCAGCAGGATAAATGAGGGTGACAAAGATAAGAATAAAGGTGAGAGTGTGGAGTGAGGAGTAAAGCAGAGATTGTGAAAGAGAGAATTCTTTCAGTGAAGTGATAGTGTGACCAGTCAAGAGAAAGTCAGGCGTACACTAGAAAGTTTGTGTTTCTTTCGGCCTGGATTTGAACTTTTTCCCCTCCTCGATTCTGATTAAATATTAAAGGTTTGTAATTAAAAGGTGACGAAGTGAGATGCCACAGGGGGCTCTGGCTTTATTGACCGAGCAGTGACAAAGTACGAGTTGGTACAACTTGCAGTGGGCAGTGGGCTTGATTGAGAGGCAGCAGCTGATGTAATACTCATGGCCTTTTGTGTTGTTGTCGTCTTTATTGTTTCTTTTGTTGCAATAAGACAGTGTTCTGCTTTGCTCATGAGGGGGCACTCGTGGTTCATTATTACTGCAGGGTTACGAAGCGGACCTGAGGGGAAAGATCGCTTTGGTCCTTGTATGGGAATCGTAAAGTTTTGAGGTAATATCTTGTGTAAAGGTTACAGGTAAAGTAAAACAAAGTAGCTTGTTTATAATTTACTCTAAGTAAATTAAGTTTCTCATCATTCATTCACCTGTCCTCATCATTCAATCACCTGCCCGTATCATTCATTCACCTGTCCTCATCATTCAATCACCTGTCCTCATCATTCACCTGTCTTTATCATTCACATGTCCTCATCATTCACCTGTCTTTATCATTCACATGTCCTCATCATTCACCCGTCTTCATCATTCACCTGTCCTCTTCATTCACATGTCCTTATCATTCTCCTGTCCACATCATTCATTCACTTGTCCATATCATTCACCTGTCCACATCATTCATTCAACTGTCCTCATCATTCATTCACCTGTCCTCATCATGCAATCACCTGTCCACATCATTCATTCACCTGTCCTTATCATTCATTCACCTGTCCACATCATTCATTCACATGTCCTCATCATTCATTCACCTGTCCTCATCAATTATTCACCTGCCATCATCATTCACCTGTCCTCATTCATTCACCTGCCCTCATCATTCACCTGCCCTCATCATTCACCTGTCCTTATCATGCAGTGGCAAAGTTTTTGGTCCATGAATCATTCATTCATTAATTCATTCATTTATTTTTATTTTTTATTATTTATTATTTAGCTAAGCACAGTACTTCCAAAAAATGTAAATCTAAAAATAAATAAAGGTAAATATCCACTCAATGACAGTAACAACAACTTTCCACCTCTATGTGTGATGCACAACAAAAATAATCTTATAACGCAAACTCAATCCCTGAGTCACCATTCAGTAAGAACATACAGACAGGCTTAGTCATACCTTACTGACTTCAAATAAGTGAATATATTGAATATGCATAATGCAACATAACAATGTGACTTGTGTTGCAGTACATATTATTTCTTATTCTGTTCTGTGACAGTGTTCTGTTTACAAGGAGGCGCTCGTAGTTTATCGACTAAAACATCGACTAAAAGCGGAGACGGCAGAGAGGGAAGGGCTTTCTCTAGGATGGAGGGTAATGATTGTATTTCACAAAAGATTCAAAAAGACTCAACTTCACCTGTGTTAAAGAGCCTGTGCCTTTGAAACTGTACGGGCCACTGTCTAGACGTCGAGATGTTTTCACCTGTTTACGTCCCAGCGAGGAGTCTTCAGCAGCCTCCCAGGGTGCACTGACACATTTGAAGCCAGAGCCCCCAACCCCTCGATTGCAGATACTGTATGTATTTCACAGTGTTTCTATAGTGCTTAATTTGTTTCTCTCCTCCACATGGGACTGAACCCTTGCTGAGAGATGACTGGCAGACAAGAGGCAGGAGGAAAAAGTCAGCTTTTAGTACTTCACAGGAGCGTGTGTGCAATGGCAATCCCCCCTGCAACCTCAGACACCACCCAGCCTCGAAAATACAGCGACGTGACTCAATGTTTGTGGCCCTCTCTCTATGCCGTCTGAATGTTGAAGTTGTTTATTTGCTGCCTCCCGAGTATATCAGCATTTAATACACACTTTTTTCCTCAATCACATCCACAGAGGCAGGTGGAAGCAAATGAGAACAATTATCTACACAGTAATCATATTTTTTTTTTTGCTATTTAATGATCTGGGAACAGCGCAGCACCGTACCTTGAAGTGTTCTTGATGCGTACCTTCCCATCAGAGTCAAGCTTTAGGTTGTGAAGTTGTGACACAGGCAGAGATACGGTATTGGATCCTTACCTTCATTAATCATACATGCCTTGTGCAAATTCACAGCTCAACAAACTTAATCAGAGACCTACTGGAAGGCCTCGGCAAGCCTGGGCTCCTCATATATAGATATACATAACACTGTAAGAGAGATCATTATGGAAATTCTCAGACTGAGGTGAACTTTAATAACTGCTCAAAATAAATCAAGAGGCGGGTATGGAAAGTGACAAGCGTTTCTCTCCCTCCAGAGTTCTGATAGAGTGTGCAATAGAAACAACACCAAGCGTCAGAACATCGCGACGTGATATTGCTTCTTGAGGGAGATTCTGATTATGCAGGTTAGAATATGATGTGCCTCTGCTTTGGGTAATCATGTAGTACCACAGCCATGCTGCGATTGCAATAAATCACAGTTTATGATAATGACAGCAGGAAAGTCTGTGACGCCTTTGCATCCGGAAAGACGACGTGTTACATTCATGCATATTCAGCTTGGACTCGGTTTGTTGTGTGTGTGTGTGTGATTTTTTCCAAGACGACACACGTGATAATGTGAGAAGATGTAAATCTGAAGCGCTACGACAAAACACAGATGACCTTTAGTAACAAGTCTGAGATGACCTTAGTGTGCGAATGCAAATGTGAGCCTGTGAGTGATACATTTCCAAAGGGTAGATGTAGCAACAGATAAAGAGTGAGGTATAGCCTTCAGGATTTTCAATGCTGTATGTTCAACTCGATTAATTCAAAGAGAAATACAGAAATCTGTGTGTGTTCTTGTATGTGTAGCTTTGTGAGGACCAAAAGTCGTATATAAATCATGTACGCAAGCTTCCTCTGGTGGCACTTGGAATAACATCATCAATACTATATACTGTTGACTGTATATGTGAGGAATTTTCATACAAAATGAAACAAATAACAGGAAAAAGTCAGCTTATCTCTCGGTCCATCTTTCATATGATAAATCTGCCTCCTGTGAAAATTCCTTAGCGGACTTTGCTCGGACTATTCATTCCACTGCAATTTGACGTTGGGGATAATGGATAATTTGAGAGCTCAGTGGTGGTGTTTGGTATTAAAAAGTTTGAAACCACTAGTATAAACCAATATGGAGTGGGGACATTTTGGCTCCTCACAACTTTAAAGGGCTTTTTGGGCGTTAACACATGGTTTTAGGGTTAGAATTGGGTTAGGATTAGGCATAGTAGGGGTTAGGGTTTGGGTTAATAACCCTGGTTCCAAGCAAGCTGAGCCGATACTAAAATGTGACGTCAACAGACTGTCGGTCACAGACTGGTCAGAGAGAGTCGTCACTGGAAGAGCCAGAGCAAGACTTTCCGACACAAGACTCAAACCGAACTGCATATCAGTTAAAAAGACTTTAAAATCCAAAAAACATGCGTTAATCTCCAGCTTTTAGCGAAGGAAATTTCGTAAAAGTCTCAATATTAAACACAGAAGTCCGTTGTATTTAGTTTCATTTAAGGGAAATTCTAGTTTTTTTCAACCCATGTTTGTCTCAGTGCGCTGTGCTCTCTGGCTCCAAAGGGATTAATGGGGTACAGATCTGATTGTATACCGAATGTTCTGTTGTCAAAATTAGAGAAGGTCTTATTCACCATTTTAATGGTTTTAGTCATTCATTTCAATGAAGTGAATGTGAGAAAGCGTTAAGACTCAATAAAGAGGAAGTGAAGAGTTCATGTTTTTTACATCACTTGTACTGCTATGGTTAGTTGGTTCATTTAAGGATCAGCTTAAAGAACATAGATGAACTTATAGCGACATTTTGATACTAGCGTTACCTATTTCCCACCTTTTTGCTTTTCAAATGTATATTTGTAGGCAGTCGTGGAGTAGTTTTGAAGCACTTCCCTTGTCTGTTGAATGTGGTCGTATTTTGACACATTTTCCACTTTTTTAAACAAACCAACCACCACCTGTGGAGGATGAGTCAGAAAAATACTGGAGGGATCGGGGGGAAAAAAAACCGGCAACATCCATGAGATTAGTAAATGCAGCTGCGGCAGCACATAAACAAACCACTCAACTGAAGCAGAGACTTTATTTTTTGTTTTTTCTCCCTCAATCATGAATAAAATGCAATGCTGATGTTAAAAGCACTGTGATTTTATGCGAGCTGTCTGTTTTTCAGTCTGTATGTGTCACCTGGCTTCAGTGCAGTCTTTGAAAAATAGTGGTAAAGGTCACAATAAGACACGCGGTAAGCCTTTGTCCTTTCCTGCTTAACAAGGAATGTATAGCAATAGGAGTAAATGTTGACCTGCCATGTTCTTTTATAATCACAATCTGGAAATGTAGTTTACCCTATGAGTGCTAAGCACTCTGGGTATTTGATGGAGGAAATGACAAGTGGTGACAGACTTCCTGGACTAACCTTTCAGGTCTTGGGGTGAGAACGTTTTAGTCGTAGGGAGCTGATGAGGCCTGGACACTGAATCACACATTTACAGTCTTAAAAAAAAAGAAGCTGATGAGAAAAGCTCCTCAGCTGGAGATGAGGAGCATGCAGGCGACTGGATTAACAGCGTCTTTGTCTCTGCCAGACAAGAATTTCAAGGACCTTTTTTTTTTTTCTTTTTTTTTTCCGCCGAACCGTTCAAGAAAAAAAGACTGTTAATAAAATCTGTCACACTGGCGCACTGTTATGAACTTACACGCTTGTGCTGTAAGTGTTTAACATTCTAAAGAGGCAGAAAGTCTTGATTTACTGTGGCAATTACATTCTTTTATTATTGCTTACCACCGTTGCCTCTTCTGTCTTTTCTGCAAAAATATGGCGCCTATAAACGAATGGTTTTTCAATGCAATATCCCAAAGGATAGGAAGCTTGAAGTGGCAGTCAATCAAAAACAGCACGGCAAGAAAATTTAAAAAAAATTGCTCTTTTTTGTCAACTTTTAGTTTTCTTTTCAGAAAAAAACAAATAATGACAGGAAACAAAACTTCCTAAATATTTTGTTTTTCTTCTGTTCTAGTTTTAGTCCAGACATTTGTTTTTAATACGAAAAATAAAAGGGAAAAAAGTGCCAATGCCTTTGGTTCAAACTCTATAATTGAGTCGCAATAAAAATACTGTATTTCCATTGAATTCTTTATCAGCAGTGCATTTTTTTAGATCTAAACCGTCACTGATTCAAACTACAGTCTTAACACACTGACACCGGGGCGTCTGCACGAGCATAAGTGGTCAATCTTCTCACAAACACTTGAGGAAAATCTCATTTCAAGGCCAGATGGAAGTCCAGTATGTCCAACCACGTAGACCATTACTGACCGGCAGAAATAGATTGGCAATAAGACATTATAGGATACCTATAATAGTCTGAGTTAAGTGTAACCAAGAAAAATATCTATAATAAGGCTGTTTCCTTCTTATTTTTCATCCCCATTATCTCATCTGGTTAAGTATTTAAATATTTATGTTGAACAGCTTCTTCTTTACATTTTTAACATATTTTCACTGGAAGCTCCACGTACTGCCTGAGTGCTCTTTACCCCTTTGTCCAAGGCAGGAACTGATAAAGCAGAGATATTGAGACCTGTATATAAACAAGGTCCCGTCGGTCATAATGCACTATAGTTTTAATATAATATAATATAAGCCACCTACAGTACAAGCACAGCTGGAATCTGACTGCTGTTTCCCTCTGAGGCAAGTACATAATCATTTTCTCCTTATCAACCTTGAAGTGAACCCAACAGCCATGAGATGAATCATCCACTTGTGAGTCGAGGTAGGAAACAAACACACAGGTATGCTACTGTTTACAAGACATTTTAGAGACAGCAGTGGATATACTGTATCACTGCTAGCTCCCTTTGACTCAATAAAGCCATTCAATATGTAAAACCTTTAATTTTCTATCTCTTTATTATCTCAAGGAGCCAGTCGACGACCTTGCCACTGCTTTTTCATCCGTTTTTTTAAATACCAGTAATCAATGTAAGAGGTGGCACTCCATCTGAAAACTATGCCTCATTCTCCAGATCAAATAGTTCCCTTCACACACACACACACAGTGCCGGCACATACAGTACCAATGGGCGCTCAAGGTCAAAGTCAGTATCGTCGGTTGCCGACGCCAGAGATCCCGCTTTGGATAAGAGCAAACACCAAAAAAAAGCTGGAGAGGCTACACAGAGGGAGAAAACCTCAGAGAAGGTTCCTCTCACCAAAAGCGCCCCTGTGATTGATTTTCTACATAGATCTCTAAACGGAGTGTTGCTCTCCTATCTGTAACCGTAATGAATTTCATTATAAGGCCCTGGAACACACAGAGACAGATAGAGATGCTGCCCGACAGCAGGGAAGAGAGCGAGAGAGGGAGAAGGAAAGAGAAAGGAAAGGCAGTGCTGTCATTCAGGGTCTGTCTGTCAAGACTGACAGCACATCTCCCCGCTGGCTGGGGACTGAAATAACAGCCAGCTCTGGAGCAATTATAAATGCTGCCTGCTGCTTTTCAGACAACCCACATACCTCTCAGCGTGTCTTTGGTATATACTCTTTTATGTAAGTGCTATATGTGCTTTTACATACATGTAAATATAGACATAGAAGTTTCCAGCCCAGTTCACTCTCCATTAACACGAGTGCTGAGTAACCACAGGCCTGGATGCATCCGAGCCACATCAGTCAGGATGCACGATTGGATGAGTCATTTTTGGGGGGGGGGGGGGGCTAGAAAAGCCTGGTCATCAGTATCCAAACTCCTTTTCCCCCCTCCCTTTCCTTAAATTCCACGTACTTGTTGTGGCTCCAAAGAAACCCATTTTCTTTCCAGACCCCGGGAGGCGAGAAATCTTGTTGTCTGACACCACAGAAGTGTCGCAGCCTTCATGTTGACTTGTCATTCACCTTATTTTTTCATATTTTTGCGTGGAAGAGAATCGCAGCCCCTTTCATTTTTAGACTCATTATTATTCATGGAGGGGGCCGGGTCAGGTACCACAGGAGTGATTGGCGTTCATGAATAAGCCAAATGCCGCGCTGGAGAAATGGCAGGGAGGGAGAAATTGTTACTCCAGATTTTCAATCTCAAGTGGACAATCACCACGAGGTTCAAGCTTGTAATTCTTACACGGTGTTCAAAGGCGTTGTTGCTTTTTTTCTTAATCATTGAAATCATTGGCATAATTATGTGTTTTGTACACATGTAGGAGTTAACCCTTCTGTGGCATGCGTACTTCTCATTACCGTAACTCCTAGACCGTTTGTGATGTGGAGAAAATTCAAACTGCCGATCTGTCCAGGTTGTGTCCCCGCCTTTTCCCCCCCGACCCTCATGTGGACCATAAAGTGGTAAAAGATGGATGGATACCTTAAAGCAGAAATGAACCTTTGCGCCCATATACTTGTCATTACGGTAGGCCTCAGAACCGTCCAATCGCAGACGAGATTCAGCAGCGCGTGACATGTTTGTGATGCCAGCTTCTCAGGACCATAATTCCAGATGTCGAAAGTGAAAGTTATGTTGAAAAACAGAGCGGAAGCACATTTTTTTGACAATTATACAGCCATGAAATCTTGTCATGAGAGGGTTAAATACACAAAACCTGTTCATATATATAATTTCAAGAACATTCAGCAATCACTGCCCGCAGTTTCAGCTTTTTAAATGGACATCCCATATCTCCACTCTTTTTTTAGGCTGAACTTTGTGTATAATTTATATAATCTATATCTATAATCTATAATATAATCTCTACCCAAGACGTGAACACAGTACAGTAGTTCAAACCCTACACTCTTAGAAATAAAAGTGCTAAGTAGAACTATATAAGGTTCTTCAGCTTGTCCTCAAAGGATGAACCCTTTTGGAGTGTTCCACAAAGAATCCTTTTTAAAACCCTTTATTCAGGAAAGGGGTTTTAAAGGGTTCTTACTGGAACCATTAATGTTACCAAGAACCCTTGAAAAACCATTTCTTCGGGGAAAGGGTTTTTCAGAAGCAAATGGTTCCAGGTAGAACCTCAGCCCTTGTAGAAGAACCCTTTTGGAACCCTTATTCCTTAGAGTGTAGTCTTCCAACTGAACGCCTCTACAATCTGACAATCTGATTTAACCCCAAGCCAGCAATGTGTGAATGTGTATAGTTGTGACATAGATGTGATTTATGAATGTGTGTGAATGGCGAAAAAAAAATAGTAGTTCCAAGCTCTTTGACTGGTCATTAAGATGAGAAAATGGTTGTATGAATAAAAACCCATCATTTTATGTTTCAGTTCCTCCTCTCTCATCACTCCTTTCTCTTATAGTAATCATCATTCCTCATGCTCCTGCCCTCCACCTCTCTTTCTTCACCACTTCTGATGTCCTACAGTTAAGAAAATACTTTGTAATTAATGCGGATTTAAAGCTATTGAAGGTCACTTCTCAACAAAATATACAACATAAGCCTTATTTCCTTTTCTATACGTTCATGAACAAATGTTGCATATCATTCGAGCCATCCCATCTTTAATCTCTAGTTTTAATTGTGTCCATCACATATCCGCTGAGAGGAAGTGAACACCACAGTAATTTGTCTTCTCAAGTACAGGAATACAAACACCCACACACTCTCTCTGCACATGTTGACGGCTCGTTGCCTCAGTGACGTGGCTGCACAGAGGTGACTCTGCGTCTGTCACTCTGACAGCTGGCATTTCACAGCGATCCACTGACTGCAGCTCTCAGACAGGGTAGATGGAGAGAGAGATAGGGAAGGGCATAGAAACGGAAAAATGGAAGGTGGGGTGGTGGGGGGAGTTTGTGTAAAGCAAAGATCAGCAAAAACATTCCAATTCCAAAGTTGCAACAGATGGACAGTTTTGCTTATCTCACCCTTGTCCTGGAAGATAATGGCGAAATGGCGTCGGCTTTTGTCGGCAGCTTGGAGCACAACATGCAGCGCTGTTGGTCGAGAACATTAGGGGATGGGGTTTGAAAGCAAATGCTAATATGTACATATGTTTTTTGTTTGTGTGAGGTGCAATTGAATTGTTGCAATTGAATTTAGCGGCGTCACAGCACAAAATCTGTATCACTGAGGAGATTAGTGTTTGTGTTTTGCATCATGGTGGTGACTCCACTGGACTTTTCATAGCTCCAGATGCTTCACCTCGGATACTCTTACTGTACCTTTAGCCATCTCTTTTTTTAATATATTTTTTCATTCTTTCAGGTCCAGATGAGCATTTAATTCTTGTCTTTGTTTCCTGCAGACATGTTTAAAGGCGCCATATGTAAGAATGTGGCCAAAAATGGTTACTACACTCGAATTCAAAATACTGAAGTTTTTTAGGTTTTGTTTTTCTGCCGTTGTAGCTCAGACGTAACTGACAACCCGTGGTTGCTCGGCAGCTGAGACTTTACTGGCTGCAATGATTGGTAGACGGCGGTAGGTGGCGCCACATGCCAAAACATGATTTGCAGTCTGCAAAAGATTTTTTGTGAATGTGAATATTTTGTCTCTGTGACATGGCCAGTTGCTTTAGATTTATTACATAATGCACCTTTAAGTATTCAACGCACTTTTAAAAAGTGAAATAAGAATATTTCAAAAACATTTACCCCTATAACACCTAAGCCAGGAGTTTAAAACTCATTTTAGTTCAGGGGCTATATACAACGCAATTTGACAAGTGGGCTGGACCAAAAAATAATAGCATAATAACTTATAAGATATAACAACAAGAAATGTTTTGTTTTACATTTAATGAAATCTCTTTTTACGAAACATGAGAAAAATAAGTGTGGTTTCAACAATATTATGCCTAAGTTTACCATTTACACGTACACATTACAACTTACAGATCACAGTGGGTTTACATTTAGTCACAGGTATCTGAAACAGAAAATATATAGTATTTCAGTAGAATAGTGGAAATTTAGGAAATTCATCTTTCAGACCGGATTGGAGCCTGTGGTGTGCCGGTTCTGGCCCGTGGGCCGTATGTTTGACACCCCTGACCTAAGACTTTTCATCATAAAAGGGCCAGAAAATGTGCTTTTGCCGATTTTTCCAGAATAACTTTCAATATCTGGCAGTTATTTACAATTTACTGTGTGTTAAGTGGATTGTCATGAGATTCTGTACCAACATCACATGAGGATTTGTGTGAAGTTTCTCTTGTTCTTCTTTGGAAAAATGTTTTTCCTATCATTTTAATTACCTGTAGAGAAAGTAGCCATGTTTATGCATTGAGACAGAAACTTCACCGGCTGTGCAGTGTAAATCTGGTTTCCTATAAGAACGCAGAACCTTGTAAACCTGGTGTAATATATTTGTGAAGCGGCTTTAATGAGGTATAAAAGAAAGGAATTCTATCTGTGTAATAACTATCCCATATATACGACTGAAAATAGAGCAAGTCGGGGCTTTTAAAAAAGGAGTCGAGAATAAACAAGTGGGTAATTCTGTCCCCAGCACAGATATGACACAGTATTAATATAGTGTTAATAAAGAGAGCAACCCTAAAAGAAATGAATTTTTAAAGTTATAACGGTAATCGAGAGCCCTAGTGTGCAGGAGAATGAGGTAGAAAGGTAGAAGTGAGCTTAAAGTAGTCAAATCACAGCTTTGAATAAAATATAATCTGAGAGAATTAAAACAGTAGAGACAGAGCTCTACAGGGACGTGTTTGTGTTTGTCCAAAAAAAGGGAAAAAAAATCACTAATCACCTGGGAAAATTTAGCTTAAAAGAAGGATTCAGAGATATAGAGAAGCAGAGCATTGTCAGGATGCTGGGAGATTTATGTGAAGCACATGAAAGGAGGAGGAAAAATCTGGTAATTGTTTTTTTCTCATTGAGTTTTTGCCTCTAAGTGCCCATGAAGAGGCAGCACACTGGCAAATAAATGTTTGGTGGAAAAACAATTATGAAGTGAATTTCTTGTCACATCTAAACAACAGCAACACAAAAAAATGCAGCACTTACCGGCTTCTCGGAGTGCAGATTATCCACACGCGTGCAAAATGTGCCGTATAAAAGCAGTTTTTTCGCCAGGCATCATTCAGCCTTCAGTTTTGGCCAGATTTCCATGTTCCATAGAGTTTGCAGAACTTCATTTTCATTTTGACACTTTTTGGGGAAAGCATGACGTCGTCTGAAAATTGGTATCATGGTAGGGTGCACAATTTTTCCCTGGAACATTCACACTGACGAGCAAGGTAATCATTAGGCCATCAAGTGGCGGCTTGTTGGAGAAAGAGAGAGAGAGAGAGAGGCAGCAAAAAGCAGCAAAAAACAAACACTTTCCAACCGAGTCCAATTATGAGCCGAGGAGGCTGGATCTTGGTCAGATAATTAGACTAAAGTGAGATCTCAGTGTCATTATTCAGTCTGACTTTGGCTTCACGTTTACCGTTTGTGAGAAATGTGTTTTCCCCCCTCCCCCCTGAAGTCTCATTAGCTTTTGACAGTTGCTGACTTTTTCTCTTCTCTTTTCTTTTATTTTACAGTGGTTTGTTGTTCGCCAATATGCTGTCACCGAGGATAACGACAGACAAAAAAAGAAGTAGCACCGACGTCTGAGGTAAGTGTTTGGTACAAGAATTGGGACAGTGGGATTGTAACTTGTAACTAAAGATAATAATAATACAGGCATAGTTTGCACTAATAGATTGAAAAGACCCCACAGGGGAAACCCGAATCTAAATAGATTATGTACTTGTTGTGAATCTGAAGTGGAATTTCATCTTTTGTCTGTTAATCCACTGAGAGGTTGCTGCTCTTCCTGCTAACTATATGCAGTTGTTACATTTCATAACTGTAGCTATCAGAGAGAGAGGAAAACAGAGGAATATTCGATTCTAATCTGCATTAAAGTCTGAATTAAAGACTTTTACCTACTTTTTATTTCTTCTTCACTGAGACAAAGCAGGTGACGTTGTGGTTGTTACTAATGTTCTTCAGACATTAGTAACAATGGAGGAAAGAACGACTGAAATATGTATGTGTATGTGTGTATATATATGTGTGTATACATGTATGTGTATACATGTATGTGTGTATACATGTATGTGTGTATACATGTATGTGTGTATACATGTATGTGTGTATACATGTATGTGTGTATACATGTATGTATGTGTGTATACATGTATGTATGTGTGTATACATGTATGTATGTGTGTATACATGTATGTATGTGTGTATACATGTATGTATGTGTGTATACATGTATGTGTGTATGTGTATACGTGTATGTGTGTATGTGTATACGTGTATGTGTGTATGTGTATACGTGTATGTGTGTATATGTATACATGTATGTGTGTATGTGTATACGTGTGTGTGTATACATATACATGTATGTGTGTATACATGTGTGTATACATGTGTGTATACATGTGTGTATACATGTGTGTATACATGTGTGTATACATGTGTGTATACATGTGTGTATACATGTGTGTATGTGTGTATACATATGTGTATGTGTGTATACATATGTGTATGTGTGTATACATATGTGTATATGTGTATACATATGTGTATATGTGTATACATATGTGTATATGTGTGTATACATATGTGTATATGTGTGTATACATATGTGTATATGTGTGTATACATATGTGTATATGTGTGTATACATATGTGTATATGTGTGTATACATATGTGTATATGTGTGTATACATATGTATGTATGTATGTATGTATATATATATACACTTATTTGTTTACATATATATATAAATATATACACACATATAGGTGTATATAGGTATATATTCTTGAGCAGGTACAGAATTTTACATTTATGGACAAGAAAGTAGTTCCACACTTCCAAAAAAACATCTCACCTGATGTGTAAAAGCAACATACAGTGAGAGGATATTGTTATCTGTGCCGATGCTGCCGTGCAGCTCGAGTACGCCAACAGCCAAACGGGGACCCGTCTGTCTGGAGAGGGACGGCCGCCCCTTATCGCACCTTCAACAGGCGACTGACGCTTTTCTTAATTTATTTTTTAGTTTTATTTTTTTTACCAGATTGCCAGATCAAGACTGGCATTTCCATCAGGTGTTTCCGCTCCGCGCGCAGTTGTGTGTGTGTGTGTCTGCCGTGAGAATATTCATTGCGTTGTTAATCCAGGTGAAGGTGTTGGGAGTTATTTTGAAAATGCCATTCCTCATTAATTGTTTTACACAGCATGTTGGCATTTCCTTTGTTTTTTTGCTGAGGAACATCTGTCTGTGACTGAACACTGGAGATGCTATTGTTCTGTATCTGGTGTGTTTGTGTGTGTGTGTGTGCGTGTGCTTGTCGAGGCACAATTGCCTCTTTCTAAAATGCCTCAATCGCTCTGCTTCAGTGCGTCCACTTTTCTAATTTCCACCACCTCTCCCTTTGCTCCTTCCTCGCATTCCTTCTCTAATTATCTTTTCTTTACCATCATTTCCCTATTTAGCATATGAATTGGACCCAGAGCGTCCCTGTGTAGTTTGCTTATCATGTTTGCACCTGTGTGGATAAAAAGAGAGCATGGCTCTCGTAATGAAATTGTATTATAATCAATTACGAGCTGGAGCAGGAACATGCGTTCAAAGTTGGTAAATGTTCCCTTTTGCTTATACGTCGTCACGTGTGTGTGACCTTGAATGGTAACTCGATTACTCACCGTCTGTTCTATTATGCATCCTCACTTCCCCATTTGTCATTGCAACATATTCTTATGTTATTAATAGAAATTTTCATGATATGAGGCATTGTTTTCACCCGGCATTGTTTCCATCTAATTCATTGCCTGTTGTTTACATAAAAACAAATGTCCCTCTTGAAAGTAATAGGTTTTATGAAAGCGGATCTTTCCAGACACAGAAGCCACAGCTGACCTTGTAATAATATAACTGATAAAGTACCATATTCCTTTTTTTGCCTGATGCTCTATATCCTAATATTTATTATTTTCATGCAGACGACAATTGTTTTGTTTTGCTCTTCTTTTTCTTTTTTCATATTGTCATTGTCAGCGTTTATTTAATAAAGCGGGAATGTGGCAGTCCCTGCAGCTACAGAGGCTTGACAAAATAATGTCAGCGCTTTTTAAATGATATAATGGAACAGAATAAACTGTGCAAACAGCACTACAAAAATAAATAATGCTGTTGTAGTTCGCATGCCAGCTATTCGTCAGTCCCCCACCGGTCAGCAGTAATAGGACTGACACACGCAACTTATTGTGTGTAAAAAACTAAAACAGAGAGCGCTTCATTTGAAATTACATAAATACAATGTGAGGGATTTGCATAGTTTGGAAATAAACAACTTGACAAATGTCATTCTCGTAAAAATGACACAAAACCAAACGAGAGAAAGACTGATCTGGGAGCAGGGCCCAAAATTTAGTGGCTTTTGTGACTGGGTTTTTTATGTTTTTCAGCACAGATCTGAATCTCTAATTAACCACCGTTCCCCCCCCCCCCCCCCATTCATTCTGTCATGTTTTGTATTATATCGCTCGGGCCTGTTGTATTTAAAGCTGAAGCAGAAACTGGAGCTGAACTGAATAGGCCCCTAATTAATGACGAGCCTCTAAACAAATCAACAAAGAATATCGTAATTTGTTCCATTTGCGGATGCTCGATTGGGCCTGTGGTCAGACAGAAAACTTCCATGGTGCCACTTGGAAAACCGAGTACATCTAAAGGATTTGTATCTATAGAATGATGACGAGAGAGAGAGAAAGTGAGAGTGAGAGAAAGGGTAAGTGAGGTTCTGAAGCTGAGATATCACACCACGCTCCCTCTCAGATTACTTCCTTCTCACATAGCATTTCTCACTCATTTCCTAATGAGCTTAATGGACTGAGAGCAGAATCTCACCTCTGAAAACCTGATGAGGTCAGGCAGAAAATGTATCTGCCTGGAGGGCTGATATGTACTCATGTGTAATTAGACGCAGGTTTTTTTCCCCCCCTTGAGCTTTTTAATGCGTAAAGAACAGGGATAAATAAATGTCGTATCATACAACACGCAATTCTGTTCTACAACAATTTTAGAAATATCACATTTATATTCCTAATTCCTTTAGTCTTTATGGCGCACAATGGCCCGGCCATGATCATCGGGGGCATGTCCAATTGCACAAAAAGTCGCTTTTCAACGGGCGTTCAGTCATGCAGCTCTCTGTCAGTGTCTCTATCGTCTCATACTTTGGTTCTCGATCGATATCGCGCTCCATTTTCTTGTTTGATGGAATCATTCTGTCTCTCAAGGGGTCACCTCCTCAGACCGTGAAAATGAAAACCCCTTTTCCCAATTAACAGTCACCACAGTGTGCTGTGTCACCCGACCTATTCATTTAGGGACAATACTATAGTGGAACTGAGTGGAAGAAATGGTGACTGTGAAATATGTACATATACAGTAGGTGACAGATCTGTAAAGATGTAAACAGCATGCGGCAAACGAGGCCTGTTAACAAAACTTCAAACGCGACAGATCGCCTTCTGAAGGTGCTCCCATCGGAGATGGAGTTCCGTCGCTAACAAAGTGTCTTTGAATATCGGGGGGGGGGGTACAAACACGCCAACGCTCTACACAAGATATGTGGTAATTACACACACACAAAAAAAGGGGGAGTGTCTGTTGTTGAGAAGTCTGTAGGCATAGCGGGGGATCCAGGATGATCACAGCTTCTGTCTGAGTCTCTGAGGATCTGAGTCTTAGGGAGATATCAGATGACAGAGCTGGGGGGGGGGCTTCTTCATCCACCGACATTAGCGTAAATTGTAGCCTAAGTGTTTAGACCTAGTCCCCCTCCTCCCGCTCCTCCCTACCCAACAAATGACTTACCTTGATGATTCCTCCTAACTAACCAGATTTGCAACATCCGTGACATTTGATGCCAGAGTGTATGGAGATGCACCGACAGAAAACGTGGCGTCTCTCGTCTGCAGCCTTGATTCTGTGACATTTCTGAAACCGAGAGCCCTCCATCACTCCTGTTCAAATGGCAGCCATCTTGTTACCTTCACCGTCACCCTGGTAACCCAAGGCGAGCCCGGCTCTGAGAGCATAAACAAGCATCCCTTTTTGTTTCTTAGTTAGATAACTGTTTCATACTCTTGCAGCCCACTCCTCCGCCCCTCCATCACTTCAGCCCCTCTCCATCATCACATCCGAGGAGCACTGATTAAAGCGTTTGCCACCACAAGGAATGATCCATCATAGTTGGACACCAGCTATCAAAAACCTCAAAAGCCTGCGGCTTTGCTCGATGTTTTGTCTTCCAATGATAAGCAAGGCGGCACATCAAACGCCTGACAAAACCTGCACAAAAAAGGGAATATTTTATTCATAGCTGTCATAAGGGAGGGAGGAGGTGAGATATTAGGGACAGCAGGAACCTGCTGGGATTTAGATCCTGAACCTGTAACACAGTGTCTTTCCCCATCTGAACCCCAGGAGGGTGTTTAATGAGGAAACATGATCAGAGGAGCTGTTGACACCAGAGCTGGAACAAAAAAGGTGGTGATATTTTCAACAGGCAGAGATCTCACCTCCGCATCGCTGTCTTTCACATGACACCAACTTTCGATCTATTTATTAACTTTGGTACTCGGTGAGTGTTCGCACTCGAAAACTCTTAACCTTCATTCACCGTAACCATACCTTAGTTTCTTGCCCACAGAGAGTTTGCGCATGTGTTCTGGTCACATGTTCCTGCCCACTGTTCTGTTCATAATAGAAATTGAGGGTCCACCATCAGTCTGGTATTGTATTCCAATAAATTGCCCTTCCTGGAACAGTTGAAGTCGACATATAAAGCCCCCGGGGTCAGAAGGTTTTCCGTTTTTGATTATCTGGAGCAATCCACTCAGCTGTGTTCTCTATCTTTTGATATGGAGGGAGCATCTACTGCGAATGCAGTCTAGAGCCCCTTTTCCACTAGCCTCGGTAGCGAGGTTATTTTGCATTGCATGGCGAGGTTGCAAAGTCTCAAAAGAAGTATCAAAGCGAGCAATTCCACATTGTAGGTCAGTTCAAAAGACTTAACCTAAAGGTTTTTGTCCCCGAAAGGTACAAGAACTACATCACTTGACCAAGAGCATTTTACATTAATACATTTGAATGCAGATTACACAGGGTACTCACGGACTGTATCATGCATAGTTTGTATATTTGTATATTACTTATTATTTTTTGTGATTCCCTATCTTCGTCTTCATGTCAGACAGGTGGGGTGACACCCTAGTGCCAACCCAATACTGAATATGTTTGCTGGCAATATTTTTGTAATAGTAATAATTAGATGTTTTGCACTATTATTATGTTTTTATTGTGAAGTACACATAATTCCGTCTCCCATTGAGTTTGACACCCCTGGCTTAGACTGTTGAAAACCGAAAGGCCTCGTTTCAAGTGTTTTTTAAAATTTCTTTTAATTCACCTTTCATTCTTCTCCATGGCCTCAATAGTAAACGCACGGCCAAAACCCTTGCAGATGCAGAATTACTGTGTCCCTCATTGAGCCAGCACCGCTGTGGCCTCCACGTTTCATGCGGCGAGCTTGAATTGAAAGAAACCGGCAAAACCCAACAAAAACACCTTGCGTAACTACATGACTACATAAGAGGTGAGAGCAGTATTAGTCATGTGCTTTTAGTCAGTGTTGAACCTTAATGGAATAAAAATAGCCTCAAAATCTACTCCAGATACTGGTGCAAAAAAAAAAAAAACTGCAACTTTATCTCCTTAAATGCTAAGAAGCAGCAACCATCTGTTTTATCTTTACACAGTTTAACTCAAACATCAGAGTAACCTCAGAAAACAACCCAGTCTTCACCCAGTTGAGTTGAGTACACAGCTTAATTTTCTCAGCTGTATAGATTGTGATTCAAACACACATAATATTGCTAATTCAGACTATTATCTCTCCAAATGTCTCCTCCCCTTTTTGGACCAAACCTGTGTAATGCCACTGACCCTGCAGGATTAAATTAGGATTCTCTCTGCTATGACACAACATCTCCTCCTCCTCCTCCTCCTCCTCCTCCTCCTCCTCCTCCTCCTCCTCCATGCCACCACGGCTCCTCCTTTCAGAGACTGTGAGAGGGAAAGCATTTGAGCAGCAGGCTGTCAGGGGGATAAAAGCTGCATTTATCAGCCATTAGCTTAAGAGCAGACGCAGCTTCAATCAAGCAGCATTAAGCCATACATCACATCCAGGGGAAGGAAAACAGCACTACATGTATACGTGTGATTGTGATGTGTTTGCAGTTGTATCTGTAACATGTGACTCTCTGATCACTGTTGCGACCTTGGAATCAGAAATATAGATGGCAGTTGGCCGTAGCTGACCTTGACTTGATCTTGACACGCTCACTTGTCAACATTGTATTTCTGTCTTTGTGGAGTCTGATCAACTTTAAAAAACCTATCTTTGTGTGGACATTTTGATCTTCTGGGGACATTTTGTCCAGGCCCCAAGACTGTAAATGGCGTTTTTAGGATTAAGAACTGGTTTTGAGGTTAGGGTTATGATAAGGTTTAAAATTAGACACTTATTTGTGATGGTTATGGTTAGGGTAAGGGGTTGGGGAATGAGTCTGTGGTGTGTCCTCACTAAGATATAAAAAATAATTTTTGACCTTTTCTGGCATAAACCTTATCCTTGACCATAATGTGGTCATTGTGAGGCATTGAGGCAGAACCTTATTTCCGAGGAACTGGTTAAGTTTAGAGCTCAGATGTCAGTTGTGGTTAGGTTAGGTTTAGGTTAGGGTTAAGGCTCTGTTAAAGTCACGTGTCAGGGTCCTGTAGTATCCTATTTACCATCGGTTGATGTTACAAGTCTGGATGCAGGGAATAGCACGCATGCGCTGTCCAGTTGCCTGCAGCTAACTCTTGATAAAGCAGTCACATGCTGTTTTTTTAAATTAACATTCCATACGATTACATCGTGTAAATCCTTTTAAGACATGTTTGATGTTTGATGTTAAGGTTGAGGGCGAGGATGAAGGTTGGACTAGTTATGGTTAAGGTTAAAGTAAGCCTTAAGGAAATAACTGTAAGTCAGTGTAATGACCTCTGATGTCATGGAGTCATGAGCGGACTGTGTGTGTGTGTGTGTGTGGGTGTGAGGGAGCTGCACTGTATGAATCAGGAACTAATGTGAGAGCGTGCCACACTGACAGTCTCCATCACAGATGCCTGATGTGAAGGGACAGGTCGTGTCAGAGCACTGCGGGAGCAGCAGCTTCATCATCCAAAGGCGTCTAAAGAAGAGGAAAAAAAGTCCACAAAGACACATGCTCACTCTTAAAGGACAGTGTTTGTCCCGCTGCACTGATGTGCAAATGAACGCATGGAAGGACACAGGTAATAGACACACAAAGAAAAGGCAATGCAATTTGTACCAGACAGTTTCAGACAGTGGAGTCTCCAAGAGAAATGGCAGCGTCAGAGCAATGTCACCCCTGTCATCCCAACATAAGGATTGCTTTTGTCTCCTCCACCAGCAAACACACATTCACATGATGTGCTCTGCGGAGCAGAGAAGTTTCAATCCCCATCATGGGCTTTCTCAATGAATACAGTAAGTTCCGTGACTGACAGCGTTGTCAGAATTGAGCTGTCGAACTTACAGTGCGATTTCCCGTTTGGACTTTGGTTGCTGCGGCGAGTTTCCTTCCCCTGCGATTACGAAACGCTGCCCTAATATGGTCCCACCTGTGTCACTGCCTTACTCGTGTTTAGTCATGTCTCCCCTTGTTCATTTTGTCGGTTCACTTGTCTGACACCTGGACTACAAAGCAGGCTCAACACACCCAGGATATCAGTGTGATATCACTAAGCCTGTGTTGTAATACAACAGTGATCATGAACTCGAGAGAGTTTGCTCGGTACATATCACAGGGACAGAGTTTGCAGCTTATATCCTATACATTATAGTTGTAGCATAGCAGCAGTAAAGCGGTAGAAGACGGATGGATGGATGGATGGATGGTTCCTTGTGTTCCTTGTCATGTTATGTCTTTCCATCTACTGTTTAATTCCTGTATCATCATCCACTCAGTCCAACCAAAAACCAGACTTACCACCCCCACTAAACCCCTCTGCCTGTTTCCACTTCCCTCAAGACTCTTATGACATACCATCTCTTAAATACTGTTTGCGTACTTAAATCCCAATGTTCAAATATACCTAAATGTGTTGATCTCTATACCTGGGTTAAAAATTGTTTCACAATAAATACAATATACGGGCTAAAAGCAAGCTGCAGCTGCCACATGTAGAAAGGACAGCTGTCAGACTGTATGAATGTGTGACTTAACCCCAATATTGTAAATGTGATTCCTGCAGAAAGTAAAAAAGTATCTGTACAAGCACTAAGTTTGAATTTGTTGAGTGATGCTTTTTTTAAGCGTCATGAAAATGGCTTTGACATTGCTGCAGACGAGAGGAAAATAATGAACAAAAAAATATATATAAGAGCAAGCCCTCCTACACGGTAGCATACTTCTGTAGAGGAGCTGGCCCTCTGCAATAATGAGGGTCAATCATAAAAAACGTCTGAACGACGTTGTCCTCCAAAGAGTCGCTCTCATGAGCTCCACCAATGAGATTGCCCACAGAGTCTTAAGATTTCGTCTTCCGAGAGACAATTGGCAAGAAGTGACTCAGAGAAGACATTAGCAACCATCATGAGCCTAAAAAAAACCCAGGGATAAAACTCGAGTAAAGCCTCTTTATCCTGTTTTGATTTGGACTACGAGTCTTCAGGTTTTTGTGTGTGTTCATTTTCCTGTTGCCTTTCATACCTAGATACCACTCAGTCATCACCACATCAGCCTTAAAGCCTGTTATTTTCATTAAAACAGCTTCAGCGCACCTACCAGAGTCCTGAAATTATTCAATAGAAATCACCAAATGTTCTTACTCAATGGCCATTAACAACTGACCATGAGAGTTGGTCAACACAAGAAGAGACAATCGTCAGATTTAAATTTTAGAACTACCGTATCATTTCCGGGTGTGTTCAACTTGAGCCACTGTTGCTCAAGCTGCACTGGAACAGTGCAGGTTAAATGATTTTCTTTGGGGCATTTTGTTAGCAAAGTAAAAGCATTTGTCATCCATGTTCCCAACAACTACTTTTTGACCTGTTTTCTTGACATTTGACATTTTGTCACACTGGGAATTAGCGCTTCCTGATGCCAATCTTTGGTCGTCTAATAAAGAAGCAAAGTAGAAGGAGAGCTAGAATTCTTCTGCACATTTTGTTTCTCAGTATGCACTGAAAATACAAAAAAAAAAGTCATTACTTTTAGAACCAGTTGTCGCCAATTCTTTAATTTTCTGCCACTGAAATATACCACTGATACCAACACTATAAAGGGAAACTCACTGCATTCAAAGAGAGAAAATAGAGGCAATAATGTCTTCAGTGAGGACATGGGAGCATGCTTCACTTTCCTCAGACAGTGCTGACCTTTCCCACAATGTCTTTCTCAGACAAGAAACCCCAGTAGTCATGTCTGAAATATCCAGTACGAAAAGGCGCCGCGCCTCCCCGCCCCTCTGCGCCACACACAGTTAGCACGTTTACTGTAAGTAGAACAGAGCCTCAGTTGTCTCTGTGTAAAGCTAATTACAATGGGCTGCTTGATGCAAAATGCATGTGCTCATGATAAGTGTAAATATGCAGAAGCACGCTGACATGCACAAGCGCATTAATAATGGAGGGGTTTGAATGTGTACAGGGACACGGACGCTGGACGGACCCTTTATTGAAAGTGTTTTGGTTTTTAGGTGTGTGTGTGTTTGTTTGTGTGCCAAAGGGTTTAACACATACAGACTACACTGTGACAACACTGAATGTTTTTAATTTCTTGGAATCCGTCCAACCCCTCCTCGGCGTGCACTCCGCTCCTAGGATCAGCGTCTCGGTGCATCAGCGAGACGGCAGCAAGTATCCTTCCCTCTGCCACCATCATTCTTCATTTCCATCATCTCCTTCCTCGATCTGTAAACACTCCCTCACATCCTGTCTGTGAGGGTGATCTCTCGCCCTCAGTGGCCTGTGGGAGCTGCAGTCTCACTGATGTGTCCGTGCCCTAGTCACCTCCCTGGTGCTTCGTGGATGAGTGGATTCGGTCTCCGAGGGCTTCCCCCCGCGTTGACATGCAGAGGCCAACCAGAGTCGGGTCACGTGCTCGGGGACAGTTTGCTCACCAGAACTCTGCTGGGAAAACTCCACTGACTACTGGCCATTTTATTCAGCACATTTGTCAGCTGTTTGCCACAGACAGCATGTGAGCTGCAATGCAGTGCAAAAACAAACCGGGTATTGTCAAGCGTGAACCAGAAATGTCACAGGTTGTGCTGGAACTATATACAGTGTCATCTTACCCAAAGACTTAGCCAGAATCCTCCATCTGTTCTTATAGTAGTATCAGTAATACATCGTTCCTGCTCATTTTAATATCACAGTGAATACCTGCTTGTGTTTACTCATGTTTTTAAACTACCTTTTCACTGTATGGCTCACATTCATTCGTCGTTTGCTGTTGACACTTGTTATTTGTGATGCCATCTGTTTGACCAATAAGAATAGAGCTGTGATGATGTCACTAATACACACCCCCAATTTCCTTTTTCGGTGAAACCAACAGAGACGTCTGACGGTGACGACAGTTGTAATGACGTCGGTTTATAGTATCTTTATAGTCCAGTAGTATGTTCAGCTGCCTCCGCAATTCATGATCCATGTTCCTTTTTAAAAACCTTGTCAAAATCTCGGCGATGTTGTCCTGCAGCAGAGTATACCTTTCCAGCCTTCTTACTTCAGCTTCACTCACTACCAGCGTCTCTCTCTCCCCCCGTCACTGCAACAGTGCAATTACACGGCATCACTTGCCAAGGTTAGAGAGAGTTCAGCACTCTCAAGCTCGGCCCCTGGGTCCCTAAAGGACATTGATTCCTCTGACCTATGTGTGACTGCTCTTCCTCCGACTGAGGTTCACCAAGCTTCTCTGCAACATGCTCCAGTGCACACCTAATTTCCCAAGGCTCAGTACACTACGCTATTAGTGCCGAGGCTAGACTCTGTCTGCCACAAGCCACTGCTTTGGTGAGATCTATAACCAGGCTGGTGGGGACCGGGAGAGCTCTGACATGCTAAAGGCTTCCAACGGCTACTCATGCGTGTTGTCGTCCCCACCTGAACCCGTGTTTACCCGTAACCGGATTATTTCACCTGATATGCCCTGCTCGTGGGCTATCTGCGCCCTGCAAGCATACATTTGCTGTGCATTTAAATGTATATTTACATTGCGTGTCGTTCTGCCAGTTAAAAATAAAAGCAAATATAGCAGAGAACTTAAGAGCAAGTGTCTGTTGCATTCAAACCTTTATCAAATTAACTTTTGTTATGCCTCCACATGGCCCCTGTGCTGCTGCTGCTGTATCCACACGTATGCTCCCTCAGTCACTACTGATAGTTTTACTGGACAGAGCAGGTTTTGAAATGAATTAATCAAATATCAACCTCTTTACCAAAGGATTGTTTATTTGCAGCTGCTTAGTAGAACTTAGTAGAGCTCTTTGTCTCCTGTCACAGCTAGATTTCCCCCCCAAGTCTGGAAATGGAGTGTGGAGGAGGAGCTGAAGTTATCTTTCAGATCACTTGATTTACATTACACTGGTAAACGTTTGAATGGAATTATGGCTAAAATATATGGCTTAATAATGCATCAAATGCCTTGGCTGCCCCACCTTTAAGCAGTGTGGTTGTTTGTTGGTGACATCAACCTCCGCTTCCTACCAATGACTAAAAAGTGCTGTTGGGCATCACGTATATTTATCTAATCAAAACACAGCAATAGAATTATGTTGTGCGTATCGAATTATCCATTAGTGGATACTGTGTGTATCCGAGTCCTCTGTGGGATTCATCATGTACATGAAGCTCTGTAACGCCGTCTATACATCAGTGGTGCGACACAGTGAGGATGAGCACCGCCTCGGAGCAGATAATAAATCCAATCACCATGGAAACATTGACCCTGACCCAACCTCTGTACCCTAAGGCGAGGGGACCCAACTGCACGATAAGCAGCTTTTCAACCGCAACTCTGGTCTGGACTTTGTGCCCCCTCCCCCCCCCCCCCCCCAACACCCAATCCACCCTGTTATGAGACCAGTTGCCAGAGGAGTGAAACTCATATATAGCAGCTGCTATCAGCTGGTCTTGAGGGGCAGCTGGCACTCAGTTGGGCCAGAGATTGTCACAACTGCGAGCTTATTCTGCCTCCGCTCCCTTGTACACACTGTAGTGCAACCACGCAGTCATACCAATAACACTCTGGCCCTGTTTCAGCACAGGAGCTCGGAGGAAGGAAATTAAAGAAACAAAGAGGAACAAGGCTCCGCTCCGGATCTCTTGTCAATATATTTTTCAAACCCCCGCCCCTTCCCTCCCTCATATCACCAAAGCAGGGCATCCAAGATAATGAGGCTCACAGCCTGCGGAGGGATTCACCGGTTTTTAATTTTTATTTCTGCCAAAAAATATTTGTTGTTTTCAATAATGTGACTGAGGAGAGGAAAGGAGAGGAGGGAGTGTTTTTCACATCCAATCTGTTGTAGAATCCTTTGTTCACTTATGATGCCGTATTCTCTTACCCAGGGGATATAGTAGGGATAGAATATGATTAGTATGATTAGTCTGGCTGTGTATGAGCCTAATTTCTGCTCTGTGTGTCCCTCTGTGTGTCAGCTTATCTCTATATGCTTTTTCTATCTGTCTGGCTGAGGTTGATGGCTTATGAGTACCACTCGACCCACGTGAAGACAGTGTATATCCACGGTCATGACCAAGAAAGCTGGTTGTGTTTCGTTGTTGTCTTGTGTCAATGTTGTGGTGAGGTTTATTGTTTTATTTTGAAATGTCACTGTTTGATACTTTGCCAAGCCCTTGTTTTTGCTAGTAGTTATTTCCCTCAAAAGAGTGCTTTTTGTTTGTTAGCTTTCCTCTTAAGAGTGATTTTGTTTGTTAGCTTTCCTCTAAAGTGTTTTCTTGTTTGTTTGTTAGCTTCCCTCGAAAGAGCGTTTTTATTTGTTAGCTTCCCTCGAAAGAGTGTTTTTTTGTTTATTAGCTTTCCTTGAAAGTGTTTTTTGTTTGTTTGTTAGCTTCACTCAAAAGAGTGTTTTTTGTTTGTTTGCTTTCCTCGAATTAGTGTTTTTTTTTGTTAGCTTTAGCCCTTGTTTTTTGTTAGTAGTTTTCCCCTCATGAGTGATTTTTGTTTGTAAGCTTCCCTCGAAAGAGTGTTTTTTGTTTGGTAGCTTTAGCCCTTGTTTTTCGTTATTAGATTTTTACCTCGTAAATGTTTTTGTTTGTTAGCTTCCCTCGAACTAATGTTTTTTGTTTGTTAGCGTTCCTAGAAAGAGTGTTTTTTGTTTGTTAGCTTTAGCCCTTGTTATTTGTTAGTAGTTTTTCCCTCGTGAGTGGTTTTTGTTTGTTAGCTTTTTGGTTGTACTTTCAAATAAAAGATTATATTTTTCACTTTGTTTCCAAGTTGTGCAATTAGGCCCAATCCCTTGTTCCGTTGTGACACTGCCGACACAGACATTCCTTTTTCCAGAGCTGACAGGCTAACTGCAGGGAAAACTTTGGCAACAGGGCTTTCAGTGTCATTGCTCCAACCCTCTGGCACTCACTACACCCTCTGGCTTTTAAGCAACACTTGTTCCTGCAGGTTTTTTTCCACCTGATTGTTTTTGTTTGTTTTGGACAGCGTGAACAAATCGCTTAACCATGGAGAACCAAACAAGGTTCTTATCATTAGGACCACGTTTTCGTCTCCATGAGGACTACTGGTCCTGACAAGGTCAGTGTTTCTGCTAGGTCCTAAAGCGGTAGCAAATACAAGTACACACTCACACACAGCCCACTTCCTTCCAGTGCACAAACTTTCACTTACTTAGGGCTAACATTTGGCATGGGGATATTGCAGTTTGCTGCAAGTTTGTGTGTGTGTGTGTGTGTGTGTGTGTGACTGAAAGATCCTTTTTCATCTCGCCTCCACTACCAATCATGAAGCCTCCCCCACCACCCCCATCATCACCACCTCCACTACTGCCCTTATCATCCAGCCATCCACTCTGTGGCCTTCAGTCTTCCTCTTACAGTGGCTGCCTTGAAAACCTCATCACCCTTTGTTAGTTAGTTGTAAACAATATAACCAAAAAACAACCAAACAGGAACACTGCAACCACAGCAGAACGTTTCAGTTTTTGGTTCCCTCAACATCGATGGAACATTAGGCTCGTACCTAACCCTGAGGGAACGTTCTCTAAAGATTCGTTTTTGGTTTGGTTCTAACTAACCCTAGGAATAACCTTACGGGAACATTAGTAGGTTGGGTGCTAGTCAGATAACAGTTAGATCCTGTGTTCAGCAAGTTTTAAATCTACTGATCATCGTACTATGAAGGAAGAGCTAAGATGTGACAGTGAGACATCTTAGCTCTCACTGAAATAAAATAATAATGAGGAACTTAAAACGTTCTTTCAGACAGAGGGTTCTGGCTCTCAACTGAGAACCACCAAGTCATCCATTTTTTTCAGTTTGAACACTGTATATAGTCGAGAAGATTGATGAAATGGATGCATTTCATTCACTGTGGCAAATCCATAGAATATACACAGCCCAGCCCTATAGTTCTTACCTTAACAGTGATTTAATTATAACAAACCGTATCTGGCAACCACAATAGAGGCATAAGTAGTGTAGTGTGTCAGGATTGTGTTTCTCTTCTCGAAAGACAAGACTGTTTTTAAAGTACATTTCATCCAAATGCCAGAAACACGAGGGCACCCTCGAACATAAAAAAAACGGCCAATACGTTTCCTTAAATATACAATATTAAAGGTGTCAAATCGTAGAATATAATATAATATTTCAGAAACTTTTCTTTGTGATTTGGACACAGATGGAGAATATAAAGTTCTATGAAAGTGGAACGCGGGGGAGGTTTTGCTAGCACCATAGAGTTTTCCATTAAGGGGGGGAAGAGTGAGCACTCTACTGCATTCATTATCACGTCTAATTAGCATAATTAGTGGTTATGCAAACCTTTTATGAGGGAACCCATTGAACGAGGGTTAGCTTTTTAACTGCTGCGGAGGAGTCCAAAGATCAGTTGTGGACTCGCAATACACAGACAAGCTGGATGTAGTTGGCATTGCCTGAAATAAAGTTCACTCAGTCAACAAATCCACAGTGTCACCGCGGTGACTATGATGTATTGACACACTATATAGGAGATTATTATTATGTTTCCCGTTTTTGCAGAAGCCATCCATTTTATCAGAGACGACTTCCTACTTTTGCTTGACAAGTTCATAAACAAACTTTGTCTTGTGACTGCAATGCCTTTTCTATTATATATATTTTTTCTGGATGTTTAGCAGCCAGACTGCTGAATAAACAGACAGAGATTATATTTGAATTGTCACTTCCTATCTGTAATCAATTACAAATGTACAAACTATTGCATATAATCTTGACTAATCATTTTTGAAAACTTAAATTTAAGATTTAGAGTAGTCGTCACTACGGAAGAGTATTAGGGCCACATTAAAAAAGATTTAAATCAGATTTCTGAGATTAAAGTCAGAATTCTGAGATTATAGAAAAGGTTTGAATTCTGAGATTAAGGAAAAAAAATCAGAATTCTGAGATTAAATAAAACATAGAATTCTGAGATTTAAATCAGAATTCTGAGAAAAGGTCAAAATTCTGAGATCATAGAACTAAATGGAATTCGGAGATTAAAGTCAGAATTCTAAGAAAAAGTCATAATTCTGAGATTAAAGTCAGAATTAGACAGAATTAGGCTAGAGACTAATTCAGAGACTAAAGTTAGAATTCTGAGATTCATGCCGTTTTATTTTTCTTTCTTTCAATTTTTTTTTTTACATAATTATGGCCCTAATGCTGTTCCTGACATCACAAATATAGAACAGGAGCTAAAAGAATTGATATACATCCCAGCTGTCTGTGGTTTTGTTTCCCTTACAGTGAAATAACAGGGTCAATTTTACAATTTGCTGATTAAAATAAGTCCAGCCTGGTCATTTTGAGGCTTAGTTGTTAAAGGGTTAATGTTCAAAGACATTTTTTTTATTGTATAACACAGGGAATCTATTACTTTATATCCACATTTTATTCACCGACCACAGACGGGTGAGGTTGCAGAATCTTCGCCTGAGGCATCTTTTAACATCGTGCAATGTTTGCGCTTGTAAAGTGCATATTTAACATACTTTTGTACAGATTGTCATCCTCATCATTCACCTGACAGCATCCGCCGTTGTCAGCTGGAAATGAGAAGCCTGCTGTTGTTTACGTCTGAGCACAATGACAAGGCCCATTCTTACAGAAATGAAAGCAATCTTCCTGTAGTAATATACAAACTGTATGTGCAGCACGGAAACTGAGGGGAAAAATTAACAAAGTATATTAAAAATGAAACAACAGTGAGGCAAAGTTTAAAACAATTTGTCCCCTTTGGCACCAGTTGTTCTAACATGGGTCCCACATGTCACAGGTTCGTATTCTAAGTCCTGGTTGCAGAAATGTAACACTCTGAGCAAACATAAGGGTTATATTCTGTGGAAGTGGAACAGAATGTGCTCTGTTGCCTATTAGCAGAGCAAACCCAAGTCAACTACAAAAACAGAAGCGCTCCACACTGCTCTACATACATTTTTAAATATGCTCAAGTCGTAAGGTTAGAGCCATTACGGTCTATTTTTCTTATCCACTCTTTTGTAAAGCAGTTGACGAGGGGTGAGATGGGAGTAGAAGCATGGAAAGGAAATAAGTGAGGTTTGTTTCTGAGCGTCCAGGTTTCTTCACACCCCTGCTAAAATGTAAAGGCATATTTCATTTTGAAAAGTAGATAGTGGGCACCTTATTTCTTGGCATCTTTAAATTAAAGTAGGCTAAACAGTGAGCGGCCTCGTTTTGCAACTGCAAGTTTTTGCAAGTTCACAGATGTCATCTGCAACCAGGCACCTATTGGACGATACCAGCTGTCAAATCTGTTTTCCTTTCAAATGGAAACACACCTGAAATTTAGGGTTCCTTCACACCAGCCCTTCTTAATCCAATCCTAGTCCGTTTGCTTGGAAAGTCCGGTTTGTGTGGGGAGGTGCGAATGGGCTACCAAACTCTGATGCACACCAAAGAGGCGAACTGTGATCCACCCCAAAAAAAACGTAGGTCCTCAGTTCGGTTCAAGTGAACCAAGTACAGGAAGTGGACTAAACATACGCGTGTGTTTAATTATTGCAACGTACATGTGTAGTATGTTCGCATAAAACAAGTTGTCTTGCATTAATAGATGAGTGAGTTTCCTCGTTCCTTGTTTGTCATGTCCTTTCCTTCAGTAATTCTTGATGCAGCGCCGCCTCAGGTGAGGAGGGGAATACGTTTTCGGACTGGCTAAATGTGGCAACCCCCAATTGAAACGAGTTCAGGTGTGAAAGTTCAATTGAAGAAGACATGAAACTAGCTATCAAGACCATTGACTCATCATGAAAATGTGCAGTAGGATGCATTTTCCGATGGACCTTCTTTTTCCGACCTGTGGATTTGCCCCCTCGTGGCTTTTTAATAGCTTGTCAAATGTCCACTTTTCATATTATGGTCTATGCTACACTATGAGACTTCCTTAAAAAATATTCACACACTTGACGACAGCTCTGCCGTTTGACCACGAATCATTATTTTCTACACATCATCTGCGCCGGAGAGAGTAAGAAGTGAAACACAGTTAAACCTCACTTTGAGTGGAGACCTGTATGTAGTGTAGAAGTTCTCCAGGATTCTTAGGTGAGGATTTTTAGCCTGTTTAAGTTTGTGAGTGTCAGGCACCACCGTACCTGTGAGCACATCGGCTGCTCTCTAACCACGTTAAAATTCCATTTCATGACACAATGACAGATAAAAACCCTCTAACAGCGTCGCCTCCTCATTCCTTCCATCCTTCCTCCTCTGACTCCATCTCTCCAGTTCCTTGCATCACCTCAAAAAGAAAAAAAGCCACTTGGCTTGGGTTTCTTTACCCACATCTATGCCTTTTTAGAAAAGCTTACAGGTACTTAACCGTCAATTATAGCACATTATGTGAGAGCATGGTGAAATAACCCTGCCAGAAAGTGTCTTACAAATTGACATTTACAAATTTGAAGACAGATCCTGTGTTCCACATGCTTGTGTGGGCACAGACGAGCAGTCTTTACATTTAGTTTTATCAAATGATACTAAAATAAATATCTGTGACTTAATTGGGGATGGCATGAACTCTTACAGGATCCATTAATAGATATACTATCTACATACTTAACAAGCAGTGAAGGAGACACAATACTATAGTTAAAAATGTGATAATGTAAAATAAAGAAGGATGCACAAGGTATCACACCTACAGTATATAGCTCCATGTTTAATATTAACATATAATTGATTACTTGTGAGCACAGGGAGCCTCGTGGTTTATGGTTTCACATGAAACGCGGCGAAGGAAGAGTTTGAGTTACACAAGATAGCTTTTATAAAAATAAATACATATATTATTTTACTACTACTGTACAGCTGTGAACAGGAAGGTACTTTTTATTTATATCTTATTTTGAATGCCATCAACCAGCACTGATAATGTGACAACACATAATTGACTTGACATATTCATGATTCTGATATATTACAGCATGTATTTTGTGGATACATGCGATATAATACTCCTTAGACTACTATAATAATCTTGCACAGAACGTACAAATAAAATGTCACTAAAACACAGATGAACGGTTGAATTGTGGAAGTAAAATACCCTCGCAAAGTAATCCTCAGTGTTATGTTAATAAAGTATTTGTCAATAATCTGGACATGACGACATTTTCTGTCCTAAACTCTAATCATGCTTTGTTTGTTCTGTTGTTAGTTTTCAGAATTTGGATTTCTGAAATTTCTGCTTCAGATTCCGCTTTGATTTGTATCTTTTATCTCACCTATAGTTACTTCCTGTTTGTACTTACAGCTTCTCTTTATATGTGTTTATCTTCATTTGTTGCTGCTTCATCTTGATACATTACGTAAGTTTCTTTGCGATCACACTTCTTGATTGCGCTAATTTGATTTATATGATTGTAACAAACTTGTTTTTGGACTGCCTTATTATAACATTTCATTGTGTCTCACTCCCTCATATGAAGTTTATTTGAATTCTGACAGGGAATAAAACACACCTAATGAAATTTCCCCCTGCATTATCATAATTAATGAGTAATATTATTAGAGTATCATAAAATATGATTAAATCAATGGTTGGGATTTTATTGGTTTGATGGAGACATAATATTCTCTAGTGCTCTGTTTTTAAGCCTGCTTTCAATGCTATGGTTGGTTTATACACTGGATGCAATTATACCATAAAAATAAGCCATTATAATCCATAAAGATAATTATAGACTATATGCTGTGCAATATTGTTTTATGAGTCTAAGTCTCGCTGACAATGATATCTGAGCTGCACTGCAATCCAGCTCTTTGCAGGCTTCTGCTATTGGACATGTCTCTGATTTATGTTCAGTGTTGGCGTAAAAACAATGCCTTTTACTCTGACACGACAACCTACCATTTTCTGACATAGTGAAAATCTGATATGTGATATCTCTGCCTAAAGTAATCCTTCTAAATTATCTCTATCTGCATTTCTCCTGTTATCAAAGCGAGTTAGGGAAAATATGTCACTGAGATTCAGCGAGGGGGGGGAAAAAAGCCCAGAAATGCACATTACTGATGGTTCTTTTATCATACTTTCAGTGTGATTAGTCCTGTGGAGATTAGACTACCTGTAATTAAGTTAGAGCTAATTTTAGAGTGTAATGAGCATAGATTATAAAGACCCCGTCTCTTGCTCCATTTCCAGGTTTCAATATTTAAAAAGTATATTAACTAAGAGATAGTCTGAGCTGAAATGGGGCACGTGTAATTATTACCACCAGATGATTTTTTTGACCTCAAAGTCAAAGCATTATTACGCGAACATGCAAACATCTTTGCAGTTTCTCTTCATTGTCTTCTTTGTTTTAACTTTGTAGATGGTTTCACGTGAATTCCTTGCTGTGTCGAAAATCATCTTGGCAGAAGAATCCCAGCAGACGTTGGCACAGGATGGAGACAGACAGCACCATTGGGACTAATTTTCAGGTCAGAATTCATGCTTCAAACACCTAATGTCTTAGTCCGATTAAAAGTAGTAAGATTATGTCGTAAATGCACAGAGAAATCAGCACCCAGGCAGAATGTGGTTGTTAATAAAGTGCAGGTCGACGTGCAACATTCAGTAAAAGGTAAGTATTTCTCAGCTTAGTGAACAGCTATAGAGATATGACCTTGTTGTCTGGGGTTTGAATAATAAATATGAAAAGCTGCTCCTGCTGCTGCTGCTGCTGCTGCTGGAACGGTGCACGGCAAATCATTCTTTCCTTCTACAGTGAGATAAAAAATAAATAAATTAATATAATTCCTCACTCGATTCAAAAGATTTTTTTGAAAATATTTAAAATGGAATGTCGGTGTGGAATTACAGTGCTCTTTGAATTGTGTCCTCTTTGTGAATGAACTGATTATTTCAATCACTCTAGACAACACTATGCTTCACTTTGGCTCTAAGTTCTAATGGTACGTTAAATCTACAGTGCTTAACTCACAAATGGGCTCTGTCAAGCAATACTATCACACCTGACTGATGTGTTTGTATACAGCCGCAGTGCAAGAGCAGGCAGGGACTATAGATGTAGATCCAGTCAAACTGCTGAATAACTGGAGCTTTTGAGCACTAAAATTGCCTCTATCATATGACATAAATCACTTCCTGTGCAGCATGAAAAGTTGCCGAATGAGAAACAGAAGGGTTATGTGTCATGGACACGCGTTAATATTAAAATTTTACACGCTGTTTTTACTGAACCTGATTTTCTTCATCATATAAACTCCTCGTCTTGTCGCTCTCTCTTCACTGTCAATATAATATATCATGTGAAATTGCGCGTGGTAAATATCTCATCTTCCATCATAAATAGGTTTCTAATGGCAAAACTCGCCAATTACAGCCTACTTCATTATGCTCCACTTTGATCCGAGCCAGTCGTGCTGCAGACGCTGGAAGGAGACAGTAATTTCCCTCCGAGAAAGTCAGAAGCAGCACTTAACGTTCCCTTATTTAATGGTTCAATAGTGATACCTACTCCCTCCTGTTTGAGAGCATTGTTTCCCTGTGGTTATTGCACCATCAGTTACCCCTGCGGATGCTCGGGCTGACATAAATGCATACTTCCCATGCCATGCTGAGCAAATTAAACTGAATATAAGGTGGAGAGAGAGGGAGAGGATGGGAGATGAGGTGAGGGATGGCCTGGTGAGAGGAAGGATGGGAGTTAGAGAAGTGGTAGACTAAGTGAGTGATGTGTAAAAAAGGAGTCAGGGAGGCCATCTTAGTTTCTCTTTGAAAACTCTGCACATGAACTCGTGCACGCCCTACAGTGAGGCTCATTTCTCATGTCTGCTCAGCATTCGTGTGACAAGGATGCTAAACCAACAACATCAAAAAAGGGTGATTCTGATTATCTGCATATTTCAATAGTTGAACTTGTAAATTAATCTGAACTATTACCATGAATTATTGCCAAAATAATGACACAAATTACAATTACAAGCAAAGATACGGACACAGAGTTGGTGTAGTGGTTAGCATTTTTGGCATCTGGTTTCCTCCCACAGTCCAAAAACATGCACATTTGGGGATTAGGTAATTTAGACACTTAAAATAAAACTTAAAGTAGGAGTGAGTGTGTGAGTGGATGGTTTGTTTCCATTTCTGTCCCTGTGATGGACCCTATGTCAGCTGAGATTGGCACCAGCAACCCTCATGTGGAGGATAATGTGATAGAAGATAGATGGATGGATGGATGGATGTATAGATGGACACTGATACTAGCAAAGATACTTATAATAACCAGCAAGCAGAATGTTGTTTTAGCTGTTGACAAAGGATTTTGCAGAATGTACGAAAAACGTCAATACTGACATACTTTCTGAAAGTGAAACCCAGCTACATCTTTCTTTATTTTCCTCTGGCATTAGCAAAGAATGTATATTTCGTAATACAGATGTAATTAACCTTTTAACACCTAAGCCCCAAAATGTTCGTCTGGACTCATTTTTTTTGCTTATTTTGACCATAAAAGGACCAGAAATTGTCCTGTAACTAAGTGCTTTTGCCCATTTTTACAGAATAACTTTCAATGTATTAAAGTAGTGTATTGACAAAATAAAAAGTTTTATTCAAACAAAAACAAACACAGTAATTGTACACGGACAGTATAACACACATCCTGCAACAGCGCGAGTGAAGTTACCGTAATAACCACATGTTGGCTTTGACTTGCAACTTTTAGGCACGATCGTCTGCGATGCACTCTGTGTTAAAGGCTAAAGGTTTAAAGGTAAAAAAAAATGTCGTAGTAAGTCAAACAATAATAATAATCACCAGTACGTGTACACACGTTGCCTTGCGGGAGTGTGAGCAGCAGGGAGCTCTGTGCCGATTTCCACAGCCTTGATAGCGGAGCACAATAGCAGCATTGTTCACCGTCGACAGACACTCTCCATCTCAGGGGGGGGGAATGAAAGAGTGAGGGAATAATTGCTTCCCCTCACACTGTGTAAAGTGTGTCCCCTATCAGCAGCCGGGCACGATTACGCCGATAGCAGCGCTCCATGCTCGAGACTTTCCCCCATCCGCGCGCTGCTGTCCGCGTTCACTGATCAGAGGGGCCCCCCCAGGAACAGCGGCACCCCGCCTGATGTAGATCCGCGCTCGTGCTGAGTGAGGAAAAGAAGCGCTCAGTCAGAGAGGAGTGGAGTTTATTTATCGTTCACACATTTTCATACGTAACATAAATCAACATTAAGACGGATCTTATCTGCGATCGTCGCCGCAGTGTTTCATTCGTCCTCCGCGCGGCGACGTGAGCGTAAACACACTGACACACATTTCACATGCAAGCAAACACACACACACACACACTTCAAACAGATACAGATCTCCAGTGGTGTCTCTTTGTTGCTTTTTCCCCCTCTCTTGTGTGTGCAAATTTGCTGATGTTGTCACTGTTGTGTCTCACACACACACACCATGTCCATAGGGTTTCACGGTGTAAATATGTTTGCAGCCATCATCCACGATCATCTAATCATGACTGAGGCCTTTAGGGAACAGAAGACGCCTGGCTTCCCGCCCCTCACCGTACATGCTGATCACACACTTCCCCCACAGTGCCCTTCATCGCCACAGATTCATATCTCAGAGGCTGCAAAGAATATCTGAATCAAGTGCGTCTTTGCCAATTTTCCATCGTTTTTTTCCGATGCAGATAATTGATGCAGTTTCACTTTTCCCCTTCTGCTGATTGTTCAGCACATACAATTCACTTGTGGTTACATGTCCGACTCTGATTTTTTTTTTTAAGGGACTCTCACACCACCTGAAACACCACCAGTGCTTTATTTAATAGGCCTATGCTGCTGACAGAAGAGCATGTTGATTTACAACTGCTGTCCTACCGTGCCCAATCAGCTGCTTTTATGTATAACAAGGGCTTTGCTTCTTCATCCTTTCAGAGTAGTAGAGTGTGATAAAGTAAAGCAGAAGAGTTCATGGAAAGCAGGAGCTGGAATCTTTATTTTATTTTATTTGGCTGTACATCTTTAGAACCAAAAATAGTTTGCTTTTTTTTCCCACTTTTTCCTCCAACCAGAGGCATTTTTAAAATAGTTACAGTCAAGGGTGTCAAATAGATTTTAGTTCAGGGGCCACATACAGTGCAAGTTAAACAAAAATAAGTGCAATTTCAACACAAATGAAGGCAATTTAAACAAAAATAAGTGCGATTTCAACACAAAAAGTCACATTTCAACAAATATAAGTGCAATTTCAACCAAAATTATGCAATTTCAATAAAAATAAGTGCAATTGCAAAAAAAACAAGTGTAATTGTAACAAAAATAAGTGCAATTTCAACAATAGTATGCCCTAACTTTACCATGTACACGTGCATTTCAATGTATAGATCATAGCAAAGGTCACGTTTAGTCACATGTATCTGGAACTCAAAAATATGGTATATATGGTATATGGTTTTTTACATTATCATAATGTGAAATTTTCATCATACGTCCGACACCCTCTGGAGTCCCTGCATTAAACCAGACCGAACCCTACCTTGAAATTCAAAGCATTAGCCTATCAGTTGTGCCATTTCATGGATCAAGCTGTTTTTAGCATTTTCTTCTGCCTCAAATGAAACCCCTGGCAAAAACTAGTATCTGAAACTATCTCTGTTCGACTGTCTTACATCACTTCTGTGTTGATGTAGTGACGCTCTGAGTTTCTGAAGCTCTTGTGGCACAGGGCCTCATTAGCGAGGTCCTCCTGTACGTATAATCTGATCGTAGTATCTCAGATTGGTTCCTCCGGAGATTTTCATTGCTTCGGACAAACGTGCTGCTCAGCCTTTCTCGGGGAGCCACCCTCTCAGCTTCTGAGGCCTCGGGGCAATTGCCTGCTTTGTCTGCTCTGTTGCAACACGCAGACAGTCTTCATTTGAACTCTCTCTTTCTGTAATTTTCATGCATTTGCCTTTCGTCTTCTTCGTTGGGAGCTAATTAGTTTCAATTTCATCAATTTACTGAGTCAATAATAGATGTGAATTCAGTTCCAGTCTCCTGGGACGTGTCGCAGACGATACCGTGTCCATGTTGAATTAAGCCAAAAGATACTATTTATATTGTTTCCTGATCTTATAAACAGTTTATACGTGTGTGTGTGTGCCTAGGTCCAACATTTTGTTACCTGTCCATTTACTGACGTCCTCCCTCTGAGATCACTATGGCTCAAAAACAACATTGTATTATATGGTGACGGTCGCTCAGCGGTAGAGCGAGATGTCTTTCAACTTGAAGGTCGGGGGGTGGTTTGAATCCAAGTTCGGCTAGGCTACATGCGATGTGTCCTTGGGCAAGACACTTAACCCCCACGTTGCTCCTGATGGCTGTGAATGGGTTTGAAAGATGAGTGATAGAAAATGTAAAGCAGCTTTGTGTGGTTATCAAGACATGAAAAGTGCATTTACCATTTATTTTTCACGCTCACAGTCAAAACCTGTAATTCCTACGACGCTACGATTAATGGCCATTTGCTAAATGTCATTTCCACAGTCTCCACATTTGCCTTTAGCAGGCGCTGACAGATTTGTTGTCCCATTTCTCCTCATCGGCGTCGGTGTGCAAAAACACTTTTCTTCCTCTCTTTCGTTTGTTGACCATTCATCAACATCCTTCCTACACACAATGGGAATTGATCAATATCCAAGACAAGCGTTGTGTCTCAGTTGCCGTCGACCAGCCTTTGCCTTTACTTGGCTAGTTAATGATCTGAAAGGGAGGCTTTTAAGTTTTTTCTCACCATAAAGCAACACTTTCCCGCTTTTACGCCTATAGTGCACATTGATCCTTGAGTGCTCCTTTACCTCAGTCATGTTGATCATGACCGTGTCCTGTTGGCCTTCAAGCGTATGCGGTTAAAAAAAAAAAGAAGAAAGTTGTCACCTGATGAAGATGAGTTGGTGTTGCAGATTGCCCTTGAGATTCTGCTTTTACTTTATTTTTTTGTGTGATTCTCCTGGAGGTGACTCTCTGTACTTAGGGATGAATCAGGGGCCTCATGCGCTCTGATTGATTGTTATTGACAACGTAAATGTACACGCCGCTCCTCGTCTCATTTCACACATGGACAGCAATGACATTGCGTTTTTTCGTTTGAACGCGGCACCTGCGATATAACCAAACTTGGTGAAAGGCAAGGGACGCTCAAACGTGTCAAAAAGCACTAAAACATAAAAACGCCAGTGTAAAAACGCGAGTGCTGTAATTAAAAAACACAGTAGCTCTCTATTCCGACAGCTATGTGGCATTTCTATCAACCGTCTACATGAAATTGTTACCCTTTCAGAAATTGGAGTTCTCCAAAATGACTCTATTAGTCTCTAATTGTTTTATATGTGTCGAAAAAAATGGAGGCAGTGTCACTTCCAAGGCAAGTAAATCTACTTGTGTTCAAACAAACGCACGCACCCGCCGCTATTTTATGCCAAGTTATTATTTGTGAGTTTGATGGAAATGTGATAATGTGCTCACAACAGTAACAACAAACAAGGAAGATGACTTTCTTTGGTGTGTTGACTCTCTTTTTTTTCCCTCCATGTCTGATTACTCGGCACACTTGATTTGTCTCATTTCAGGGATGAGCAGGACCCAGATAGTTGCACTGTGATTTGCCGGCTTGGTACCATCAATTCAATTCAATTAGTTTTAATTAGTGCAACGGAGAGAAAGAGAGGGGGGGAAAAAAAGAATAACAACCTCACAGGGTCTTCTGACAATGAAATGAATTACTCATGAGTGAATGCTTATCATATCAGCCGGCTTTTATATGTGCGGAATATTAAATCATGGAGGTGGAAGAAGATGTGAAAGTGGTGCGGTGTTGTGCTGATGTGGAAAAAGCCGTTTTGTATTCAAATCAGATCATGATAAGGCTGCTGGTTATTTGATGATATTTGGTCTGTTATACACTCAGTTATACATAATCCCCCCTTTTTTTTTTAGATGTTGCCTTTGAATGGGAAACAGAATTTGATTGAGGTCCATTTCCAACAACAAAGGGAGCAAACTGCATTTCTGTGAAGAGCCAGGGCTTTGACCATCACGCGTAAGAGCAGCCGCAGGTATTTTTGTTATTACTTCAATGGAGAGGACAGAAACGTGTGAATGGGACTAATGGGACTCATTTTTAATATTCTTAAAATAGCAAAACTGACGATTGTTTCTTGCAGAAAGGTTATTCAAACAAAAATGAAAAAGTCACGTCATGTGACAACCCTTGTGTATGATCCTGGAAACAATGTTATTAAATCACCACAATCCACCACAATTGGTTGCGTTTACATTACTGTAGTACCTCCTCAACATGGGCGGAGTCATCACAGCACGGCTGACTCGTGACTTGTAAAGCACTTGTTTTCAGTGTAAATGAATCATTAGAACCAGTTAATTTAAAAATATTTGTTCAGTACTTCTTCCATGACTGCAGCACAGACTCTGGCAGGGTTTGTGATGCGGCTGGAGATCGCAAACCAGACTTCTCTGTTAAAAAATGAGATTATAGACATTTCCTTGGTAATTGTTGGAGATTAAGCCAGGTTTTTGGGATTGTTAAGTCTTTTTAACTGATCTACAGTTCGGCATTGTTCGGCTTGATTCGTCTTACTCACGCCTCTTCCTGTGACTTTGAAAATCAGTGGCATTCTGAGCAGGTACCAAAAAAAAAATACCAGGTACCAGGTTCTATCACTAATGGAAACGCAAAATAACTGTGCCGCGCTGAGACGAGGAGTGACACGCTTAGAAAAGGCGCTAAGTCAAATAGTTGCCAATGAACAGTCAAAATCACATCCAATTCAAACACTGATTTTGAGTGTACCCTCATCCTTTAAACCACAAGCTCCCCTTAATTTGATTTTTAGGCTTGAGAAATGAAACCTGAAAGGTGCCAATATTCTTTTGACAGGTTTCTCATGCGTCACACTGCTCAATAAGCCGGTGACTGATGCACCCCCCACCTCCAGGTTCATTGACTGGGACTGTCATTTCTCCGTTGGCACACTCCACGCCGCGGACGTATATAGACGAACCTTTAAGGCAGTACTCGCCGATGCTAGATGGATGGGATACACTGTAAAAGTACTCCCAAAGACACAATATTGATTTACGTGTCAATTATGTATGCGTGTGTAACGGTTTCCAATGGCTTCTGATTGATCACCCTCTATAAGGTGTAAACTAGCCTTTTTTATTTAGTGATTCTGAACGCTTCATGTGTTTATTAGGGGAGCGTAAGAACTGGTGGAATTGCAATGTAATGAACAGAACGAGCTGGAATTAAGACCTTCACAGCAACAATTTGCAGACATGATGTGGGACATCATGAGGAGGTTATCCCACAGACAGTGAGGCCTTGAGAGGCTTCTAATGAGGAAGTTTGTCAGCCTCCTGGCAGTTTCAATTTCAAATGGTCTCCCTGACTCAAATGACCCCATCTCCTCCCCAGATCTAATGAGTCTTCTTTTGCAGGTGACAACTTGTTGTTTTGTTTTGTTTTGCTGGGGGGCAAGAGCAATGGGCTAATGTTGAGGTTAACAGGCGATGGCTCCGCACAGAGGGAACGGAAAGCACGTCGTAATTGTTTGTCTTTGCCTAAAGAGAAGGGATTGAGTCTGAATCCCTGCTGGTTTAGTTATGGATATGGTTTAGGTTATGGATTAGAGGGACTGTTTTGCATTTCTTGAATTACAGGAATACAACTGGCACCAGAGACGAGATATTTTGATTCAAGTTGGAACAAAATCATCTGTAAAAGTGTGTTTTTTCCAGGTTACCTCAGCAAAATCAGTCTAGCTTGGTAGACTGTATATATATATATATATATATATATACATATGTATATGTGTGTATATATGTATGTATGTATATATATATATGTGTATGTGTGTATATATATGTATATACATACATATCTATGTGTGTGTGTATATATATGTATATATAAATACATATGTGTATATAAATGTATATATACATATATATATAAGCTCACTGATATCTACCCAGACTCAGATTTATATTTCTCTGTCATTGACTATTTAAATGTTGATAATCTTGTGTATTTGGGGTACCATAGTGACTCAGCAGAAAAGCATTGTGGGTAACGCAGTTTGACGACGACCTGTGGTGGCTATGGTTCTTTTAAGTGATGCATCTGGTGTCAGGCTTGAGCGTACCAAACAAACACGTCTCATAAGAACGGGGAGAATCACCAAACAAAAATGTACGTCCAGTATACGTTGAGCTCAAACTGATGAACAACCGTTGCATTCACTTTGAATTCTGGTTGTTTCCACAGCTCAACAGGTCCTTTTATTTAATTTAAATGCGCCCAAATGCCTGAAGAAGTTTGGCCAAACTCTTGCAAACTCGCTGGCATAGTCACAGGGTCGGAGCAAAGTATAGGAAAATGCAGTGTTTGCAAACATTGCATAGTTTTATTCCGTCCAGTGCGAGCAAGTCTCCAGTGGCAGCGAGGGCTTCTTTTTTTTTTGCTTCTCTGAATGTGATTTCAGCTTTTTTCGCTGCCTCTGTGAAAAACTGTCTTCACACTGTCTCTGTCAGACTGTGGTCCAGTTCTGCTGGATGGTTTCCATCATCAAACACATATATGAGGAGAAATCTCTCGGATAACATGACACTTCTACGTTGCGTCTACTTTGCTTTTTCCTGTCACTGTGATGCCTGTCAAAGATGTCATGTAACTGCACATGTTTTATTTCCTCTGATTGGAACCTGACAGGCACAGATCGAACGAATGTTCTAGTCCGGGAGTTTTGTGTCATTATATTATGTGTCTTTCTTTTTTATTTTTGTTTATTAATTGTCCCTAGATTGAATATGTTGTATCGTTTTCTTACCTTTTTGTCCAGCAAAACGAGGATTGTGTTGTCTGTGGACAAATGACAATGCCTTTTTAAGTTGTTTTTGGACCAACGTTTTGTTGGTTTTATTCATTTTTTTCATTTTTGCATAATTGCCTGTTGAGATGTTTGAGGGTATGGGCTGTCATTAGCGAATAATAGCAGCTGTGCACCTAATGGTTATGTCTTGTTAAAAATGGGAGTGAGTGACTCATTAGTAATTGCTCCATTTTGACTCGGACAAAGTACTTTTATATAATTAGGCACACAACCGGTGAAATGGCACGCTTGCTGTGTTGCAGGAAAGCACACATATTCCACATCTGAATGTGTGTTTTGCCTTAATGTTGTCTTTTATTAATAGATTTGTGTTTGTCATTTTGATGATTTAATATGTTTTCTTCATGAAATCCCTCTTTGGTTGATCTTTAATATTTTGGGTCATGTTTAAAATTGACTCCTTTCCTTCCTTTCTTTACATTTAACACTATTAAACTAGCTGTTATAGTGGATTAGAAAAGCCAGCACCCCCTCTCCAGTCTCCTTCTACCAGGGTGAAGTAACCTTCTCCAGCCGGAGAGGGGCGTATCTCTGAAAAGGAGCCTCCTTGGTGCGGTGCTCTGCTGCCACTGCTGCTGCTGCTGATGCCGCTGTGTCTCCTTCTCTAGTGGATGCAGGTGGTGGTGGTGAAGGAGGGGGGGGTGGATGCGTCAAAGCGCACAGCAACGCGCAAGAGCATCCGCCACAAACACGGCGGCGGATCCTTCGCAATAAAAGCTCAGAGGACGCCTTTCCCATGGACAGAGTTTTAATTTGAAAAGAAGAATTTGAAGTTGCGCGTCTGTGGCTTTTCTGTGATGCCGACAGCGGGGATGCAGGTGGAGCGACTCAGCCAGGAACGTTCACATCTGTCTTAAAGAAGCGGAGGGGGGGAGAAAACCTGGTTTCCTTCAACGCTCTGGATAAGAAAATTAACATTTAAAAGACTCTGAGGCGCAAAACTGCATCCAGGCTTTATCCGGGGATCTTTTTTTTTACAAACCTCCTCAAGTCTGGAGAATAAAATCGGAAGGGATTGCCGCAAAACACAAGTAAGGACTTTTCTCCTGTTTGCTGTGGTGTCAGTATGCGTCTCTGTGTGTTCGCAGAATTTGTCCCTTTTTGTGCAAAGAGTCTCCCTCATCATTTCATCATGACGATGTCTGGGGAGGGGAAAAAAAACAATTAAAGACACTGCAACACGGGCCAGTAATGATCACTGGCTGGCTTTGTTCTGTTCAGAGGGAGCCGACAGCAAACGATGCGTAATGGGTCAATATTTGGAGGAGGATTTTTGAAAGCGAGTGGATCGGAGGAGTCTGGTGTTTGTTTTCTGCGGCACACACGTTGAATTAGTGACGGGGGTGGGGGGGTTTGTATTATGGACCTAAATGTTTTGATGCCACGCGTGACAGGAGTGGCAGAGTGTGGGAATTCAGCCAAAAACACACACAGAGAAAGTCAGTTTATGTCCTTCTCAGAGAAGTGGATGTTTTTACGCATTAAACCGACTCGAGGAGGAGGATGAGGGGGGGTTAAGGGGACTATTGTTACAGTTTCCGACTGTCATGAGACGCGCAGACCCATTTTTACCATTGCACTGAGAATTAAACATGAGCCTGAATAGTATGGAGAGAGTGAGACGCGCTTGTGTGTCACATAACCTTCCTTACGGCGCATCCACGCTCTCGCTCTCTCTCCAAATCCACACAATAATTTAAATGTAAAGTCTGGCGTTAGAGTTGAACATTTAATTATATTTTATTCACCATAAATCTGTCTTTAAAATACTAAAGAAGAAGAAGAAAAAAATCCATATGATAGTGAAATATCGAGCCACCGCAGAATCGACTTACTTTGAACAGAGTGGCTACGATCTGAGTCTGTATATATGCTGTTAAATAATGTATTCTCTCCAAATGAATGAGATCACAGTGACCCACGCGTGTGCCTGTGTGTGCCTGTGCGCTGCGCCTGCCTGTGACTCCCTGGCTGCAGCCACCTTGTCGCCAAACGCCCACTGGGGTGCGTAAATGGTCTCTAAATCCCCGAGTCAGAAGTACAAATCACACAAGTGCATGCAGTGTGTTTCATGACAGATGAGCGTGATTATGAGACACGCGATCAGTGCGTGGGTTTTTGTTTTTTAAGCTGCACCTGCAACAGCAGCCCAATTAAGGCGAGCACACGCTGCCTGGTTCAGCCGCGCAGAGGCGAGGAGGGATGGGGAAGGATGCGAGCAGAGAGAGAGGGTGGATGAAAGCGGACACTAACCCTAACCCACACCATCTGACATGTTCTGTATGTTTATAGAAGCACTTTTACTGTGTTTTTTACCCATGTTTACAGTGCAAAATAACATCACATGTGTTTTTCCTCCTCCTGCTGGACAGTGTGGGAAGACCTTTACTATTGAACACTGGCAGTAATTAGTACAATTAGTCCTGTTTAGTAGTATTCACTACACTCGTTTACCTTAATGACATTTGTTGAATAACAGTGACATTTTCCACTCACTGCTTTGTTTACACACTCTGTTGATGATTGGCTGGGCCAGACACAGGAAGTGGTCGTGCATGTATTGAGGCCTTGCGCTAAGAATCAAGTGTTGCGATTCATCGACTTTACACAGTGAGACATGTGACACAAAGGTCATGTTGAAGGGCCTCGTGTCACTCACACACTTGGTCAGAAATCTGTTTTCAGTGCGTTGTTGTTGATTTTTTAGACGGAGACTTCTCCCCCGAGCACAATTTGGCATCCAGCTGTTAATTTTCCCAATCGGCGTAAAGCAACTCTCACAATAATGACTCTTGCCGTCAACTTAGTTAAACATGTCTAGTCTTGACAATGGGCTTTGGAAACACTTAAATAGCTTCTCTCTTTTTTAATAATAATCGGCACAGCACCGAGCAGGGCCCCCATACATGATTCGCCCCTTTTGTTCTCGCCGGCTTTCAGTGCACTTCATGGAGGGTGCTTAACGCCGCCTTTGTGAGCCGGAGATGACTTATAATAATTACGAATTCCCCTGTAATTTGAATAACATCTTCAGACCTCTCCAGCGTGTTTTTTTCACTCGTCCCACTGACGCGAGGCTTTTCAACTCAAACGCCAGCGCTTGAAGTCAACATACATAAGTGCCTTGTGCGCGTGTGGGTGGAATCTTCAAGTCTAGTTTATTAGAACCGTCTCTTAGACTACATTTGATGAAGATCTTGCGTGAGGAAATGAAATATTCTGTGCCGTAATGGCAGCCCCATGGCTGTCAGATGAGGGGGCCTCAGCCGGGGACTGCCATCCGTTTCCAGGCCACTGTTTTTGAGCACTTGTCGTTCTCAACTGACAGAGTCACCGTCTTCTATCTCACCTCTATCAAAACCACCAGTTTACCACCACTGAGGCTGAGCGAGAGAGTCAAATTGGAAGAGGAGAGAATCCGAATGGGTAATCTCCCCGTAATCCCTCGCACGGTGGCAAAGCGAGCAATCTGCCTCATTAACTCACTCTTCTGCTGCTCGCCGCCTGGTCCTCATCCGTCTTCCCCATCCATTTGCCCAGCATCCACCCACAGTCTGGGACAGAGGAGAGGTTAAAGGAGCTTAGGGGAGCAATAGAAGAAGACAGACACTCTTCACTTGCATAAGAAAGTGGAGACAAATGTGATCGAGAAATGAAAGATATTGTCTTTCTCCTCCTCCATTTTAGCTATAGGGACGATGATGGGTGAAGACATGCCATGTCTGTTCTTTTTCATCCCTTCAATTGCTTCTATCTTTTGATTTAGTAACCAGAGTGTGGTGGTGATGGTTGTGGAGCCCAGGTTTGAAAGACCACTCTTTCTCTCTGAAGGATTTACAAGAGGAGGGGCCAAACTTATCAGCAGGAAAGCGAGGATAATGTGAGGCCCGATTGATCTGATCAATTTGCACCTGTGTGGCCATGGTGGAAGGAAGTCCACATCTGCATTGGAACTAATCTGAGTCTTTGTGAAGACATGTATTATGGAGACTGTCAAAGTGTGTACATCTCGTGTCAAGCTGTCGGCGGCAAAAGGAGGGGGAAAAAAAGCACAAAACTGTTATGTAATGGCACCAGTGGAGTTCAAAGCTCTGTGCGGCTTTTAACATCTTTGCCTTTGGTCCTTCTAATTGAAATAGAAGATCCGGGTGCTGGAAGAATCCTGGAGCCGTGCCACATACTCCACTGTATTCCTCAAAGATTGACTCATGCATTCATTCAGAGCTCGCAAGTACATCTGAATCATGGATGAGTTTTTTTTCTCTCTCTCTCTCTCCCCCTCTCAAATAGTTGAAAGTAATGTAATCCCAGCCCCCCCCCCTTCTTTTTTCATATCTGAGAAACACCCCCAAAAGCAGCCACTGCCAATGAATTAATGAAGATGTTCTTTGTAGCCTCAAGTGAGAGCAAGACTTAAAATATTTGCATTTCCATATTTTCATCACCTTTAAAACCGCTCCGACGAGATCCTCGCTGTCTTTAAGAGAATTCAAGTTTTATTAATAGCAATCTGCGATCCATCCTCAAGTCTCTTTGTCACCCAGTCAGAACCACGTCAGGTGGTTTGATTTGTGTGTGTTTGGGGGGCATACAGTACAGTATATCTCTTTAGCACCTGCTGCTTTAACCTAAATTAGTCCAGAAGGCAGCTGCTGTTATTCAGGTTTAAAAATACCACCTTTCCATCTGGAGGGGGCACACATTCTGAACAAAGCCAACCAGAGGACTAACCTCACATGACGGCTACAGGTGGACACGATACATCATGTCCCACCACCTGTAGCCTGTAGACGACAACATCGGCAGCACTTAGTAAATGTTGGTGACCTGCTTTTAGCGTGGCGTCATTGTACATAAACCGATGTTTGCATGAACTGCTAACACATGGTTAGCAGTGGAAAGGATCTCAAAGTGGAGCAGGTTGCGTAACGAGAATATGGGACACACACACACGCGCAAATAAATAAGCGTTTTATGCTCATAATTGAAGAGTGGGTGTTGGTAACTAATCCTTACGCTGTGGGATATCACTCATCCGCACTTTTTTTTTTTTTTCTAGTTTTGCATAATCATGCAATTTGTTTGCATAACACATTTTTCTAACCACACAATGCCATTTACTTCCAGTGACAAGTGCCGGGCATGGCCTTCAGTCACGTAGTCGATGTGTGAGCAAAGATGAACGCTAATCCACCATTTTTTTTGTCTTGGAGACAATGGTCAACAAATCAAAAGAGTCGCAACACTTCAAACCTAAATGTTCTTGTGTTCCCGTGCACCTGAGGGTTCCAGATCTACCGTCAGACGAGCAGTCTCTAAAGCACTTTTAATAATTGCAGTCTGTTTTTTTTTCTTTAAAAAAAAAATAAAAAACTCATCCCAACTTTTTAACTAACTCTCAGGAGAGCACGGTGAACAACTGCTACTCTCAGTCAAGTATACTTAAGAGAATTGTTGTGCTCCAGCACAGTTTATTCTCCTCTCCCAGAAATCCATAAAGGCTTTCATCCATGTCATGGATGAATATATTTTCACCTCTGCAGCTGAATCAATAAGACATGTGCCAACCCTGCGCCGTACATGCTAAGAAAAATCTCTGAAGCTTGTAATTCTACCTTGATCTAAACTCTGAAATGCACTCTTTTTTTTTTTCCAATCCCAGAATGCACCTGTGCTCTGTGCTCTATTCACCGGCTGAAATTAGGTCTGGGTTGTCCTCACCTGTGGGAAGAATAGGCTGCGCAACAGGGGGCACACGGGGGGCTGATGGGGTTGGTGATATTGAGCTGCCCGTGGACGTGGCCACACGTTCTTTGCCAGGCGACAGAGAGGGGCCAGCTATTCTGCGGGGGCCACAATGGCCACTTCAGAGCAGAGCGAGAAAGGCTTTCACAGGGACACAATGGGTCCTTTTAGAGAGGTGGCCGCTGCGGCTGCCGGGGCCCTGCATTGGGTTTGTGCAGCCAGCGTAGCTTGGTCTAGTTACAGATATGATGGTCGCTCTCTTTGCAGACGGCCACAGGGCAGAGTGTGGGAATGACCAGCATTTATCCCATAGAACACTCACATGGAGAGCTCTCAGCAGCCAAGGACGGAGGGTTGAGCAGGCAGGGTCAAACAATTACCCGCCACCAGTCTCTCATCTGTAATGAGCCAGGAATAGAGAAGCTCAGCTGAGTGACACCGTTTTGAGATTCAAAGAAAACACGCAGACGTTAAAATTGCCTTTGAAATCCAATCGCACACACTGTGGCTTTAATTGTTTTACGTGCTCTAAATTTCTTTTGTACCCTTTTTTATTATTACCGAGTGTCTGACAGCGCCGTTGAAAACACAAACTTTAGTTTTAATGGCTTCTGTTGTGTTGCGTGGATGCAGGGCGCCTCTTGATTTTTTTTTTTTTTTTGTGCGGGTTTTGTTTTGCTTTTGTGCCATTTTCTTGTTTGTCAGGGGCAAATGAGGCCTGTGTCACATTCGTGGCACCCTGCCACTTCAGCTGCTGCTTTCCCAGGGTGAAGGAGAAAAGTAGAGACGTGAAGGCTGAATGTGTCAGAAAGACGGTAAGAGGAGAAGACAGCGAGGCAGGGGGAAAAAGAGAGGGACTGCAGCGTCTCACACACACACACACAAGCACAAGCACCATCCTCTCCCCGCTCTCCTCCATCTCAGTTCAGCTGTTTCAGTTTAACCATCCATTCAAATAGCTTTGGTGGGACTTGCTGACTAACTGTTCTGATGCATTGCAGACTTTTCTTTAGTTTTTTTTTTTTGGACTGGATCCCTCTCTCCGTACTTTGACATTTTTTTTTCTTTAGTCACTCAGTGCACTCTGGTGTTGTTCAAAGTTTTTCCACCACACTGCTTTAGATTAAGAGTCAATGGACCGTTTAAAAAGAATGTGTCACACATAGTTCCCCACATGTTAGAGCTTAGAGTTTATAGCCTATATGTTTTAAAGTAGCTTTACTGCTCAGTTTGATGCCCTTCGATGAACACACGATATGACACTATAGTGATTCAGTAGGGTCTCGGTAGACACGGCTAAATTCACCGACTAAATGTGATCACATTCACATTAAACTTCAATTATGACAGCAGTGCGATACAGGATTGGACAGTAAAGTTTATTCGGATGCTCTGATCTCCACAGATTCTCCAGGTTTATACTCCAAGGAACCAACTCTGGTAACTCCTCGCCATGTCTGATCCTTATAATATTATTATTATTATAAGATCACCATCCAGCCTAGAAATACCAGGAAATGGATGTTAAAGCCATATTGTCCAGCCCTAACACTATTTTAGTACAGTTTTGGGTCATGACTCTGGACAATTCTGGTTCCAAAAAAAGCTGGATAATTTGCTGTCGAGTGTCATTTTCACTTACAGCCGACCGCGAGCCAGCCAGCGCCGCTTCTGTTAATCACTATTTTTAGAACGCATTCTCGTTTGTTTTGTCCAAATCCAGTCTCCCAAACGTGGCCCAGGAAATTAAACAGGCCCAGATCTGATTGTTTTGGGATCAGAGCCACTCTTCCCCCATCAATGGTGCTAATTGTGAGGTTTTAGCACTCCAAGTCATCTCCCCTCCCCCCTTTCCGAAATAGAGCAGTCCAGGATTCATCAGTGTTTTCCCTCTCTCCCAAGCTGGTGTGACACACCATTTGGCCCGGGTGTTTGGGGAACTGGCACGTATGGTGACTTGTTTCTCCCACTCCCCAGCAAGTCCCTGGAATAACTCTGCGATATGACATGGCCCCTGGTGAACAGCAAGCTGTGTAGAGTGTGGGACGACAGGAAGTGTGTGTGTATGTGAGTGTGTGTGTGTGTTCCGTAGTAATAACTGCAGAGTATCAGGGATTTTCACCATGGCTGTCTGGTCAGGTCTGTCATTGTTTTTGCCCTTTTATGATTTCCTCTGAAGTAGGAGACGCGCTATAAAAGATTTCTTGACATTTCCACGAGTTGACTTTGCATATAATTTGCGAAATAACACGTCAAGTTCTCGGTTAAGTTGCGACGCAACGCTCTTTTTGACTTGTCTTACCTTGTTCAAATGGTTCAGAAATCTCTCCAGAGAAAAGCAGAAAGACCTTGAATCTCTGGTTCAAAATAAAAAGAATTCTATATAGTACAACTTCAGGTCAAGGAAAGTCTAGTTTCGCTTGTTGCCAGAAAATATTGAGTGCTGCCTAAGAATCCATCGTATAGGGGTTTGACCCTGACATTACATTTTATATTTAGTTATTCCTAAAGCTACGTGTTTAAGTGTTTAACTTTTATAAACTACCATTTCTACACTAGGGTGCACAAAATATTGAGAGTCAGCCCTCTGGTGAGGTTGTACAACAAGACAAATGGCTTCATATAATGAAAGACAAACAAGAATGTTAATGTCAATGTAATGAACACGAGCCCATTCAATAATGCATCCACAGAATAAATATTACACCGGGAATGCAGTTCAGTGATGATGTCTGCTGTACAGTGAGGGGGAAAAGATCAATATAATCACAGTGGATCGCTTCCAGGCTGATGGAGAATTAGAGATGGATAGGTGAGGGGGGGGGGAAAGGGAACGGGGAAACAAAAACACTAACACAGAGGGATCACAGGAACCCAACATACCTCTTACGCCTTCCAAAACCACAAGAGGCTGTGTTGAAAAAAAAATTCAGCCCCAACCAAAGCCCTATCAAACTTCTTCAGTGCACTATCGATTGAAAGCTTTCTCTCTCTCTCTTGCCGAGGAATTCTCTCCAAGGATGCTGCTATCTGCGGGGCGGGCACTTTGCTCGAGTTACCCACCATTCACTCGCTAACCCTGCGCCCGCCATCAGCCATGAATCTATAAGACTTAGTCACACCTGTGTGGCCCCCCAAGCCAAGCCAGTTGGGAGTGAGTGTGTTGTTCTTGCCACCAGCGTTCTTCTCTGCTTTTTTTCCCCCCTCTGTGTGTGCTCTCACGGAGGGGAGACTCAGAGAAACAAGGTCTTTGCAATCTCACAGAGCAGTGGACTCTGGCAGAGATTTGCACAAATGATCGCATTAGCATTTACATTTTAAAATAAACCCCTTTCCATTGTAAAGAGCAGAATGCAATGTTGTTGAGGGCGTGTGAATATTTTTAAATGAGATCGTGTCAGTGTGGCAAGGTCATTCTCTCAATATTTTTGGCGGCTTTTTTTTTTTCGCTCGGTGCCAGAGCAAGTTGTTTTTCAACTTGATGGTTCAATTCCCAGCTCTGCTAGTCTACATGCTGGTGTGTCCTTGGGCAAGACACTTCTTTACCTCACATTGACCCTGGTGGCTGTGCCGGCAGCATGTGAATGGTGATGAAATATGTGTGATAGAAAACAAGCTGAGTGCTCATTAAGACCAGGAAAACACTAATGTAAATACAGAACATTTATCATTTTATATTTACTACATTTGAAATGCTTATTAACATATTTTGTATATTTCAGAAAAAGCATTTAATTACAGCTGTTTTTGAGAATTTGAAATGTGGGAGTAAAGTCAGGTGTATTTATCCAGTTAGTTGTGGAAAGTATTTGCATTATTTGAGTGACAATGAGAACAGTTCAGTTCATTGGCCTGCTTTGCCTGAGTAATGGAAACAAGAAGGAGGCTAATCAAGCCCAAGGTCTGTTTGGTACATCAAACCCTTACCAACCCATTCCTTTTTTGTCTGTTGGTCTCTATATCCTTTAATCTACTCCCCACATGAAATGCTGGGTTTCAGCTCTGAGAACTTCACTGACATTTCTTGTTTCTTGATGTCGTGAACTGCTCGTGGTGTCGCTGAAAAAGAAACAACGGGGGCAAGATGCACCGTGGGTGAGGCTGCGAGTGCACTGTGACCATCAAAGGACATGCTTTGTGCTCACAGTAATTCTGGCACTTCGGCACCACGGACAGCTCCGACCAAGACTGTATTGTGAGCCACTGTCAGTCCAGAACCACGGACAGCTCCCGACCACTACTGTAATACAAGCTGTTGCTGGTTAAGCACCACGGACAGCTCACAAGCCGCTGTCAGTGCAGCACCACAGATGACTCCCGACCACTACTGCATTTAAAGCCACTGTCAGTTCAGAACCACGGACAGCTCCTGACCACGATTGTATTGTAATCGCTGTCAGTTCAGCACCATGGACAGCTCCGACCACCACTGTATTGTTAGCCGCTGTTAGTCCTGATTGTAACTGCAGTGATGAACTATGCTTCTATACAGAATTTACAGACTCCAAACAGTTTTAGGTCAGGATTAAGTAACTTCATCCATCAATCAATAGTTTTTAATATTTCTCTATCAAGCTGTAAAACGTGATGTCCGAGTCAGAAATGGGTACAGTTAGTTGAGAGGAGATATTAATCATAGATTAAATTTAGACTGTTAATTGTGCTTTAAAACTCTTAACATCGATTGGCCCAGTGTAATTTGTTGCACTCATATTTCATCACTGCAGCTCTGGGGAACATGAAACCAACTTTTTAAATAGAAATCTTTCTCCAGAGTCAATACACTGTGCAGTGTTAATGGAAAATACAGTGTATCCACTGTATTATAATGATGCCTTGCTGCTAAATCTTTTTTATTTATGCCTCTGCAGTGGAAACAGTGACTTCCTTTCCCCTGTTTTAATGGTCAGCATTGCTCAGACGAAATAACAATGGCAGTGTCTTATCCGTGATGTATGAAAGCATTGTTGATGGTAATGGGGTTTATTTATTGTTATCAGGTTGAAACTGGTAGGTTAAGCGCACCATAAAACATTTTTACGCCTTTTGGTTTGTATAATTTTTATGTCTAAAATTATTTATTTTTATCCGTACACCTTTTGTTCTAAAACGTGAAAATTCTGTCCGTTAAAACCCTTTAACACCAAGCGTATTCAAGACAACGGGATTACCGTAATTACGCAACGGTTTCTGAAACACGCAAAGTCTGGTGTTCTTTTTGTTTTTCTTCATTTGAAATTGTTAATACACTTTTTTAACATGCAGTCCCCAAGAAGAATATTCAGTCACCATTCTTTGTCACATCTGTTGACGAAACTAAGTTGCCTTGTATGAAAAGTCTACAAATAAACAGTCTGACAGTGTTCTCATGCATGCAAACATTTGCCAGTACCGAGAGCCATTTTGTTGATTCAGTTCCTTGGACAGCTCCTGTTTTCCCCTCCACTCTCCTATCTCTCCTCCTGACCAGCCTTCTGTCTCTGAGGGAGAGTAGAAGATTTCAGCACCTTGGATAGCTCCCTCTCTCCCTGACTTACTACTTCCTCTCCCGCTGATTTTTTTTTGTTTTCTGTGTCACAGAGGAACTGTGTTCTGTTTTTTGTTGTTGTTGGTGGAGCTCCATGAACAGCTTGTTGTTTACATTCCTGACATTGTTAATTGTGTTACACAAATTAATTGCCGGTCTTAGAGGAAGTGCACAAACAGCCGAGCCAGTCCCATTTCGATGCAGAGGTTTTGTGTGTGTGTGGGGTACAATTTTTATTAATTGTTGACTTGTTGGGTGGAAGTCCTTATGGGTTGACACTCGTCTGATTATGTGTGATTTACAGCCCACAGCCATGATGCTGATTGCTGTGCACGACTTTGTCCTCTTCCCACACCTCCTGCTACAATCTCTTCCTTCTCTTCTTTAACCTACTTTTTTTAAACTGAATACAACATAGCCTTTTTCCTCTTTAAAAAAAAAAACTCAAGCCAGACTTGAGACCGGCATAATCGAAGCTTGGGGGCTAGAAGTGCTGGCTGGACCCCCTTTGATGTTTGGACTCCTGATTTTGCAACAGGTCATGGTGTAAATGTAATGATGGGGTCATGGGATGTTAAGCTCTGGCCTCTTAAAATATCCATGTAAGCTCTTTTTAACTGTGCAAATTTTTGTCTGATGGCACGTGCAACCTAACACTGTCATATCATAATGTGTGCAACAGATCACACCCTCTGTATCCCCTGAAGTCTGAATAATCTGATGCATGTGTGTGTGTGTGTCCTACACCGATGTCCCTGTGTGCCACCTGTGACCTGGGGAAGGGTAAAGTGAGTGTGCTGATGTGGCAGCTGATGCCTTTCCTCCACCCGTGCAGAAGGTCCCGATAGGCCACAGGATGGCTCGGGGACAGCTGCTGGGTGTCATGGCGACAGGAAGAGACAAAATCGGCGGTGAGATGAGGGGCACAAATTGAGGCAGAGACGAGGGCGGTGCGATTAAAGGTGCTATTTGTTTGTGTTGTGTGTATGTGCAAACAAATCCTATCTGTGTCGGTATCTGTTCCTCCCTTTCTTATCTCAGCACTTAGTACACATCGGTGATCATTAAACATTAACACCCTGAAGGGAAAGAGAGCAATTAAACTGAACATTGCACTGTTGTTGAAAACAAAAGCAAACTATTGTTCTTGCTCATTTTATTATTTTTATTTTTTTTGCGAGTCGCTTGTCTGTTATAATCTTGTAGCTATTAAATTTAGACATATGTTTAGAAATGCTGTTGCACTGAGCTTCTTCGCTTTTCAGTTTTAACTTGGCTTTCATGATTGTGAATCATTTTCCCAGTACACAAAGGGATGAATTAGTCTTAGATAGTAACTCTTTCAGGTTTTTGTGTAAAAGTGACCCATTCATCTGTCCCGATTATTAAGAAAGTTGCCGCCTACCATTGTGTATTTGTTTACTTTGGAGTAGTCTGTGCAGACAATATTTTTAATCTGTGTTAGCATTGGGACAGTATAGTGAGTCAGAGGAGAAGGACAGGTGGAGAAATTAGGTGATAGAAATGAGGAAATGTAATGGAGGTGAATTTTGGAAGAGGAGGAGATGATGAGGTATGGAAGAAAAGAAATTGACGGGGGGAGGATGAGGACAGGAGAGAGAAAATGTTCCACTTTTCATTTACGTCAGTGAGAGTCCACCATAAAGAGAGACAGACAGGGACAGAAAGGAAATGAGGTGTAGTGAGGGTGGAGGGAGCAACCTGTGGTTTGACATTGGCTCACCTTGGCTGTCTGCGAGTTGGACAGAGGGGGTTATCGGTCTCCCTCTGCTCCACTCCCTGCTGCTTTAATGAATTTACCGAGGCCTTGGGAATGGCTAATGTGCTTGTTTATGGAGGCAGGAATACAGGTGGCAGCAAAAAATTCACCTCAAGCACTTATTGCCTGGGGTGAATCGAATAGCCCCGCAGGGTGGGGCTCATATGCGATTTGATTAATATTTTCTGGGCTTGAATCTGAATTAGGATGCGAGTTTTAGTCTCATGTGTAGCGCATTGGGAAGGATTTGAAGCCCATATCAGGGCGAGGTGGATTAAAGACTCATGGTAATATCAATACTCAAATGAATCTACACAAGTGGGTTGAAGCGTTCCTCTCTGCTCTGCTCTGTCTGCCTCCTCTGTTGACATTCATACGCTCCACTGACTGGGCTACGTCAAACAGGCTCCCCGAGAAGAGGAGGAGAAACATCCAGGGAGAGGTGGGATGGTGTTGTGGAAGAGTGGGGGAGAATGTAGCTATCATCCATTCCCATTAAGCGTGGAGAGGGGAGAGGAGAGGAGAGGGAGGGAGGGAGGGCGCAGATGGGAGAAAGACAATAAGTCACAAGATGCCAAGGCGGCATGAAATCTGCCTCTAGATGCAGTGTGAGCAGGAGCATATCACTCACGGTCACGTCCGTGCCAAAAACTGAGAGGCAGAGGCAGCAAGTGCAGACGGAGGAAGGGAGAAAAGGAGGAGAGGACTAAATGTCCAGACAGAGACCTTTTATTTTTTTGTGCAGTGTTAAATGCTAAACATGTTGCGGCTTACTGCAGAGCGTTGGCTTTCTCAATCCTTTACCAGCCTCTGACTCCAGGGGACTGGGTATGTCAGAGCAACCTTTGGGCTTCCTCTCTGAAGCGGCTAATAGATCCGTCATCCTCGACCGTCTTTTCCCCTGTTTAGCGTTGTTCAGGTTAACTGTATGTTACACTTTTAGCTTAAATTATGCGTTGGTTTAAGCCAGGGATGTCAAACACAAATTACCTGTTGGCGGGTCGAGCTTAGATTTATCACACAAACATTCCATCATGTCATATCACAATGATATCCGTGACAATTTCCAAAGTAAAAGTGTTCGTTTTTATATGGAATGATATGTACTTCACAATATAAACATATTGTTGATGCCAAATACAACTAATTATATAAAAAAATCTGAAGAAAATTTGAGTTATTTAATAACATGTAATGTGCTGACTGTCTTATTATAATAATACAAATATTGCTAGCAAATACACAGATTTGCATACATATGGCCCGTGCACCGCCTGTTTGACACCTCTGGTTTAAGCCATTCAGTAAAGCATAAAATAAAAATAAAAATAGCTGCATAATGGTTGATAATTATCTCTTAATGTACAGTATTTTTGAACAAGCACCCCAGCCACTTTTATATAGAAGCCAGTAATTTGACATGAAAATGACAATAGGGGTGCAACCAACATGGGAGGTTCCACTAGGCACGTGAAATTCAATTTAAACTTAAATTGTTTTTATTTATTTTATTTCTATGTCCCTTTACGTGCAGTTTCACGTAATTGAACGTTATACTGGTCGCTGCAAACAGTTGGGAACAGTGGGATAGGTGGAAAGGTTGATTGTGTGCCACCCCCGTCACCGCCAGAATGGTATAGCCCCGATGCGTCTGGACTTTCTCTACTAATTAAGGACCAGCTGCGAGTAGATGGGAATAGCAAATATGAAAAGTGACGGTGAATTATTTAATGACGGGTTTTAAAAACAAAGGACACGTTATGTGTAATCAAACAACATGTAATAGTAAGTGCGAAGTTGTCCGTGTTTGTAACGCAGCGTTAATTAGCTTATTTTCTTCGTAAAGAAGGAGGCGGATATGCAGAATGTTGCACTTGCAGGACGTCAATTCGGTGAGTTTTTTTTTTTTTTTTTTAACCTTTATTTAATATGCTGGTTTATTATTGTATCATTCAGTACAGCTATGGCGAACATAACATTGAACAACTCAGTCGTTTTAGGAGTTCTTGCCAAATAGTTTAACGCAGTCGTAAAGTCCTGCCATTAGTTAATTAGTGTAATGACGCAGTTTCAAACTGCGGTCAAGCTTTGTGACTGACACTGGCTTCTGTCCTGACGCTGAATTTTAATGCGCTCCACGGTAAAAAAAAAAAAAAAAAAAAAAAGCCTCAGGCAATGACTCGGGGCTGATTTGTATTATGTCTTAACATCCGGTTTTCAAAATAAAACAGAGAAAGCCGTGTCTCTGAGTGCACGTTTGTATGGGAATTGGAAAAATAATGAAAATTCCAATAACTTGATTTTACTGGAAATCATAGACATCCTTACTGTACAGTTATAGAGGAATTTTTAAATGTTTAAGTTAAAAGTCCCATATTCTCATATTCAACCTGACTAGGTTGTGTTCAGGACATCAATGACTAGGATACTGCAAATCAAACATTTTTACTGTACTTTCAAGTCAAAATGTACAGTTTCCTAGTAGTCATAGATGTTTAAATTGACTATTTCCACTTAATAAGTGTGGATATGGAACATTTAGTTCAACATTTCTCAAAAACTGTGTAATAAAAAGGGTTAGTCGATGACCTGAACACAACCTAGTCTGTCCTGATATTATAAAAAAAAATATATATTGTTTTTATTACATCCAAAGTTGCTAATATAATTATTATTCAGAACTATTGGAGAACCCTCTTTATACAGCTGCTCAAAGTCCAGTTATCAGGTCTCTGAAACCTAGCTACGAGGATTATTATAATTTTTCCCATTCAAAATGTGCTTTTTATTTTGAAAACTGCATGTCGATGACCTTACAAATCAGCTTCATGCATTGGATCACAGGCTTTTTAAGGAGGCCATTAGAATTCAGCATCAGATTGTCTACGGAAAAACGAGTGTCAAATTTCAGATTCTTAAGATATGATCTGTATAAACAGCATTCACGTACGAAACATAACATTTTGATATTTCATTGTAGAGAAAGAGGAGGTTGCTCTCAGGTCAGCGGTGTCGATAAAGCTGTCACAGCGCTCTTCGAGTGGTCCAAAGCATTCACGTGTCAAAGGTATGCACACATAATGGGTATGAAACTGAGAGGTCTCCGTCTTTGCTTTGCTTTGTTTATTTGATCCCCACAATCAACACAGTCTTGGCGGTGTATTCTGGTTTGGCTGGAAAATGTAGTTAATAATAATAAAAAAAACACCCAGTCTGCAGCAAGGTGTGCATAATTGTCAATACCAGACAGACCCAAATGATTTCCACTACACCTCATCTTTTATTCTCAGACTAAAATATGTTTTTTATTCCGACTGCCTGAGGTAACACCATATACAAAGTAGGGTTTTGTGAGCATTTCCAGTGCCCAAAACCTTAGCTGCAGTGGCTCATCAGTGATGCCGTGACTAGACAAGCGACATCTTGAACATAAAATGTGCCCAGCGGTGCCACATTAAAAGGTCAAACCGTCCCTGGATGTATGCTTCACTGACCTCCTCTCTGAATTTTACCGTCATCATGCTTAGGTGTGTGTTAGTGCTGCTGTTTGCCCCGTGCCTCCGTCTCTGTCAATCTGCTCATATTTTTGTCTCCGTGTGTGACTAAAGGTGTGTGCGAGTACGAGTGGATGTTTTGAGAGTATTCATGGATCCTTGCCTGAGGGCAAGGAGACGTCATCTATTCTTGTTTACGAGGGAAGGGATATCTCAGAGAGTGTAGTGCGCCTCTTACAGAGCATGCTGCCCATCCGTATGTGAAGGCTTTTTATAATTGAATTAACCCAGGCCTCACGGCTTCATGTTGCAGGCTTCAATTGCAACACTGCTCATTATTTGTGAAGGGAGGTCAGCATGCAGAACTTTGCATACTTTTTTTTTTTAAAGTGGTGTGGATGTAGGATTTGTGGTTCAATTAATCATCAACAAATGAAGTGAATATCCTTTCCACCCAGAGACATCTGGCCCGTCGAGGCATTAACAGAGCCTGGAAATGGCTGTGTGCATTAACAAGAGCAATTATTAAGTTGAAAGTTTCATGCATAGCCACACAAGAAAGGAATGGACACTTCGTTCCGTTGGCATTGTGCGGTTACGTGGGCTCACACAAATGTAAGCTTCGACACCCATACACATGTGCAGAGTGCTCAGCGGTCGGCCACAGATGCTATGGCACTATCATTTATTCCAATCGGCCTTCTGTCAATTTAGCGTAGTTTATTATAGCCACCTGAGGGCTGAGGGGGGGGGGGGAAATTATGCAAATTTGTGATTACTTGGGGCTATCAACTAAACAGCACTTTGCCTCCCTGAGCAATTGAGTGTGCTGTATTACATCACTATGAGATAATACTGTAAACTGCAGCCCACCCATCTTATTCCCGCTCACTTGCTTTTAGCTGCATTTTCAGCTCTCATTGACATCTCCCCTGTGCTGCTGGATGTGTCAGGGAGTCTGCATTTGCATGCACCTGCTATGGCACTCAATTATTGGCTGCTTTCACTGGCTGTCTTTTTGCATTCCAAGCTTTGCGGCTGATCACACAAAAACGTGCTTAAGACACATTTTCGCCCTCACACAATGCGGCCGCAGTAATATGTTTACTTGTAATGGTCCACGAACGGCGGTGCGGTAGACGTGAGGTTTGAAACTGTGACACTGCGGAGGATGTCGGCGTGTATAATGAGGATTAAATCATAGATGTGTTGGGAGCGTTTTCCCGAGAATGGTGTCGAGACACCGCTGTGCTTTGGGTTTTAGTGGCGACACACTCATTCCTGAGGAGGCCAAGTATTTAAGGCCCCCACAGCAGAGCAGACAAATGCTTGTGGAAGATGTCATTTTGCATAATTCAGCAAAGAGCAGGCTGCCTTGTTGGTCATCCTCGCAGCTGGGGCTGAAATGGATGTCTGTGATTGTTATCATGAGAGAGTTCACTCATGTTAAATGGGCCTGCATGAGTGGGCTAATCTAACGTGTGGAATTAAAATAAAAGACTCACTTTCATTGTCTGTGTGAGCTACTGTGCACATGGTGCATGAAATGTAACAAGGATGAATTGTTATAGGTGGCTATACATGAAAGCCAACATTAAGACACGCACATTCAGGCACATTATTATTATCTTTATTTGTCCAGTAACTGATTCCCCAACCCACCACATCTTTATTGTTCAATAACCTTACTACGACTTTGAGCCCTCGAGTAACATTTTAATGACAACAAATGTATTTTTATATTGCATGTTGGAGAGAGGAAGATGAAGAGGCAAAAGGAAAGACAATACAGAATGAATTCGAGGAACATTGGCAAGACAGGAGGCTGGCGCCGATTGTCAAAAGGGGGCATGTAAAGTGGAGTTTAAATTCACTGTGGTAACTGTGACTTCTACAAATGCACCCGGTGCTAGTGAGTCCTGGCGGAGAGACGGGCAGAGAAAATTGCTATCATTTGTTATTCAAATAAAATTCAAATATTCAAATAAAAAGCTTGTGTGCTGTAAAGTCCCTCTGGCTTTCTCACAACAACCGGGCTCTCTATCCTCACTTCTCCTCCTCTTATTCCTTTGGTTTTTCTAACTGTCTTTTGGGCATCTCCTTCCCCACTGTGTCTGTTTTAACAGTCTTATTTCAAGGCAAATGCAGCTTAAGGGCCATTTTGACTCTAACAAGCAGTGCCTTTGTTTAACTGTTCTGCATCCTGCAGTTAAGACAAGATGGTATTCTCTCTCTTGTGTTGGTTTTCCATCTAAATGAGCACATTTGGAATGGGTTTTGATTAATTCAGTGAAAACATCTATTATTATTATTAGTTTATTTGTCAAGATAAACATTGGCTGCAGATGGTGCCGTTAAAACCGTTGCAGAAGAAGACAACAAAATCACACAGTTAGCTTGCTGGTGCAATACAAAATACAAAACTGATTATTATTATTGCTCCGTACAGATTTGATCGTAGAAACTTTACATTCGCAACCCTGTTTGAATTGCAGTATTTCGCTTTCACTTCGTGTAAGAGTAAAAATAATTCCTCGATGGTTTCTAAGGTGAAAAATGTCAATAAACATAAAAAGCACCGCCATCTAATGTAGCTAGTTTCCTTTTTGTCATTGAGCCGTCTATTTCTTGTTCAATTAATTTCAGTTAATAGTATATTTATAGGTGGCTTTTGCTTGCGCACCTGTGTACAACTGAAAAAATTAATTAAATATATTATACATATACTCGTTACAGGAAACATCTGCCCTTTTGTATGAATGTGTGTGGGAGTGTAAATGAAATAGCTAGGATTCTTTGTAGTAATTCTCCATTGACCTAATATAGTGTGAACTTGGACAAGATATTTTCTATGTTCAAATATAAAGGGTCTAAATAAACCACGTGATTTGGTTTGGCAACTTTAGAAACGAGAACATTCTTATTGTACTTCCTTTCATACAGTAGTGTGGTACCATACATATTTATTTGGCATTGGAGACATGCTTTTCCCAACCCTAATATAATAGGAAATGAACATTGATTTAATCATAAAAAAATGTGGTTGTATTTTTGTTTGAATGTGATTTATGCGAGGGCCCGGTGTGATATACCACAACAGAGGCCTTTAATTAATCCATATATTACACATAGTGCTGTGCACACTTTTTGGTATGGCAGCTGTTGAAGGGATTCATCATGTCCTTGAGAGTGAAACGTGTCGATATCGCCTCTCCTCTTAATTTCTTGACAGTCCTATGTTGGTTCCTGTGATCTTACTGCAGTGATAGAACTACACTCTTGTTCCACGACAAGCAAAGGGAGCTAGGAAATAGCTGATATCAACATATCTGCACTTGACACTGTGCCTGAATTTGAGTGGCAGTTCAATTTTAATCACCCCTCATCAGCAGCGATCATCTACGTAAACATTGCACGGGGATGGGATAATTAATCACCAGTCCCTCGTCTTCAATTAGCAGACTATTGGAGAAGCGGAAGGGAATATTCCAATTGCTGAGCTGCTATAAAGGCGGCGTGATGATGACACATCATAGTTAGGCTTCCACCATCCCAGGATCTAATAGGCAACATCTTGTTAGCAGTCCCTCTGTGGATTGTCTAGATGGGGCTGAGAGTTAAAATGTAAGCAAAGAGAAAAGTAGAGAAAGACAGAATGTTGTTTTTTCTTAGTGCACATGACTGCTTCTTTTGTACATTCTGTGTATATTATTTACAAAAGAACCAGCCGTGTGTGTATATCCTTGTATATTATGCTCTTATGAGGTTTTCTGTCATAAAAACTGACATTATCAGAACTGGTAGTCCTCGTGTAGACCAAAACCTTAGGGATTAACTGGTTTATTTATGGTTTCACGTTAGGGATATCTGTCCACATGAATTGAAATTGTAGAATAGCTGTGCAAACCTGTGTGTGTGTTCATAGTTGGAGCAGGCTGTGTGGACATATTTTCATTCATATACTTGTGTATCATGTTCTCCTTGTGAGGACATTATATCTGATTGTCCTCACTCAGAATGCCGTACAAGAATATGTGTGTGTGTGTGTGTGCGCATTCACTTAAGTTGCTTTCCCATCAGAGGCGAAAAGGAAACAAATCAGTTTGGTCTGACTGCTGGAGAACGAGGCTGCACTGCATCAGCGTTTTCAGAATGGAAACAGTGGCACCGCTCCCTATAATCAATTACTCAATGAATTGATCAATCAGTGGTGCTGTATTCAACCCATTTAGCTCAGGTGACCTTTCAATCCGTTTAATGAGCTGTGTGTGTGTGTGTGTGTGTGTGTGTGTGTGTGTGTGTGACACTGCAGTGACTGAGGTAATGCAAGCTCAGTCAGATGCATGGACGTATGGTGACGACCATCAGATTTACCCGAAAATGACTTGAGCAGATAATTTCCCACTTATCTGATCTTGCCTTATCCTGCGTGTGCATTCCTCCTGAAAACCAGACTCATTTTCACAGTGGCAGTTGGAATCATCAGATTAATATGATGAGGTTTTCGGTCTTATTCTTCCATTAAGATATGAAGAAACATATTCTTATACCTCATCCATGTCATAGCTTAATGATTAAAAAAAATAAACAAGCAGTGGGATTTTTTTTTTCTTGTACTCCCCCCTTCCCTCACTTCTTGTCATTATTCTTGAATTTACTGCCAAAGGGAGGGAGGAATATATCTTGGCAGTCAGAGTTGAGACACAGAGAGCGAGGGAGTCAGGAAATAAAGTGAGAGAGTGAATTAGAATGTAAAGATAAAGAGGAAGAGAGAGCATGGAAAGTAATGGCTTCCCAGGCAGGCTGGTGTATATAGCAGCAGTCAGATTAGAGCATGGGGAGCGATGGTAAGCCGCGATGAGATGGCTGAGCTTTTCAACCGCAAATCCTCCAGTTACTCTTGTTGCTTGTGCAATGTGGCCACATTTTTAAAAAGCATTAGCTGTCACTCTGCGTGAACTTGGGCATCATCACTATTGCACTGTCAATTTCCGGTGCTAGTCCCTCGTGAAGTTGGGTTGCAGGTGGGTTGGCGGCTCAACAACAAAGGGCGACAGCAATTGCTGTACCAGCCATTGTCAATGGCTTGGCCTCATATTTGTTATTTCTGTGAAAGTCCTTAGGTGAGGAATCCCTTCCATAGGAACATTATTATTATGCTTCCGTTGCAAATGTACAAACTTTACTCTACATCAGCTGTTCCAAAACCTCTGAGGCCAAACCTTAAATCACGACTCTGACCAACACGCGCCTTGGATCAATAATTCCCATAAATATTATTGTTTTCATGTGAACATGTGGATTTATAAATCTGTGCAGATTAATAAACACTTTTGTTTGGGTTGGCAATGTACGTACTCTGGGAGTAAAGAAGTCTCTTTGCAAGTTACTGGGGCAAAAACGTCTAATATTAACTTCCTTTTTGTGCTATTTTGTTGATTAGGTTTTTAAGAAAATCAAGTTGTATTATCAGCATGAAACATCTTGGCGTTAAAAGTTGTGGACTAGGCCAGTTTGTGATGTATAATGTCACTTTACCTTAATGTTATTGGATGAATAATTTAAATAAAGGAACATTTCAGCAGAAGACTAAAACCTGTTGGACAATATCCAGACTTCATGCTGCCGTTAAGCTACAGTACCCGAGCAGCAGCTATACAGGAATATATAGGGGACATTAATTGCAATTTAGAAGCCAGTAAGCCAGTAATAAATGATTGGAATGATTCACACAGAATCGATGTGTGCCGTCATTAAACCACTTCAATCTATTCTATCTCGTATATTTTTATTTTTTTTACATTTATTAGTGCATCTTCATCATTAAGTTTTCTTTATAATAGAGTGGGAATGTTTCCTGTAGAATATAATCACAGAGCAGAGAGGAAGGATAAGTGTGACATTTGAAATATCTGATTCATCAAGTTTTTAATCTTTGACACGGGCACAGGAAATAAATGCATCGTTCCATTACCAGACATTTGCACATTAAACGGGATGTGAAATTATCACGGTGGAGAACAAGAGAGTAATAACTTACAGATGACAAAAGTACCGTAGTACACGTTAGTTCTATATTTATTTTTCAGTCTGCACTTTACCACACTGAACCGTACCATGACAGATACACGGCTTAATTCTCCTGTCAGCAGCACACAGCAAACACACATTCCTTTCAAGATCGAGCTTTATGGCTGACGATATTAAACCCCCAGTGCATTTGACATATGAACTATCTGCCTTTTCCCTTTACCAGCTGATAGTAATAACATGCATTCAAACAAAAATCATCCTCCTTTTTTTCCCCCCTCTTTCTTTTAACCTTGGAGCTTTGTGTTGCGGCTTTGTGTCTGTTTGGAGAACCGACAGCCTGAGCTGGTGTTGTCAGAGGCTTTGCTCAGAAAAATACCACTCTAGGGTTTCATTCAATCAGTCCTGCTCCCTGTGTCTCAGCGTGGTGTGTATCGATGTGGGTTTGGAGCCCCTCTCCCACAGTGAGTCTCTGAAGTAGATGTAGTTTAAGGGCAAGAATAAACAGCTATCCCGCTGTGGACTGATGGCAGGGAGAATATTCGTGCACACACACACACACACACACACACAAGCGATTGATCCGATCATCGTATTGCTGACTCCAGTGTAGCGCACTCATGCCATAACAGTTGTGGAGCACTGTTCAGCCGAACGGGCTATATTTAGTCAAAGTGACCACAGCTGTGTGAAGAAAGTCTCATGTCACTCTTAACTACTCTATGTATTGTCTTTTGTGCTTTTTGTGATGCCAACGTGACCATTTCCCTTTAAGTTATGATCCAATTTTCCAATTTTTGTATTATAATGTCAAAGTATTTGGTCAGTTTTCCCCCAAATCACCAAAAACCTTAACGTCATTACTTGTGAACAAGCCATGATCATAGTTTGTTTTATGAGCTGTGGTGAGTCATTTAAGAAATTGTAATGCAAGACATGCAGTATGGTAATTCATGCATTAAAAAAATTAAATTAGCACTCTGTCTTGATGGAAACAATGCCTTGGATATTGAATATTCTTTGTGTGTGCTGTTTACATTGGTAAATTCTCAAGTCGAAGAAAACACATTTCATGAGAAAATGTGTTCCACTGTGATTCGGGCCAACTGCGATACCTTCTGCAACGACGAAGACAGTCACAGTCTGAAAATATGAATGATGAAGTGTATTTCTTTCTTTCTTTATAAGGCTTTTCAATTGCTTCTCCCTGCACTTTGTAGGGGGAAAAAAAATACTGTTTGAGAGATACATGTACCACTCTGGGAAGTCATAAAGTGCCAGTGGTTCATTACCAGGCTAATGGACAAAGAGAACGATCCAATAACCTAGTTAGAGAAGGACTTTGTCTTTATGAGCCGAGGTCTCTCCTCACTGACCACCTCTGTACACATGTGGACAGATCTATGAACTCCCCACTGGTTCTGCCTTTTTCGCCCCACTTCATTTTCCCTTGGATTTTGGATGTTCCTAGACATCATCACATGATTTGTCCGGAATGGATTTTATATTTTGTATAGATTAGAAGAGGCAGATTGACTCTATTAGAGCACATGCACTGCATGAACTTTAGCCTGCACACCTAAAAGGTAGCATCAGTGACTGGAGTGTAATGGATCCTCCTCAGGTTTCCCCCAATGCACACATCTACATGAGTAGCAACAGGAGAGGACGGGAGAAAGGTTAAGAGACAGAACAGGGAGAGTGAAAAGCTGCAGACGGACATAGAGATAAGGGCTTGTAAGTACTACTCTTTCTATTATCCTGCTAAAGCAGCCATTGTTACTAACTTGGGGGCAAGGCAGTGTTGTCTCTCGTTGTGCATGTGTGTTAATAATTAGGTGTGTGTGATGATTTTTGCAAAGCCAGCAGCATTTTGATAGTATCTCTTGGCTTATTGTGTATCTACATCAGACAGGTGATGGTAATAGCATTGTATTTAATTTACATTTACACATTGATATTTAGGAGGGAGGTTTCAGAAATCAGCATCAGTTTATCAGCTTATTTGTAATTTCATCTCTGCTTTATAATTCTTCCCTCTTCCCCTGTCCTCCCAGTGTGATCCTCTGTGGGCCCCCACCCCACCCAGACACTTCTAGTGGGGATCATCTCAAAGCATTACCGATGCAGACAGGGTAATAGAACCCCCGGATTGATCCCTCCTTCGCTCCACTAGGGGATCTTTGGACAGAGACTCCCATTACAAAACTGACATCATCTTTAGTACCCCCACATCCGACAGTCAGGCTTCATCTCCCCCTCTAATCCCCCTTCTGCAGTGAGAAAAGATTTGCATGTATGAATGAGCAACATTATGGGCCACATAACCAATATGGATATGAAGGTGGGAGTCAAAAAAGGGGGAAAAAAATATTGGTTTGTCACATTTTATTATTATATCGCCCCAGATTGCAGTTTCCTGCTGGCTACCCAGCAAAACTACTTATACATCTGCCAAATAGCTCATGTTTAAACTGTTATCACTCGGAATAATGGTAAATATAGAGGATATGAGTAACAGTTTGATGAAAGTTAACATAATCTTCAATGAATTAGCAGCATGAATACTTTATTAGTAGGTAAAGGCAGATCAAGGTCGAGCTAATGTTTGATCATTTAAAAAAATCATTTTTGCTCATGTCATAGATTTTAGGGATAGCCCAATCCAGATTCAGCTAATTTTTAAGTGATCACCCCATGTTGACTTCAGCTACAGAGCTTTCCACATGCCCAGGCTGCTGACTGCTATCGGTTGATACTCAATTGTGAAAAAGACTGGATGGGGGGCCAAAAAAGCCGATCAGGATATCCATAATTGACACCTTTCGTTTCTGCACAGCAAATCAAGCAACAATCAACATTTCACTTTTGAAATGCACTACAAGTGAGGATGAGAAAAGATGTAAACACTATGCTAGAGTGTGTATGCTTAAAATGCGGAGGTTTGCAGTGCAGCGTTGTAAATTAGCTCTAATTTATAGTTGTAGATTGTCCTTTTGGTCATATGACCGTAGGTTGAGTAGATCCCTTTCTTTTTGGAGGACTCTGGATTTGAGGTTAAACAATATTTGTGTGACTCACTGAGTCATATTAATACATGAAGTCATTTAATATATATATATTAAAAAAAGTTAATTACACACCATATGGCAAACAGTCAAACAACTGAATGTGTGAAAATCTCCAATTCACTCTTTTCATTTGCACCCAATTTACACTTCTATCAGGATACAACTATTTGACACTTTACTATAGGCAAATGATAGATAAGAACACTATATTAAGAAAAATATTAAACTAAAATTGTCATCCTGGCTGTCGAGGATCACAGCTCTTTTTTCATTAAAGCCCTCACTACTTGTGTCAAAGTCTTCGTTGTGGAGGCAAATAACATCAAGTCTCTGCTCCGACGTTACTGTACCGTTCTGTCAAAGTGATCCTTCTGTAGGATTGTTTATCTCTGTGGGATTTTGTGAAATGGCATCTCTGACACAAGCCAGGTTTGTGATTTATCATTTATGAGACGAGCTTATGAGTCTGAGTCATGGACAAACGATAAGTCTTTGATGACTGTGTTCCCTCCCAACAGGGCAGGGATTGAATGGCAGCGAAACGCAACTCGGAAATCTCGGGAAAATACATGCTCGCTGGATCTCAAAAACAAATACCTTTTGGGGGGAAATAGCATCCTGAATTATTCATGGTTCCTCATGGGCATGTTTCATCAAGTTTTACCTTTTCAGTATCACATGAAGTGGAGTGCGACAAATGCTTTAGGCCCCCAAAAAAAGCTCTTTAAGAGGAAAGATGATGACCAAAAAAATAAGAGCAGCACAACAACTAGCTCAAGCTCTCTGTGCAGTTGTTGCTAATTTCTTTGTCCCTTTTTTTTCTTAATTTCCAGTAATTTAGGTCTTTTTAGTCTGGCAGAGATTTTTCAGGAAAAACAACAACAACAAAAAACAATCGCTTTACATTCTCTCCAGCAAAAGTTTTAAATTGTTAGTGGGCTTTAACTGCGGCAGTGGATACCATGGAAATAAAAGTGTTTCAAAAACATAATTGTCATAAAGTGGTGTAGCATTGAGTGCTTCCATTTTCGATATGGAGATGAAGTGTAACTTTGCCGAAAGCAAGATGGAAAAAGATTCCTATTGGTTTAGTGTTTGTGTTTGTTTGTGTGGTGGGGGTAGCAAATGGAACAGAAACTAAATATCTTTGACATTGCAAGCTTCATAAAGGTAGACGATCAGATGTGCTTGCCTTTATTTGTGTACTTTTATCTAATAAAGCCTCTACAGGGTGAAGAAGAAGACACTCGAGACACTGTTTTGTATATCGGATGAGAAACAGTCCAATAGGTGAAGACTTAATTGCTAAATAACTTATTGGCGAAATGTGTTTCAAGCTCACCTTTGCCTTTCAGCCATTAGCCACAGATTGGGTCATGCCCAACACCGTTTGTTTATAGCCTGACAGGCTCCAACCAGCCACCACCAGACACCGGGGTCACTGTGGGTGCTAATACATGGGAATGATGTCAGTGCCATAATGCTTTGAAATGCAGATAATAAATAATAGAGCACTGGCTCTCTCCAAAAATGACACTCACACAGCGAAATGCTCTTCATCTGTTCGTGCTCCAAGCACCATTATAGCATAAATCGATAACATAGAGCTGCCTGTTAAAGACCTTGGTCCGAATCCAACTTGGCTCTTTCAACGCTAGCTTTGGAAGTGTTGATATGCAGGATATCGTTTTACCAGTGTCCTGCGTGATTCCCTGTTAAATGCGAGTCTTTTTGTGAACCTGTCAACAAAATGTGCGATACCGTGTTTCTGCGCTACTCGTAAAAATTGATTTTATTAATTTTTATTGGGGTCCAAAGTGCACTCTTAGATGGGATGGGGAAGATGGAAGGAGAGGAAAGGGATAGTTAAGGCCTCTTAATAATTCATTTCCATCTTCTAAAATAAAAGTTCTTCATTCCACTTGAAATAATACATGAAATGTCTGCCACAGACACACCCGTGTCAATTTTTAATGGCCATCTCTTTTCCAGCGCATGTGCCAAATCAATCAACTGTCCCTATGTCAACACTTGGAAAGTTCTTTTTTATCGCTGTCCACTGTGAATATTGTTCACAGAATCCAAACCTGGACACTTGGTCTCGAATGGCTTTCAAGGGGTGCTTTGAAGGGAAATGTGGGGACAAATTCTTTAGTGGCATGGAATTCCGAGTGGTGAAGATGACATTCTTCCTCCTTTTTTCTTTTCCACTTTTGTTTTTTTTAATTGAAGTTAAAATATGCATTGAGCTGCCTAAGTTAAACATGCCTTTGTTGCTGTGTGCCAGATCTAATCCTCTTTCTTCTCTATTAATACATGCACGACAGAATTAGTGACACTCAAACACACACTTTTGGTGCATTCTGGCATAGACTTTTAGAGACATCTGATGTGTTCTGTGACACCAAAATATTTAAATGTTTTGTCAGTAGAAGAAATGCATATATAGACTTCCGTTCTTCCGAAATGATTTGTGCAGTTTGGTTTAGTTAAGTCAGTTGTGTTAATGAATAGGACATGACAAACGATGGCTTTGTAGTTGTAATTGCATCCTTGGTTTTTCTTTTATGTGAATAATAGTTGACATCTTAACTGTCCAGTGTGTCCAATTAATGGCTGGAACTATAAATGTCTACATGTGTGTTTGATAATGGGATATAGTAGCTACTTTGTGTGCCTTCTTATTCTGACATCCAGTGGCAGTGTGTTGCCGTTTTATATAATTTTTTCTTCTTATCTGTGGTTCTTGCCCTCTTTTCCTCCCTACTGCTTCTGCTGTTTTGTTTGCCATGTAACGGGTCTGTTATGTTTATGAATATTGCTAGCTTTGTCTTAACAAAACTGTGTTGTTATGCATCTTTGTCCTTGGCCTTGATGAGTGAAGTTGCCGTTGTCTGCCGTTTCTTGAATGTTGCATATTATCAAACATTTGCACTTTTCACCTGCCGTTACAGGTGTTGTCCTCGAGACTACTGCAAGAAAAAAGAGAATGCATGTACCGCCTCAGCACAACTTTAGTCGTGACAGATTTGTGTTTTACCCCAGTCCAGTATGCTTTCACTACCAGAGCCGATGTATTAACATTGATTCAACATGACATGGTAAGCAGTTATTTATTTTTGTACTCCAAAAGACATGAGGAAAAAGGGCTTCATTGTAAAATCAATAATGCTGAGTTGTATTGGCCTCTTCCTTAGCAGTTGACATTTATATATAATTGGTTCATGATGGCAGTCTCTTTGCACAGCAAGGTGGCTTTATCAAATGCATCGCTCAACATTTTTACTACATCCCAAACTCATGATGTCAAATAATGGCATACAGCTATATGTTCAAAAACTAATTCCTTCCAGACTCGTGAGTCCACATCGGCACAAAGGCAGGGAAGTGTAAAGAACTGTGTCGTATGGTCTCCTCTTCCATCCTTTTTTCAGCACTCCACCTCACCTCTACCCTATCTGCTCTACTGGTGAGATGGGGAGAATGGAAACATGGGAGTTTACCCTTACTGAGTAGTGCAATAATTAACAGAGAAGCCCTTTGGTGTTTCACAAAGTGGAGACTTTGCTCCACCTGCCATCTTGGGTGTCAGATTCAGAGAAGTGTTTAGGGCGACTGGCTGTGAGAGAGGTCCTTGTCTTACACATTTTAGGGTCTCCAGCCATTACTACTTAAGCCTTTACACCTCAGGCCAACCTGATTAAGCCACCTCTGCCTTGTTTCCATCCACTTCCTCTTTATTAGCTAATAGGCTTAGCTCTCTCAGGGGGCCCCCAGACACATTGGATCGGCACACCAACCTGTGCTCTGTCTATCTCTGCCTAATTTTCCTACCTCTACCCTGTTCCCTCGTTCTTTCTCTGCCTCATTAACTGTCTGGTGCAAAATCTCACTTGTTACTTTGAAATTCAGTCGATGCTTCACTTGCTGCAGATGGCTGAGATACATGAGTGAATGCGAAAGAAAGACACCTTTGGACGCGTTTGTTGTTTATGAGCACATGCGTGCACATACTTGCACATTATAGTCATTCAACGTGAAGGGAATTAATCATTTATGCCGTCTCTTTTCTGCGTTTAGGAACCCATCCTCCTCTGTGTATCTGCCTGTGTTCCCTTGAGGCCTAAAACGCAAAGCACACATGCTAATGTAAGGGCAAGTTTTACTACAGCTTCGCTGATGGTGGATGTGGAGTCATAAAAACAGACAACATCATCGCTGACTTATCGCTGGCAATATAAACATAATAACTCCACTGGGAGGCTGCATTACACTGTAATTGACCCTTCCTCATCTGCAAATTTGAGCCCATCATTTCTGACTCATGTGTGACACGTCTTTAATCTGGATGAAGAAGGAAATTAACACCCGTAATCTGCGAATCTTAAAACAAGCTGTGTCCACCCTGAAGATTAAACAGGAGAAGAAAAATATGGTGGTATGATGATGGGATTGTTGCTTTTACTCTGATGTTATGAATCATCAAATATGCATAATTTGTGTGTACTTGAAAAAAAAAATGGTCTATGGTGGATTTTTTTGGTGGTGCTCTTGTACTCGGAGAGATGTGTTTGTGGTTCAGTGATGGTGGAAAAACAAAACAAAACACTGGTGGTGGGAGACCAGCGTAAGAAGCTCAAAAAGACAGGACAGCCTGTGAAGTGTAAAACACAGATGTACATGTCAAAGATTGTCTCTCGCCACAAACACTAATGCAAGCCGACAAACCTGTCGCTGTTGTTTGACATCCCTAAAGGTTGTCTTGCAGTTAGATTTAGGCAGGTATAATCATTGTTGAAGACTAAGGGGGAAGGTTTGGTCATGCCTACATAAGCAATTAACCCCGCAGAGGAAGGCCCACGTGCAGTCTGTCATGTATTTGCTCGTCATTTGACTTGCTCACATTAATGCCAGTGGTTCAAACAACATCTTGAGGACTTTCTGGTTAGAATTTCCATCATGTTTATATGTGTAGCGGCAACACATGCAGCAGAGAAAAAAAGCTTTGAGTGTTAAAAAATTCCTGCAGAGAGCGAGAACAAATATGTGGCTGAAAATCAGCTTATACAAATTTACTTTAAATCCACACACAGTATCATATAGCAAGGAATGAATATAGATGTTTTCCATTTTCTTCTTTGTGAATTATCTGTTTAAAAGCCTGTGTGGTAACATACACACACATTGAGAACTGAAAACATCTCAAAAGCTTTTATGGAGAGAGGGATGGACTGGAATAAGAAAACTGAAAGTAGTTCAAGTGCAATGCAAACATGACATAACAGAAATCATGACTCATGGAGCAGATGGAATTATTAGACCTTATTAAAAATGAAACATCATATATCTCTAATCCTCTTCCCACATTTGTTTCCACAGTTGGTTAGAACTATTTTAAACATACCATGTAAATGGATTGAGTAACTCCGCTTGTGGCCAGCACACATACACGTATGTTTGTAGACATCCATAACTTGCATATATGTGAGATAGGACCATTCTATGGGCGCTTTAAATGCTTTGATATCCCTTGTGAATACTGTAAAAAAAAAAGTTGGTGTATGATAGTTGCCAAAAACTGTTATTATGGTTCATAATTATTAAATTTCCCCATGTCTTAGTAAATTAGCTGAGTGACAAGTGATGCTGGACACAGTCCTAAAAGTCCTCCTGAGTTGTGTGGATGATGCTTTGAGATTCCGGTGGTTTGTATAGTTGTTGGCGTGTCCGTGGACTGTCGTGATTGCAGTGAGAGAATCCCATCGATGCACAGATTAGATTATCCAGGAACTGTGGTGCTCATGAAAGACCGTGACAGTGCATGGTGTGAATTTAAGCTGAACAGAGCCCCATTAGAGGGGTTTGAAGCAACAGCAAAGGCAGATGGTGTGCATTTTGAGTTATAAATGCTCCAAAACGGCAACATATGCCCACAAAGTTCACCCGGTGCCTCTTTTGTCTTTGTGTTTTGGCAGCGCTTCCATTTCAGCGGCTCGTGCTGTGCCCCGCTAGCCCTGTCCTGTTGCCTGCTATGCAGCAGTGGTCGTGACAATGCCCTCTCAGCTACTGGGGCTAACATGCAAGTGAAGAACAAACAAAACCAAGGGCTTTGAGCTGAAAGTATCTGTTTAATAGTATCAGTGAGACATGCCAAAGCCTGGTCTGCTACACCCACACCCCATATCTACTCTCCTTCGCTATACAAAGTGACATTTGTGCTGTTAACTGTTTATGTTACAGTGACTAAAATGGAATAAAAAAGCTGATTTAATTCCTGCAGTGAACAGATGCATCTGCATGTTCTCTTTTAAAGTAGAACTACACATGATTTGTACCATAATGTAAAATCTTTGCAGTCACTGTGATGGTTAAATGGCTTATTGTGAGGAGATTGGGTGCTGTCAACACTCCTCGCAAGATCATGGCTGCCGACCTGGATTCCTCAGAATCAGAAAGTCTCGCAAAGAAACACAACTTGCATTACAACAATACACACACACACACACAACTCCTAGCCAGGTACTGGCTTTAAGGTCGAGGCAGTGAGAGAGTTATTTTAGGCAGAGCCGAAGCAAGGAAGACTGTCACTGTAAACCTGACATTTTTGCTTTTGTACTTGGTTTTGTGATAAACTCCTGTTCTGTATTTATGTGTATTTGCCCTTCCTTGATGCATCGGCATGGCCGTGGCTCCAAGGCCTGTGTTAGCCGGCTCCGTTGAAAACAAAAGCACATGGAGCCAGGAGAGGGTAAGGGAGGGAGGGGGAGCGAGCGTCAGCAGTGAGTTTTTTTATGACATTGAGGATGAAGTGGTCGACACAGGGCAGAACAAAAAGGCGGCTTTTCTGCTGAAGTTCTGTGCTCCATGATAGGCCGATGTTGAACTCCTGAAATATTAGCTTTACCTGAAACATTTGAATCAGCTTTTTATTCGGGAAAATTATCTTTGTGCTTCACCTTGGGTTTATAATTGTGAGGATACGTAGTTATTTTGCTTATTAGTGGGTCCAACAGATATCTTTTATCAGTTGTTAAGTGCAATTTCCTGTCTTTTCTTACGGCAATATATCAATCAAATCATTTTAGACTGCTTAAGGGAAGTTTTTTTTCTGTTTGTCTTCAGTGGAGTGAAAAACGGGAGGAAACGCAGTGTTGTAGTGAGAAATTGACACAGACGAAAGGAGTAAAAAAAAGAGGAAGCTCACTGGGAGGAAGCGTCGAGAGAGCTCTGCTCTTCCCTCCATCGGAGAGACGCTGATCATAGAGTGCATCGCTGTTGTGGGATCAAAGGCTTTGTCAGTCAGTGCCCCCTTGACTCTGTATCCACAGAGCTGACTACAGGTACTCAGGGAGGCATGGACGCCGAATAATTCATGACCAGAGAGGCTAACCCCGTGATGCTCTCACTGCCCAGAATGAGGCAGCGCATCTGGGGGTCACAGGTCTTAGTGCCTCTGCTTATCAGCCCTCAGGCATGGAGATGAGAACAGCTGCTGGGTTTGGCCTCTGTTCCTTTTCTGTATTATCCATTTACACGTACACATACCACACAGTAGTGTGTGTTTGGCACAAACACAGTCATACTGTGCAGTAGATTGTGCATGGTGTAAATGGCATGCTTTGCATGTATATGGGTGGGCAGGTGGGCGGATGCCTGGCATGAGATTTGTCGTTTCTACTTGTGTTTGTCATAGCTTCCATACCCGGGGTGGCACTAAAATAAAGAAAACAGTCAAATTGCATTCGACTCACAGATCCAAGTTTCCAGCGACATATGGCTTGGGCTTGTTGGAAGCCTATATGAATAGTATTTAGTCGTCTTCTGGCAGTTGCGCTGCACGAGGATGATTATCAACATTTTAAGCAATCAACTATGGATTTACATGAACTCCAAAACCTTTTGTGCAATATGAATACGAGTGGGTGTCAAATTACATTCAAAGCCCATAAATATGTAAAAATGGTTGCATTCTTAGGGATTCAGTCGTTATTTTTAACATGATATTAATATGTGGAATCAGCAATATTAAATCTATCACAGATGGAGCTACAGAAAGCCATGTTATCCACGATGTTTGGGCTGAATTTATTTGGTTTTGGTACCATTTAGCTTGACCATCATGATAATCAGGCCACCTGATTTTATTTAGATTTTATGGCTGTAGTAGTGTCAACAAAATGTTCAATGATTGATTGCTTCTTTCTGCCTCTTTTTCCAACATAACACTTTGTTTCCCTGTTTCCATACTTACCTGTTCATGCTATTGATGGGAAATACACCATGAACAGTCTTACGTATGTGTACGTACGTGTGAAATGATAAAATAATCTATCTGTATTTGATTGGTACCATTTGTTCTCACCAGGTCACAGTGGCAAAAAACACACACAAAAAACTTCTCCTTCCTCTTTGTTCTATCTGTGCTGGCATTGACTTTGACAGTGATGAGCAGCTTGTCGCTCACCATGTGTGCACTCACTTGTGCCAAAAAAAAAAAAAAAAAAAAAAAAAAAATCAGCTGTTGTTTGCTTTTGAGAAGCATCTAACATTCAAGTGACCCCTGTCTCCCTCCTCATAGTTGCTTAGTAAGGCATCATTTTGTTTGCATGACAAGAACAACAAGTAAAGAAGGTTGTCCTACCTGCTGACACAGCAGTGAGGACAAGGCAGGGATGTGGACAGTGTGGTGTGTGAGCTGAAGCTAGAATAGTGGTCAAACCTACTCTGCCTTTGTCTCCTTTCTTCCAAGAAATAAGCATTTTGGGGGTTCTAAGTAATGGTTGGAATTGATCATATTGATGCTGAAGAATATTCATAACTGAACATAATTTGAAATTCATGGTACGTTAAAACTGATGTTTCACATTTTTTTTTAATTATGTTTCTTTGAGATTCAACACCGAAAGTAATGGTGTACCTTAAAGTAGACTTCAACTCCAATGTCTCATACTTACATAATTACACTTACACTCTTAAAAATAAAAGTGCTCAGTAGAACCATATAAGGTTCTTTGGCTTGTCCTCATAGGAGAACCCTTTTTGGCTCCAGGTAGAACCTTTTTGGAAAGGTTCCACCAAGAACCCTTTCAAAATCCTTTATTCAGGAAAGGGGTTTTAAAGGGTTATCTGGGTCAAAATGGTTCTCACTGGAACCATTAGTGTTACCAAGAACCCTTGAAAAACCCTTTCTTTGGGAAAGGTTTTTTCAGAAGCAAACGGTTCCAGGTAGAACCTCAGTCCAGTCACCTATAGCCAACCACAGCAAATTTAGAGAAAAACCATATTCACCGTATTATACCACGGTAACGATGCAACATTATTACAGGACACAGATGCAGTGTTTTACCTAATTGCAATGTGATGTGCTGCAGTACAGAATGGGGGGAAAACAACACAATGACTTTTTGACCTTGTAGTTCCTCCTTGTTGGCCAAGCTTATCAGCTTTTGGTGAAGGATTACAGGATTATGCACAGATTTGTATCGCAGAAACAGGGACACCTGCCACCTTTCTCTTTGTACTTTCATCTTCCTCTTGACAGGAAAAAGTCCCATGTTCACCCATTATAACATCGCTCTCTCACTCTCTTTCTCTGTGCTGTTGTTTTTAGAAATAAATGAGAGGACATGGGGAAACTGAGCAAGTGGGTCAGGTTAGGTATGCAGTGTAGAGAGTGGGGGGGGGGAGAAGGGGGAAAAACAAGGGAGAAAGAGAAAGGGCACCACACTCAGGAACAATAATTAAGTTGAATATGGTGCATGCCCTCGAGGATACATCTGATTCAGCACTTTGCATTTTGATGGAATGTGTTATAGCGCGGACGCCACTTTATTAATGAGTTTATTTATGTGTGGGTGGATGGCATTCGCCCTGACTCGGCGACACGCTTGGCCGGACTCCTCCTCATAGTTGCAAATTGCTGGCAGGGGGGCAAACAAAGGTGACTCAGGGTCGCATCAACTCAGTGTACTACAAGCTGTGTAGACCAACCGTGTAATGATCGCCTTATTTACATAATGTTCACTCAATGCACCACAATCATATAGATTTGCATGGGTTCCTTAATTATATGCATTTGTGAAACTAATACAACCTTCTTTTTAAGGGATTTCAGGTCCTGAGAATTTTGACTGCAGCATGTTCTTAAATTAGCACGTTATATATTTGACACAAGTGGTATCTAATTCTAAGAAAGGGTTAAGACGACCAGTGCTGGGTTTATAAGAGATTATAAAGACACTGCAAATATGTGAAAATTGCTTCTGGACAGGAACCTTCTATCTTTTTAAAATGGTTTATTAATTGGCCCTATCATAACGGTCTCATGTGAAAACTATTGGAAAACTAATTTAGTGAAAATTGAAGTTCAAGTTTTACAATAGTGGTGCATTTTTTTATCGCCTTCCATTCCTCTTTGAAGTTCAGGGGTTTTGTACGCTTCTTAATAAAAGGCTGGGCTCTGTGCTGTTAGCATGCCTCCCCAGAGAAATATGTTTGTGGTGAAGTTTATGAGGCTACTAGTCATAAACATTTAAGATGGAGCTTTTAAGGCTGTTTGCTACATAAGCACATGTATTGACTCGGATAAGGTGAGATTATCGAGTGCTGCATCGATATAGTCCTTCCACACTTCGCGCCTGTCTTCTCTCAAGCATGCTACACACGCCTCTTGTTTTCATTCACTCCTCATTGCAGTCGTAAACACGGTGGTAATGAGTCATTTGAGCTTTTGACGGTTGAAGGTGTTGCGGTTTGCCCGCGTGCGTTCCCACCCGACCTCGTGTATGATCATGTGTGAAATGGTTTACCACACTTGAGCTTGAAATGACCGTCACATTTGTGAGCAGCGGCTAGGGATTTCAAATTCGATTGGTCAGTGCTTTGCCCCCACTATGTCTCTGGGGCTTAATCTGTAACCAGAGAAACACAGACTCATTTGAGAAACCAAATGATAAAATATCAAGAAAATGTTCTGCGTGGTGCATTCAAATCCCCTTTTACTCCTACTACTCTTTAGAGTTTTCCAAATGATATAAATTGCACTTCTGATTGGACATAATTTAAATAATGAGAGGCTCCTGGGTAATCGGTTCCGCCATTAGAAGTGGGGATGTCATTCATTTAAACCCATTCAGCAGGCATTTTAAATGTGCTTACCGATAAATACGTAACAGTTTCTGTGTTTCAAGCTTTCCCCAAACGATGTGTTCATTAGTGTTGTGGCAATTGTGTCGCTGTAATTTTGTGTCACTTGATCTCTCGCAATTTAAACGGTTTAAAATGTGGCACTTGAATATGACTTTTGTGTGCTTTTTAAAATGCATTTTCACATTTCAACTTCCAACTGCTTTAAGATCCACTTGATTTATAGCTTAACGTGTACCTACAGTATTTGATTTCAGCGGACTGACCACACAGATGGATGTTAACAGTGTGAGAGGGCACAAGAGGGACTTCTTTCAGGATGTCAATATCCTGTCACATAGGTCTGAAGTGACTTGTCACAGGGGAGAACATCAAATTAACAGTTTACACTTCAGCTATCTGCTCCATGGTGAGATCCATGTTTTTGATCCACATCTTTCAGTTTGACACTTGTATTTTTTTGCTCGTTTGAGCCTCTATGGGTTTTTTTTTTTTGGCAAGCTCCCACTGTTGCCTCTCACGACAGCGGATGGAGAATCCTCAATGTTCCCATAATCACAGTCAATCCCGTGATTTTTCATTGTGGGCTGCTTTATATTCCACATTGGTCAGCGTATTTTCATTAGTTGCAGTTTTTGTTGAAAACGACGAGTTAAATTGACCTGAAACACCCTTGACTAAATGAATTAAATGAGCTTTACCAAATTTTATGTGGTTGTTTTATTGGTAGTTGCTGCTCAGCAATAATAGAAGAAAACAATTAACGTTGACCTACCGTCAAATAAATCTTGGATTATGATCTTGGGGGAAATAAATAACGCTGTCTTTGATGTAATTAAATCGGAACACCTGCATTTTAAAGTAATTTTAAAACATTCAGACAAGAAGGTTTTATGATGAGTTATTTTAAAGGGGCATCAATTTAAGTGCACCCAGAACAACTTTTCATTAATTCCTTTCACCAGCCGCATGACGGAGGTGTTTATAAACCGAGGTTAGATCATGTACTGAAACTTACAGATGCTCATCACTTTTCTTCACCACGGTGATTCTTTTTTTTTTTTTCCTCATGTTTGTCGCCCAGAAAGATAACCTTTACATTTATTGGCCAGCAGCCTTGGTGCCTCTGGCATCCTTCCTGGCTTTAATTAAAGCTGTAATTGTGCAGACAGGCTCTCCTCTCATTATATCTAATCTATTCTTTCAACCTGCTCCCTGTCCCCTGTTCAATTAACTCAACTCACTGTTGTGGAGGCAGCATGTTTGGTGAAGTGTGGGATGAGAGCGAAGTAAATGAGGTTAGAACCTAGAGCTTGACGATTTCTGCTCCGACCACGCTGACCTCAAGTGCTGGTTTGCCGCGCTCCTATGATATGTTTGAGATCACATGTGCAGTGTCGGACACAGGCATTGAAAAAGAGACAATTATCACACTCGGCCAGCAGAACAAGATCAAAACCAGACATTTTAGGTTGCTTCAGAGGCACACATTCATCAACGGACAACGAACTCCACTGAAGTCTTTTTAAGACTGCATCTTGCATATTCTCTCTGATGCTTCATGTGAAGCAGATGTTGTCGAAAGCGAGCTCTTCTGTTTTCTGTGTGAAGCTTCTCAAGGTCAGGCTCTTGTTCACAGTTGCTGCTGTGGGTTTCATCGGGAATGCGGTCTGTACGTCACATGCTGGCTGCAGCCTGGATCCTGCTGCTTTCAAAGTTTACCTTTAAACTTACTCCACAAGCTGCCGATTATTTGTTACAGATGGAAGTGATAGCCAGTGCCTTCTTTTGTTCTACAGTTTCATGTGGTAAAAACGGACCTTCTTTTTAGATTTCCCCATGCAGACAAGGCCCTAAATAGTGTGCATATGGTGTAGAAGAACAAGAAATCCTTATTGATTAGAGTTATTGGAAGGTAGAGTTCTAATCAAGGGCTTAAACTGAGATTGGAGGAAAGCACTGGGATGTGTGTGTTGTGTTTCTGTTAAAGGTGACCCTAGATGGATGGGATGGAATAGAGTCCAAAGATCTGTATCTACAAACTAATCTGTGGTTGGGTCTCTTGCACCAGATTGAGAGAGAGCAAGCCACACTGGGTTGTGTTTGTATATAAACTCAAGTATCAGAAGTAATCCCTAGTTTCTAAAAGTATTTTAGTGTCCATAAATATAAAAATAGCATTTCACCTTCTGTTATTCAAAGCGATTGACATCTGCGGTGACACTTTGGGTCAAAGGAATACATGTAACGTTGTGTATTTTTAATTGGGTTATGGCATAAGAAACATTAACAAAAGCTCTGTTTTTAATTAAACCAAAGGCCAGATGTTTGCTATACCCAGTGGTAACAAGAAAACATCACAGCCGCCTCCACAAATCTTTTGTGCACTCAGGTATTGTGCCAGTCTGTCGCAATTAAGGGTTGTAAACAGTAAAAATGCCTCAATTATGTTCTTTAGAATAGCGGCACCATTAAAGCCAAACACAAGCCCCTTTTGTTGTCGGGACGATTACATTGATTCTTTACTTATTCTTCTCTCGCTTTGTCTGTCTTGCCTTTTTCTGGAATGCTCTCCAGCCATGTACCTCACGTATGACTTTAAAAGAAAAAAATAGGATGGAGATGAAGCACAAGGAGATTATTGAAGAACAGCAGAGAGGGAAGTCAGATGGTACAACAGATGAGACAATTACTGATTATTGTGCTGTTGTAGGACGTCTGAGCGCACGTGTACTGATTCACGTGGCGCAGCAAGGCACACACAGAGGCATGCCAACTGTTATTGACAGCCTGCGGTAGGATTAACGCCGCACTTACTCACTCCCTGATTCTTAGCCACCTCACCCCACAATTTGTATTTCTCTTACGCGTTCTCCTCGTACACAGTTGAATAAATACAGTTGGCGTGTAACGTGGCAACAAGATGCAGCAGCCTGATACATTTTCAGGGACACTTACTTTTCAGCAAAGAGAAGCAGTGCCCTTATGCTTAGAGGTCGAAATGAAACATCACAGTTGACCCTGATGTCCAAAGGTGCCGGTTTGTGCACTAAAAACTACGCATATTGTTAATTTTAGTAGGCATTATTCTGCACGGCAGACGAGCTATACATAGCTATATGGCGTGGCTCTGTGGCCTCAAGTCAAGGCACTTTACCTCGTTAAAAGATCCTGTTTAATAATTAATTGGGTCCATCAGCGTCAAAAGGCAGCGATCCATCGATTCCTGAGGAAGCTGCTTCTTCCATGAAGTAATGTTTCCCCTGCTTCGCTGAAGATTTATTATCCCTGCTTCTCACCAAACATGCAAAGACTCAGAAGCCAAATGGCAATTATGCCGTGATGTGATGTTTACCCTCGTGTCGTCCTTGAACACCCCCCCCCCCTTTTTTTTTAAAGAAATAGCAAGTGTTTGTTTTTAAAGGGAGGTGATTTGCTCCAGATCCAATACCAATAGAAGTGGGTTTATTTGACTGACTTAGAGGGAGAGAAGATGATGGGAGCCCACGAGAACTGTTGCTTTGCTGTCAGCTCGGACCCTTGCCGCGGGGTCAACGTCAGTGGCATTATTATATCTCTGCCTCTAGGTTTTCCTCAGCAGTGCAGACTGAACAGCACTGCTGTTTTTTCCATCCAGATGGTGGCATCGTTAATCATGCACATCTCCTTTTTCCCTGCCTTTGTGCCGCTTGGCGCTCCGAGCTTCTCGCCAACCTTTTTATTTCTTTGAGTCCCTCACCTCCTTGCCTGCCCTCTATGTCATCCACTTCTAAGTAGACCGACTTACATTTTTTTCCACTGTGTAAAGTATTTAGCAAGCCTGACATAGTGAGACTTAAATTCAAGGTGTTTAACGGCGTGTTTTAAATCAAAAAAATGTTTAGTTTGATCATTTTAATGTTGGAAAGCCTCTCGAGACTGGGAGGTTACTTTCTGTTTTGGGCTCCAAGCTACTTAAAAACTATGTAATTTCATGGCGTGATGAAACATGCTGATACAAATTTATCTCAGGTTCATTTGTAGCCATGACTCGTTTAGCTTCTTTTAATTTTCAAGGTAAATACTCCATTCCTGGTGACCGCAGCTGCTATAGGCTTCCCACAGATCCTTATCAAGTCCTAAAGACATTTTATCTCTCATTAAACCTGAAATAATAAAACCTAATTTTGAGATTTTGAGATTTACACTGGAAAATAAGAAGCTTGCAATATAAAGTATGGAATGTGATATTAAGAAAACTAAGTCAAAATAAAAAAAAATAACACTGACATGAAAAGAAATCCACTGTGGGCAAGTTTTTCAATGATATTTTCAAGGCAACATTATTATACAAGGGTACTTTTTAAAGGACAATGGCTGTAAAATAAACAAAAACACAAACAAATCATGGACACTCAAAGAAAAAAACATTTGAAAAACCCACAGAAATACTGACAAGGTTGCGGCTTTCACAGTTTATTTTTTAAATGGAAATCTCATCATATTTGTTGTGTCGTAGTAGTTTTCCAATTGTAGAAAACATCACACACACACACACACACACAGAGGACCATCTACTCTGTCCTGTGCCCTCAAAATAAGAAAAACAAGCTGCAGAAAAATATTGATGAAAGCAAATCTTGAGAAATTGAATTAGTGCCATGCAACTGTGTCATCACCGTTGTATTGTAGTCGTTCTTGGACCACTTTCCCCCTCTAACGCAACTCAGCTCCCGCTATTCCCGCTTTATTATTTTCATTTTTTTCTGAAATATCCCACAATAACCTAGATCTAACAATAGGAAATGAGGATTGTGAAAATGGCTAAAAGTACTGGCAAATTGAAATGATCTGCATAATGCTTTCCTATTAATAGTTATAATGACATCTTTAAGGAATAATGCAATTCAGATTGCATGCTGATAATGTTATAATATGCCAGATTATAGCATTGCTTTGCATAATGACTCAACATGAATTACAAAGCACAATGACTGTAAAGTCATTTAAGACTGCAAATGTTTCCGCCGAAATACCCTGTTCACTCTCTCTCTCCATGGTTAAGAGTTAGTTTAGAGATTGGTGTCGACAAACAACTTTACATCCACGCAGAGAGAGCTAGGAGTTGTGTTTGCCAGAACGGAACAGGGATGAAAAGAAACAAGGAGTTTGTGTAGGAGGAGGCAAGTACACACAAACAGAGACTTCTGGAGGGCATAACTCTTCCTCACCTCGCCTAAATCAGCGTAGCCTATTTAGGCAGCCCTTTCTGCCTAAAGGGATAAGAGCTGTGCTGATTTAGAACATATCTGGTCTCTTCCTTCACAGCTTTTAGCTGTACTTTCAAGAGTGAACAAAATGTCTGGATGTATATTTTATATATTTTTTTAAAAGACTGTAGCATACATGTGCTTGATTCCCAATGGGTCATATCAATCTCAACTACCAGCATATATCCTTATGATTTTTAAGAATACCCCACGTTCTTGAATATCTTATGTTACTGATGGGATAAAATATGCAGCGATACCATTCTGTATTCAAAAGGGCAGAGATCATTCTGCTACAAAACACTTTCTTGGCCAAAGATGAATCTTAAATACGTTTCGCAGCAGAAGGCCAAAATTTCTTTAATATAAACTCTTCCACTTAATTTGTCTAGTTTAGTCTTTGCACCCATTACCTACTCTAGCTACATACAGTAGAAACGGATATCCGAGGGTATGAACTATCAAGATAATGTATGCCACTCTCATTAAAAAATGAAAAGGGAAATAAAAATAAACTTGACCGTGATCTTGGACTTTGCCCTTGTCTCTCTGTGTAACACCTTTTTTATCCAGTAAAGGCTTCTCACTTCAACCGTGCTAAATGAAATGCAAAGCTAAAGCCACAGGTTGGACTTCATATCCAGCTCCTATGTGACCATGACATTTGTCCTTTCCCCCAGTTAAAAAACAACACACATTGATCCGTGTCGAGCTGGCTGTCCGCTCCTTTTAACCTAACTGCCACTGGCTCATTGTAATGCCTCCGTGTCCTACAGGTGTCATTGGACCTTGTTACTGGAGACGGGCTTGATTGGCTATGGAAGACACCTCAGCTCATTAGACTCAGTGGAAGCGTGTGCGAGAGTCTCATTGTCATGGCTTTCCTCATTCGCACATTAGCCACAGATACGTGTGATGTGCCATTGCTTGACTGGCAGGAGAGGAACTGTGGCCTTGAATGTGTGCTGTAGAATGATTTTTACATGAAGAATGGGTCACTGTTGCTGTAATGAAAACATCTGGCGACGTAACATTTATTTTCTTTACCTTACGAAGCTTTATGTTGGACCAACGAATAGACAACCTTGTGGACCTTGTGTGTTAACTGAAGGTCCCTATAGGTTCCCCTCCAAGTTGCCGTCTGAAACTGCTTTAATAGTCTGTGCTGTTTTATACGTGTATTTACCATTTTTCGAGTTCGAGCACGACTGTGCAAGAACACTCTGAGGCCTTTCCCATGCCCCAAAGCTCACAGATTTTTGCGACCGCGCCAGGCCTTGTGAAAATTTACGCATTTAAAAGGTTTGGGAAAAAGTGTGGAAAATTGGAAGTGGGAGGGGTGCAAAAACTGACACAAAAAAGTGCTAGTAGGTCATCTCCTGTCGGGTTTAACGTATATAAACGAAACTTGGTACACATGTTCATTAGGATGGGCTGTAAATAACAGTCGATGACAAGTGTCCTGTGAATCCTACAGGAAGGCCGCAATTTTTTTGGATTGAACGCGAAAACGGTGGCGTTTTTGGTGAATTTGCACCAATGCTATAAAATCTATCTAGTTACATTTTGTTCTGTTACCAATCCAGTATCAAAAAAAAGTATAAAGTATACTAAGTATAGTAAAAAATAGTAAGTATAAAAAAAAGTATTGAAAAAAACACACTGGTTCAGTTGCATGTGAGCAATATAAGCTTAGATTTATCGCATAATATTCCGTCATATCGCAATTAGGATATCCATGATGATATTTGACAGAATTTCAAAGTAAAAGTGTTTGTTTTTGTATGGAATGATGTATACTTCACAATATGAATATATTCATGATGAAAAATAAATAAATAAAACCATTCATATCAAAATAAGGTAGATAATAACATGGGTAACTGTAATTAACACCTCTGGTTTAGATCTTGACTGGTGTCTCCACTATGCTATTATACAAGATTGTATGTTTTTCTCCCACACGCCCTAAAATACAATAAATTATAAAGCATTATTCACTTTTAATAGTTGTATCTTAAATGATTTCACTGGGCTGTGCTGTTATTATTTTATGAAGCGGCTGCTGATTTAATATACTCTGTGATCGTTGAGTTTGTTGTCGAAGACTGAATTGGAATAAGAGATTCTGGAAGAGATGAACTGTCGTGCCGGAGCTGTGTACTCGTGTCACATCCTCAGCATTACTCATGGGTAGATGATGAGGTGTGTGTGGGCTTAGAAGCCTAATTTGAGCTCTTGGTTCCATCATTACTACCGCACAACTTTTCCCAGGTCATTGACACTCCTGGCCTAACACGTGTCATGTAGCCACCTTTATTTGTGACTGATTCAGCCAGTGCACCGGTTATTAACAGCTGTGGCTGCAGCAGCTTGTCTTTTCACATGTTTAAAAAGCTGAAGAAATTCACTCATGTATAATAACTCATCACACGTCGATGCCTCCATTCTTCCCGTCCCGCTTTCCCGTTATTTTTCCTGTTTTGAGCGCTGAAAGGAAGCATCTTCATCACACCACAGTTGACAACCTCCTTTTTTTTGTCAAGGTCGCAGAGGAGACGCTCCAACATGATTGTTGTCACCTGTTTTTTCCCTTTTTTTTCCCCCCCCTCCCTTGCTTTGGTTTTTCTCTGTGATGATTCTCTGGTTGTGCTGACAACATACAAGGGATTGCACAAAGCAGCATTTGTTCTGCTGCCATGCTAATCCTATTCTCCCTGACTGCAAAGTGTTTAGTCAAGTCATTGTCAGGGTGTGAGTGGTGATTTGCAAAGGTTGTGTACCTTAATTAGGTTTTTTTTTATGAGCTGAGCATCATGTCCCGATCACTAGTTTTGGCCGTAAAATTCACAGTTCTTTATATACAGTAAAAGTAGCTACAATCGCACACATTGGTTGACTCTTCGGCTGTCATCCAACCTTGCTGAACTTTGACACCCCTTCAGTATTTTCACGTTCAGCGCTGTGTGATTTTCCTCTCCTATTTCACTGTATATTCTCCCCGGTAAACTGCCCGGTACATCCTCTCTTTTGGCTCCACTCCTCTTTCCCACTGTCCCATAAGTTCCCAGAGGTGACGGGTAATGAATGAGGACACTCATTGTTACGCCAGCTAAAGCAAACCCATGCATTTTTAATCCGCTCTGACATTATTCTCAACCCCTCCCCTCCCGCTCTCTCTCAGCATCCTCTCCCCTAGCCCCGGTTTTGATTCACACCCAGAGGAAAAAGCATTTCACCAGGGACCACGGACTAATCTTCCCATTGTATTTGCAGCCTGCTGAGTGTCGGTGTGTGTATGTGTGTGTGTGTGAACAACAGGCCACCGATGCAGTGCAGTGTTGCTTCAGGGTTACACAGTGTGTGCCAGGGTGAAGACAAGTCCTCCATCAACCCGACCTCCAGTTATTAGTAATGGGCTGCTCTCCTGTGCACACTCTCACAGACTGAAGATTTGGTCCAACACACGGAGAGATGTGCGATACAATATTCAGTTAAGGACGATCGGTATGATCCAAAAACTCAGGCTTAGTCTTATCTTGTGACCAGAATGTGAGTGAGAGATGCAGTGATCATGTGAGCTATGTGGAATAATTTTATGGTAAAAAAAACAACAAAAAAACAGATGAGTTAGTGCTGGACAGTGTGCCCTAAAACTGGTATATTTTTATACATTCATGAGTGTGTGCTCCATCAAAAGAGAGGCGTAGTAGTATTGAGCGAGTGGTCAAATTACTCGTTGTTTTAGCTCCTTGAATGTGAATATTTTCTTCATTTATTTGCTCCATAATACAAGGAAATCATTAAAACTGAATTATTTTGGTATGTGGACTAAAACAAGACATCTGAGAACATCATTATCAACGATTTTTTAATGTTTTACTGACATTTTATGGACCAAACGATTATTTGATTCATCGAGAAAATAATCGACAGATTAATTGATAGTGAAAATAATCCTTAGTTGCTGCAGTGTGTGTGTGTGTGTGTGTGTGTGTGTGTTGATGCAGCTGCATATTCTTCGTACTCTCAGATGTGTTTTCTGCTCAGGTGGTGGAGTAAATTGATCATTCCTGCAATTAGCATGTATGGTGCTAACGTTCCGTTGTTCGTGCAATATGCAAAAAATTCATGACTATGTCAGACTGATGGTTGGTATAAATACCCAAGGCTGTGATATCTGTATCAGACTTAAAAAAAAAAAAAAGAAGAGTATTGAACCATCTTTAACCGCATGTTTAATACTGATTTATGAATCTCGTGGCAGTATCGCTAAGGTCCTTTTGCTAAGCAGACAACAGTCTCTTGTGTGAGCAGATCAATTGATTCATCAATAAGACACTTGGCACATATTTAGCAATGTTGATTTTGAATATGAGAATCCCGTACGGACACTAAACGCGTCCGCTCAACTGATTCGACATGACCCGGTGACAAATGTGAAGAAAAACTTCATTGAAGATCTATACTCCTCTTAGGTTTAATACACAGTCGTTGGTACGCATACTGAAAATGACACAGCCCTGCAGTAAATTCTATTTGTATTACTATAATATGAAATAGTATAATGCAGAAAAGTGTCTTTAGTTGTTTGTCCAGCCTGTTTATATAAATAGACTCAATTATAGAACAACTACAGCTAAACTGCAATGGAAATTAAAGCCCCAAAATGTGCATATATTGATTAAAAAAAAAAAGGTTAATGCAGCTGAATATCCTTCACCTCTTCCCTGCCAAGTGTGTTGGAGAACCTACTGTATGTGGCCTTCAGTGAGAAACTATTCAAAATATTAGTTTGTCCATTGTGGCATCTTGTAAAAACACTGTAGTACAAAAAAGGCAGACTCCATTGTGAAGACCCCGGTCCTGATATAAATAAATAAATAATAAAACGACTCATTCTGAGCTAATGAAAAACAACAATTCATACAAAATCATGAACATGAAAATGAATGAGCAAAATGTGACTCTCAACCAGTCTTAATAAGCTCAAGGCATCATTGTGTGGACGATATATCCTGATTTTTTTTTTGCTCAATCCATTCCATGTCAGATCTACTACTGGATTGTATTGATCTTTAGATCTGTTTTTGCATTGGTGTATTAGGTAGGAGATGTGTAATCAATACTATTCTGTGTTTATTGAACAAAACAATTTATTGCCCCGTCCATGCTGCTACTAAATTAGTTTTTTTTAAGCTGATCATTAAACTGTAACCGGTTTTATGATTGCTATATATATGTATTCACGTGTGTCTGGTTGCACGTGAGATTAGGATAAATATCTAATTTCGATAAGATCAGAGGGAATGGTCATTTTTACATCATTATGTTTTCATTTTCAATCGAAAAACATATTTAAAAAAAAAAAAAAGATTACTGTGTGATATGTGTGTGCTCTCTTCAGTCTGTAGAATAAGATGTATATAGTTTATTTTTCAGCTCCTGCGATTTGAAAGCTGCAGTAGTCCATAAAGCGGTTTCGATAAAATTTCGATTAATTGTTCAGCCCTATGTGAGATGAGCTATTATAGAAGTCATTACTCTGTTGCCATGCGCTCCATTCTAAGAAGGTATTAGTATGCTCTAAGCAGCACCGCTGGTATTGAACTCTCCCTCTTTCCTTCACAGTAGAGTAACTGCAACTTGGTCTTTCCTTGATTCCCCCCCTGTCTTTCCCCCCCCTCCAGTTGTCACCGCACCTCTTTTCCTCGCTGATCTCCCTGTCCCTCGATTCCCTCCCTTGGCTTCCTCCCCCTGCTATTCTCCCTTTCCTCTTGCTTAAAGACGGTGAATTAACTCCAGCCTTCAACAGGGATCTACCTATAATGAAGCCTTTGTGTTTGTACTCTGAGGTGACGCCGTTTGGAAAATTGAATTGGATGTTCTCTCCCTGCTCGGCTCCTCTTACCTTCCTGCTCCCAACACGCCTCTGGCTCTGCTCCATTATCCTGCTGCATTTGCCGCCACAGTGCTCGCTCTCCTCCACATTGTGAGCCCTAATGTGTCCAGCGTGTTGCTGAGCACATGCAAACACTTCTTGATTGCACTTCCAAGACCTTTTGCCACACAAATACACACATAGCTCACCAGAGCCATAGCTCACCATCAGCCATAGAATGTGTTATTCTTCAGTTTAGGTAATGTTGCTGTTTTCCTGACCTCACCTCATTGTTTCTACTTGTCCTCCCTGCTGTCTGGCATCTGCGAAAACCAAATCCCCATCTATGTAGCGGGGGGGGCCTTTTTCGGGGCCCACTTACCACGCTTAGTAGCCCTATTACGGAGCACTTTCATCTCACTTGCTTCCTCTTCAGCTGCTCCCACCTACCTTTCTCTCTCACCCTTCACTACTCTCTCCTCGTAATGGCAAGGATGAAAGGAAGAGCTTGTTTCTGTTCACTGATACCCTAGTTGGCTCGTCACCTTTCTTCTGCTGCCGTTGTGGGGTCTTTACAGTGGTTTTTTCGTAGGTGCTAAATAAGGTAAACACAGTAGGAGGGCTGAAAGGAACATGGCAGAATACAGCGGGGTGTGGGCTTATTTAGGGAGATGAAGGAAAAAAGAAATGCATGAAATCGCAGGTGGCATGTGATAAATGATATATGATGGGATGCTTTCATTTTGAAAGAGGGAAGGGGCTGTGCTGCAGCAGAAGTCGCCCCGAAGAGTGCCTAGAAACCAAGCTGCTGATTAATCGTGTGTACATCTGCACGTGACTAGTTTTGTCCTCGTCGCCGTCTTTCCCTTCTTAGAGAATAGCATCTCTTCCAGATTTGCATGAATCACACCAAGGGCATTTTGCTCTCACCCTCAGAAAGTCGTTAGTAGTCACAATACAGACAGGATTATCTGCTTGGCCTAATTGTAAAATCTTGCTTGGTCACTGCTATAGCGGGTTGTGAAGAAAACACCTAATTAGCAGCAGAGCGACTTGTCCTAAGTGAGATTTTCTCCCTGCATGCTCGTATAATTAATGTACCTCGCTCCACTCTGTCCTCAGCTGACCTTGAGGGATAAGATGCATTCCTTAGGCCTTTCATGAGTCTTGATATGATGTACTCGAACACTAGGTGTTGGTTAAAACCGAAGTTCCTTCAACCTTTGACATGCAGAGTCCATACTAATGGGTGCGAAACTGAAAAGTGTAGCCATGGCAGAATAAAAGTGTAGCAGCTGCTGTTCATTTTATTTTGTTTGTTTTTAATCCTTTTTTATGTTTTCCTGACATTCAGCAACTTGACAAAAATCCAATGGAATGAGCTCCGGGCCAAACATGTCACGTATTCACCAAATACCTCACTAAACTCTTTTTTGACAGTGACACTGTATGTAAGGATTATAGAGGAAAAATAAATGCAAACGTGACATTTTTTGACTCGCTGGTTGACTTAGCAAGAAAAATAACCTTAGAACAACAACAGTCGGGGCTGTTTAAGCGGACGTTGGAAGGTAATGTTTCCAAAAGAGGGGGGAAGAGAGGGCAAGATAAGAGGAGGTTAGAGAGGAGATAAAAAAAACTAATCTCAGAAATACATCTGAAAGTAAATACAGCGCCTGTTTTGCACCTCTGATACACTGATATGATGTCAACAGCAAAAACTGTCATTGTTATCTTGGACTGTGACTTAAACCTAGAGTAACACATTAAGAAGTCAGTAAATGTATGCGTCTCTCAACCAGAAGGTTGTGGGTTCGATTTATCTGTCCAGTGGAAACATGTTATATATGACGGCAATGTGCCTGCTTGAGCCTGCAAATGATCACTTTTCCAAATGCTAACTGCTGTTAGCTCCCAGTAGCCTCTGTGGCTGATGTCATTTCCTGTCCCTTAAGTTTTGTTTTACTTTTACAAACGACCAGCATGTCAATACTGCCAAACAATGCCTTGAAAATATAACCACTATTAGCCACTGCGGTAAGAAAATTACAAAATATCTTGAAACGAGTCACATGAAGTATCTTCAGCCTTAATAAGTCCAAAAAATTCTGCGATTAGATAAATACACTGAATTCAATTACACTAGTACATGTTTAACTGTTTTGCAGTGAACACAGTTATGGATTGATGGGACAATTTGTCAATACAAACATTTAAAGACATATATAGACATACACACATGCTTTGACGGTAACCATTTCAGTCTTTTTAAACCTCTTAAATGGAGCCTCCTGTCCCTCCCTTCATAATAAGTGGAGTGGCAGAGACTTTGTCCAGATAAGAAGTGTTCAAAGGGCTCCAGATGCAGCGTCTTCTTCATCAGACGGTCCACAGATTTCCTCGTCACTCTTATCAGACTCCTTCACGTTCAAAGTGAATCTGATCTTATTGCCAAATAAGCAATTTCGGTGTTCCCTTGAACACAACATTCTCCCCCGCTGTCCTGTCCATCAGCTCTGCTCGGCACGTGATAAGACTTTATTCCTCTGCGATGCAGAAAAGAACAAAACGGGTTTTATGTAGTACATCAAAGTTAACCCTTTTTAACAGCACTTATTCAGAGACTATCTTGAGTTCGCCTTGGCTGCATATGCGGTGAATGTGCATACATGTGCTTGCATTCATTCGTATTTGTCTGCTATGCACTCAGAGGTCACAGGTTTCCTCTCTGCATCAGTGAATAATCGATGCCTCCATAAACGAGGAGTAGGTATTGTGAGGGCATAAAATAATGCAGTCCATGTAAACACACAAAGGCAAAGCATGCAGCGTTTACAACAGGTCCATTGCCAATTCACTGCACACGACTCTGGCCTCTGTTATGATGCCAAATCAATAGGTGAGCATATTGACTTCCTTTCACGTTAATGTGGTCATCAGCACCTTACATTTCTGAACAAACACACCTGCAACGACATCCTCGCAACTACGCTTGTATGCAGATATTTTACAAGGTCATATAGTCGATGATTTTTTTGGGAATTGATCAGCTAAACCACTGTCTTTTAGATTTGGTAGTAAATCCTGTATCACTCAATAGCTTTAGTTGCCCTCAGAGGCAGCCAGTGTAATATCATTTTATTCAGGGGGCCATAATTTATCCCCCCCTGAGGCAGCTGAGGAGGATGCAGGTTTGTTTTGGAAGTTCAGGTTGTATGCTCACAGTATTCTGTATGTTGTTGTTGTTTTTTTTAAAGGGCATTAGCAGTGCTTACATAATCAGATCTGTATTTTTAACCCCCCTCTCCCACAAATGTAGCCTTTGTCTCCTCTCCTCTTCCTCTGCCTAACCTACTTCTGCCCAGATGATTGCAAATGTGGTGCATGCTCTGTCCTACAGTTCCACGTGTGCCTGTGTGTGTGCACATCCCTTTACACACACACACACACTGTGTGTCACCTCGCGTCTTTTCCAACCAAATTCTTGCCACTTATTTTGTTCCCCGAGTTTCAAAGCAGCACAGCATGCCTGCGCATGTTCTCTGCTCTGTGAGATTTAGAGCTGAACTAAAGGAGACCTGAATCAATGTTTTTCAGAGCGGCATTAGTTCCATTTTTCATCAGGTATTCTTAGCTACGCTGTTCTTTGCCCTCAAAAGAGGAAAGACGGATGTAGAGATCCTTGATCCTGTGGGGACTACATGCAAGAGGAGCCACGAGAGGTCTTTTGTAAGACACTGCTTTCAACCATATTGCTCAGATCAATATGCCACCATAGGAAGTGCACTGAGTGAATTGAGAGGCTAATAATGAGCTCAGCGAGTCTACATGGTCTGTGAAATTAAACACATTGCTCACCTGCAGCATACGCCAGTGGGCCTTGAATCTTTGTAATCTTATCGGTGTCCTAACGCCAATGGGAACCGCTAAGCTGGAACGTATATCCATATCTGTGTGCGCCGCTTATTTCAGTCCCCAGGTCTTCACTGTGTGTTTTTCTGTATTTGTCTGTAAGACCTTTCATCAGACTTGGATGGGATATTGAAATGTCAATTGACAGCCCTTGCAAATGGTTAGCTCTTGTGTCTTCTGCCCTCTGATGTACTATTAAGTCAATAATAGTACATAAACTACTTGCAGGTTTCCTTTGAGTAAAATTGTCGCTAAAAGTACAGGGGTAGTCCGTAGAATATTAACCAAAATAAATAATTAAACGTTATCACACTCTCCTTGACACCTCCTTGGCTGAATTTAAAATTTCAACTCTAAAAGTATCAGCATTCCATGTGGGTATTTCACATTTTCCAAGATACACTTCCATGATTGTGATTAGTTTTGGAGGCAATTATTTGATTTCTTGGTCTTAATTGGGGTTACATTTATGGCCAGGATTCAGCTTCCTATTCCTTCTAAATAATAATGTCCTCTGACAGAAGAGCGGTGGCTTATATAGGTAAATGGATACTCGTTTGGAGGTTGGCTCTAATAAGGGGCAAATATCAGGCCAGTGGTATGAGCCAGAAAATAGCTTTTTGACAGTATATTTAAGATGGTAATCGGCTGTCATTTACCCCAGCCAATTTGCTCTGAATTGCTACGTGTGCCTCAGTGTCCCTCCCTCTCTCCTGTTCTATCTCACTTCCTTTTTCTTTCTATCGGCTGTCCCTCTTATTTTACCTGTCATTCCGCCATAATTCATTCGTGATGAAAAGGAAAAGGCGAAGCATCCCCCCAATCACCCCACCCCACCCCACCTCACCTCACCCCAGCTGGCAGTGGACGATATAATATTACACTGTTTGCCGCTCTGTTATTTCACTTGGTGATGGCTTCTGCACCTACATTTTAGAGAGGAGTTTTGCAGAGTGATTTATTAAGAGCTGCTTCCAAATTTGAAAACGGGTGATACTGAATTTGATCATATTCATTAATATAACCCGTGTATATTTGGATGTTTATATTCCCCTCACCTCACCAGTGCCTATTCTTATTTTTAACGGGCTTATAAAATAACAGCGACTTCTGTGTTCCTCCAAACATCCTCTTCCTCCCCAATGTGTCCTGTTATCGTCTTGTTGACTTCTGCTGAGATGCTTCTTACTTCTTACTGGCCACTCAGGTGCCATTAACATGCAGGAAAGATGGGATAGCTGCTAACCACATACAGCTGCTAATGGGCCCTGTTATTTGTTGGTGCACTTTTTTTTTTTTTAGAGGCAATCAAACGGTTGCAAACACAGCCATAATTGAGATTCGAGCACAATGTCTCTTGTATGCATAGGTATTAAAATTGATAATTGGTACTTATAATTCAAATTTTGTTAAGCATAGTAGGGATGCACCAAGCTGTATATTTAAGTCTTTGTTATTCCACTGGGTTGTTTTGTAATCTTTTGTAGGTCATCCTGAAAGCTACTGGGTACACAATAAATCAAATATATATAAAAAGGAAACCGCTCTTATTTTGGTAAAGTAAATTTTCATTATTTATCCTTCTGTTTAACAGTGGCTAAAAACGAAACAAAACACACAATATCTTCATGATCTGCTCACGACCAGTTGCTCAGTTTCCACACTGAAGTCTTTGTGCTGACAACAATGTTGAATGTTTGTTTAAAGGAAAAGTTGGAAGATTGTGAGAAAGCAGGACTCTGCAGAAGCACTGTCCGGCAAGATGAGGACGTGGGCAACTAATTCCCCCTCTTCTCTTCTTGTGCTCACTCTCTATAACTTTCTCTGTCTTCCCTACATCTTGACTCAGTCGGTCACTCTCTCCCCCCCGTCTTTCTTCTTTTTTGTTGCCCAGATAAGGCCAGCAGTGCTGCAGGCTTGTGGGCTGGTTAATTGGAATTGGACAGTCTTGAGGCTTGGCCAGTGAGCCCCAGTGCTTCCTACACTAAAACATCCCGAGGCACCGAGGCAGCCACACGCATGCTGCTGGGCACGGGGGCTCAAACACACATGGCCACATTCTCACTTGCCCTGAGCATATGCTAACATTGGCTGCATGCAAAGCAAAATAGTAACAGTCAGGATTTCACAAAGTTTGTTTCAGTCCACACAAAACATGCTGAAATGACTCAAAGCTCTGTAGTTCAAGTGCCAGCACTGTAGTTGCGCTGTAACGTTACACCAAAAAACAGAGAAGACATTGTAAATATAAATGGATATATACGTTTTCAGGTTGCATATCACCCGTGTAATATACATGCAAGAAAATATTTAGAATGACTATTTCAGCACTGGCCACACCAATAGTCTGAGATTTTTTCCTCTTCTGAAAGAAGTAGGTTTGAGTGGGGCTGGTGATCGACAGCTGGATACAGTGAAAGAGAGAGCGAGATAAAGGTTAGAGGGAGAGAGCGTGGAGGTAGGAGTGTGATGAGAACTGAGAGGCATTATGAGGAGGTTAGTGTCAAAGTGGGAGGGGAAAAGGAGGATGGAAGGACTAGTGAAAGAGGTATTTGAAGCTTGGTTGAGCAGGGGAACCATATGGTAATGTTGTTGCAGTCTGAGTGCAAAAAAAAAACTCCCCGTCAGTCTTTCGTTCCCTGTTTCACAGCGTTGCTGCTACATCACACTGCAGCATGATGAAGGTATCTGATGGCACGCCGGTTTTCATGGCAGAGTGGGGGATGAGGTGTGTGAGTGTATATGTTGCGGCATGTCACTGTGACTGTGTGTCTGGGAGCAGTGTCAATGATGTCATCTTTCCATTTATTTATTCATTTTTCTAACCCGCATGCTCAGTCCCCCTCTCTCCTCTCCCCTCTCTCCTCTGTCGGCCATTTTCTTGGCCTGATCGAGGATGTAATAACGTCTTTATGAGTAATTTGCTCACGCTAACCGAGAGGCCCATTTCTTCCAGCCCTCCGCTGTCGCCTCATCGTGTGAGGGCAGCAAGCGTGTGTCTATATGGCTTCATGTTTCCATTCATTTCATCGTTGGCTGTCTGCATGTCATCCGCAGAGGCAAGTCCACTGTGTCTTATGTCCACAGTTGATTTGCACCTCGTCAGAGTCGTTGAAAACAATCTCCCCCACACAGACCCAAAGCCTTCAATCCTGTCAGCCACTGCTTATTGACTGAATGATATCGGAGAGCTTTGGGTGACCTCGTATTGCAAAAATACAATAATACATAAAATAAAATGTGCAGTTAGGTGGTTTGTCCCCCTAAATACCCATTATTATTCTTTGTCACCTCACCTGCCTTTTATTCACATGCTTGTAAAGAAAAGTAATTTGCTCCTCTTGATTCATCCCGTCAAGGTGTCGTGGTAACAAGAGCAACAAGACGTCCCACAAAAGTCGTTATTAATCTGGATTTCACGGAGCGAACAGCAAGGCTAAAGCCCCTTGATCTGTTTCATTAGCAACTCCTCATCGGGGCTAAGTGCGGTAAACACTAACAGCCAGAGCAAGTCACTCTTACAGGCAGCTTACAGCCTACGAGGCTGATCAAAGCCGCTAGTCTGATGGAGAATAGAGGCACTCTCACCTCCATGTTGGCTCATGTGGCCACATGACTGGAGGACTATGTCCTGGAGCTCAGCTTCCACAATACTGATAAGCTCAGTCTTTTTTTCCTCCCAACCTTGTTTTTTTTATATATATATATATATATATATATATATATACTCAAGGTCGAAGGCATAACCCTGTCTCTCCATCATAGAGCTCCAGTGATGTCAGAGTAGTGTTGTGGGTTAAAAATGAACAAAGGTTATATTTATTTACAGCTTGATTGCTATTTCAATCTTCTCTCCCCCCCTCTTCTCTGTCGTACACCTTGGTCCTTGATATTTAAGATGTCTTGACACTGGCCTTCTCTTTTTTTTTTTTCAATTCTTGTTCTCCGTCTTGACCAGAAATATTAAAAGTGGCTCAGCATGCCTCTCTGGTTAATTAGAGCACAGCAACGACAGCAGCAGCAGCCTCATGCTGATGGATGGTGCACTGCTGAGCTTCTCACAGGCTAGGATTAATGACTCCTGCTCGGCTAGGATATTGTGTGTATGCGTGTGTGTGTGTGTGTTTGCTTGCATGTAGAAACTGTGCTCATGATGCATATGAATAGGTGTGTTCAAGCACAGGGAAACTGTTTGCATTTGTAAATATTTGTGTGAGTTACACCTCTATTATCATTTTTTTCTTGATTATCATACTGTATATTTCACACACTTCAGCGGTTTTACTTGCACTTGAAGAAGTGTTTCAGTGTCGTATTTACAATTCTAATTAAGGTGTCTCCCCCTCCTTTGGAGGAGGAAAGAGTGGTACGACACTCTGAACTCTGCGCAGCACTGGTTGGCAGTGAAAGTATTCAAGCCAGATTTCAAAATGATTGTCTTTGACAGGAGTGTTTGCAGAAGACGGAAGATAAAAGCCTGGCACGGCTTCACACAACAGGTGTAGTGTAGTCTGTGGGGAATTTGAAGACTCGGAGACGAGGCGAAGCTTTGGAAGAGATGGATTTAAACACCAAAACACACATTTATGCCAAGGAATAATGCAAGCATGAGCACAGACAGTGAGTCTCCTTCATTTACAGAAAATAGCCTGAAATTCACCAAATAAACACAAGCGAGAATTTGGATATTCATTTTTAGATTTGACAGTGATGGCCATGCACTGTACAGTATGTTTGAAATGTGCTGAAAAGTAACTCCTACCATTCCTGATTTTTTTTAATCCTTTTTGGCCTTTTTTATTTTACTTTATCTAAAATGTCACAAGTAATGGGATAAAAATATGAAATGGGACAGTTTCAACTGCATCGTAAACTCTTAAAGAGTCGAGCTCCTGTCAAGTTTTTTTTTTGCCAGCGCTCCTTGTGGGATGATATGAAAGGAAGTGGGTCGGTGGCGCTCGCATGGCCATTCAGTCATCCTGAGGGGCTGCTGAGCGTTGCTTGGATTAGAAGTCAGGCCAGGGTGGATGAGATGGGGTGCAGATTTCTTTTTCACTCTGGGTGCTTTGCTCTGTTGCAGCTAGTCGAGCACTGTGAGCAGGAGAGCTGTCCTTTTTTCTTCATGAAGGGATTCAAGCAGATGGATTTTATGCCAGCGGTTTGGTGGGAAATGGCAAACAGGTTGAAAATGTACTGAAACTGAATTTCTACATGCCATTTATGAAAGAATACTGTGGCCAAATGCTCTGTAGGAGATTTTTGTAGCCTACATTTGTGATTAAAATCATAATCTGAAATGCAAGCATAAATATAGACACACACATACACACACACACTAAGTCGCTTTGAGTAGTCACACTCCAGATGAACAGTACTGTCATACAAGGACAATTGGCTTGGCTGAATGCGCACAGCTGCAGATGCAACCAGAATCAATCACAACCATTCGCACTTACAAACACAGCCCTTGGAGCTTTAGTTATCTCTTGAGGCTTGTTATGCTTCCTCTGTGTCCTTGGGATTTAATAGTAGCCTCAGCCAAGCCCGCCAGTATCCCCTAATAACCAGCAACACAATGTACTGAGGATTAACAGAAAATCTGAATATAATTCTCGATTAGCACAACACTCTGTAGGTTCCTATACACGGCTATGGCGTTGTGCTTTTTCTTGTCCCAGTATACAAGCTCAAGAGTAGATTTAATTGCGTAAAATGCATCTGCCTTCTCTCCACTAGGTGGCGACTGATTTTCATCTGAATGTGTGCTAATGTCATGTACACGTACAGACTATGAATAGATCGGGAAACACTAATTCTGTGTGTAGTGGTGGAGAATCCTTTACCAGGCATAAATAATAACTGATAAATATTCAGTCCGATGTGGGAATATTCCAAATCTATTTTCCCATCAGGGACAGAGCTGAGGTTGAAAGAATAAGCTGATTAAACACACGCGTGATTTTGCACCAAAGTGAAAACACATCTTAATTGGCCACTGGTCATCAAAACAAACCGGCTAACTCAAGCCAAGTCCCCCCACAAAAAAACATGTTGCATGATGGATGTTACATTTAAATTGTGTTGTAATGGCAGATGAATGGAAACAGTCCTATAATAGGATTAAACAGCATAGAGCTGGCAATTATAGCTGTGAAATAACTTAAATATCATTTAGTATGCATCACAAGTCATGTATTCAGCTGTACTGGCTGAAAACACATCATTAGACGACAGTGTTGCAATTTCTCGTCAAAAATATGGACATCACTCTGAGACAAACAGCCCCAGTATATATATATATATATATAAATATATATATATTTTTCCCGTCTGTGCCCTCTGTTCTCCCTTATCTTTCTCCGTTGACATTAAGCCTCATTCCTCCGAGATCACGATTATGCAGCTTTTCCCTCTCTCTTCTCCTGCCCTCCCTCTCAGCCCCATGTATGCTTGTGTCATTGCTGTTGTCACTTTGAAGTTGAGCAGAATAGCACAAGGGAGCATGAGCGGGGCTAAGCCTTGCTTTTAATTGTAGACTAGAAATTAAATCTCACGCAAGAATTAATGGTTCGGGATTAGGTCAAGCCCCAGGGTCAGGACCGGCAATTCAGATCGCTACTGACTCTCTCGTCTCTGTGTCTCACGATTGATTTAATGATGTGTGTGTTTACGTGTGCATGTTCATAGTGTGTGTGTGTGTGTGATTCATATAATGGATTCTGTCATTAGTTGTCTAAAAACTGGGGAAAATGTGACAGCTCTCTAACTGCATATGAAAACTGTTATGTTGAAGGTTTCAGTGCACTGCTTGAAATATCTATTGATATGACAGAGCAAGCAGATGAAATGAGACATTCATATTGCCGGGGCTCCTTTGGGAAGTTTGGAATGATGCTAAACTCAAAAAGCTTATTTATTGCTCGGCTCCAGACAAACTTTTTTTTTGAAGTGTCAGCTTTCAACTGGAAAGCGCGTGGGGATTTTCATATATAGTGCATGGCGTCTAAAATGCAGATGAAAGATAAAAGAAAAAAAATCTCAATTTTAAACAGTCGGGATAAAATGCTCTTGAACGTGTTTGCATGTAATTTACATTTTTTTTGTGTGTGTGTGTTTCGCTTTCTTTCAGAACGCCACCTGGCACCATGATGACGGCATCCATACCTGCGTGAACCTTTCATGGAAGGGTTAAGGCTAAAACCATGAGCACATCGTATGCTCTATTGGACACCAACAAGCTCTAATGCCGTCCACTCTGCAACACCACAACTAAAAACATCTGCTCATTTTCTTCTGCCTTCACGTCCCTTGAAGAGCGATCACAATCGGACGACTCTGCCCCCGAGCTTTTGGCTGCAGCTCCCATTTCCTGGAAATTGCATTGAGATCTGGATTTTAGAGACAAAGAGAGTCTATTTTCAGTTCAGGATAGACCAAGAGGCTTTTTATGAGAAGACTGTTTTACAGTTATCATATCATCCTTTTATTCTCCTACTGTTCTTTATTCCTTTTTCTCCGAGTCCCAGAGGCACAAACTGATGGAGAGACAAAGGAGAGAGTCAGGATAAGGACACGCATTTGCACATCAGAGAGAAGGGGAAACAACTCCTGATTCATCAGGAAAATTGTAGAAGGGACCTCTTGTGGATTACATTACCTGCTGAGCTTTAAATCCAGTTGTTCAATATAGTACTTTAATTGTTGTTTACATTTAAAATCTGGTAACTACAGTGAAGCTAGGCTCTCTGGCTCATTAGATCTCAAATAGCAGAAAGTAGAGAAGGAGGCAATTGGGAACATTGAGTATGACAAGGGGGTTAAGATTTCTGTGTTGGCCCCTGTGGCCTCTGACCCTCCTCAGCCTGCTCAGTACAGTCACAATGCTGGAATTCGGTGGGGCACCTGGCCAGTGGGCACGCTACGGCCGCTGGGAAGCCGGTTCAGTGGGAGAGCTGAGCTTCAGCCTCAAGACCAACATTAGTAAAGCCTTGGTGCTCTACCTGGACGACGGCGGCAACTGCGACTTCTTGGAGCTGCTGATAGCCGGCGGACGCCTCCAGCTGCGCTTTGCCATCCACTGCGCTGAGCCGGCCACGTTGCACATGGAGACGAGGGTGAACGACGACCGCTGGCACATGGTGTTGCTAACCCGCAATTTTCGTGAAACGCTTCTGATGGTGGACGGAGAGACGAAAGTGGCCGAAGTCAAGTCCAAGAGGAAGGAGATGGCGGTGGTCAGCGACCTGTTTGTGGGCGGTATCCCGCCGGATGTGCGCCTCTCGGCGCTCACGTCCAGCACAGTGAAGTACGAGCCACCCTTCCAGGGCCTGATTTCTAACCTCAAGGTGGGGGAGACGCCTCCTACTCTGTTAAATAGCCAAGGAATTCAGAGCGACCTGGAGTACCTCTGCACCAAACAGAACCCATGCTTCAATGGAGGGTTTTGCTCGATTCAGTTTGGAGAAGTTCACTGCGACTGCTCCCACACCCGCTTCAAGGGGAAGTACTGCAAGGAAGGTAAGAATCCATCATGTAATGCCAGCTTTACCCTGATTTGATTTCTGGTCTGTGATTTAATAGTAGTGTTGCTGCCTAGAGGAGTATGTAAATCTAATTTGAACCATTTCCTCTGCTTGATTACTGAAAGCTGAAATGCTGTGGTTCTGTGTTAGTGATGTTAGTCGCAAAGATCTGCTGTGTATGAATGACTCTCACAGATAGAGGTCACAAGTTTCTTATTTCATTGGCGTGGTTATAAAAGCTAAGGTGTAGACCCCAAGCAGGCAAAGAGGAAGTAGTCTATTGTTTACCAAAGAAGCTGCTCGAGGCAGGCATTTTTCAGTCTTCTTCGACCAAAATAATTCTTTAAAACGTCTTTGCTTGAATGATTTAGGTGAGGGTTTGTTGGACAAAGAAGCTTTCTTCGGATTATTCGACTCGTGCTATCGTTCCCCACATTGCTCAGGTGCTACTTTAAATTTGCCTGGGATTTTTGTGGAAAACAATACTTAACATCAAAGGTGCTGCATAGCTAAACAGAATGTTTCAAATGCAGAATCGCACTGCATTTCACTGGCTCTCTTTACCTCTGTTATCGCCGTCTTTCCTTCTATCTCTCTTCTCTTTCTTTCTCTGTCCTCTTTCCAAGTCTATTGTCTCTGGAATACTCTCTGCTCTTGCCTTCATTTGCTTCTGGGTTGTGCCCCCGTGCTGTCAGTTCATGTCAAACTCTGTTTTGTTTTAAACTTTTGGCTCCCTCTTCTACTGACACATCCCATTTCCATATCTGTGCTTTTCCCCTGCCCTTCACATCCATCCATCTCTGCATTTCTCTTCATCTTGCTGCATTTCCTTTGCCTGTCTTGTACCTTGTGTTCTCAAGGCTATCTGGGCTCTCCATCTCTACTCCATCCTCCCCCTCCGTCTCTCCCAAGTTCACTCCCTTACTCCACTTATCTCTTTTTCACCTTTACCCGCTGTCAGCACTTCGTACTCCTGCCTCTCCTCCTTTTTGCACTTATCTGCTTCCTCTTTTTTTGTCTTTGCATCTCCACATCTTATTCTTGAATGCTCTCATTTCCTTTCGCAGCCATCAGAACCCTGCACGCTCTTTCTTCATTATCTTTCTTTTTGGTGCTTTTTCATATGTATTGCGGGTGTGGAAAAACATCGATTCTTGGATGCATCGTGAGTGGGGCGTGGGCGATTTTGAACTTATTCACAAATGTCCAAATTCCAGCAAAAAGGCAGAACTCCAAACGCCAAGATACAGCGACACAGTGATCCCGAAACCAAACTAACATCTCATTATATCACGATCCAGATAATTAGACCTTTGCCAACTGTTATTTTGTCGCACTCACAGACACACTTGTGGATAGATATGAAGTAATACAGATAATCAGCCTGCAGCCACAGTTTTGATCAAAGCCTTTAAAGTTATTTTAATGTACATAACGTCTAGACCAATCCTCGACACTTCAGCTCTATATTGCTTCGTCTTTTTGCACTCCGGAGAATCAAAGAGATACACAATAGATACAGTCCTTCATTTCTTGTGGATTAGTTCTTGCCTGTTTTGAGTCCCCGTAGCACAGCGAGCTATGTCACTTTTTTCGGACGGCAATAATGGCTCTGTCTGTATCTCCGTCTACCCCCCCATCCCTCTCTCATAGTTCACAGTTCCTTTAATTCTTCAAGCCTTTTCTCTCTCTCTTTCTGCGCGCCATGTGTCAGATTGCTGTGCACTTGCTGCGAGCAGATACTGCTGCCTGGTTCTCGGCTAAATTGAGAGTAGAATACCAATGCAGGACTACAGTGACTGCAGGAAACATTTGTCCTTTTGAAATGGAGAGAGACAGTTTGTGAGAGAATGGTTATGGAGGAGAGATGGGAATCAAAAGGAAATCGAGGAGAGAGCAATGGCTGATCAACAGTGGGTAATTGAGAGGAGGATGAGGAAGACAGCATGGAGAGATTCATGTGATCAGTGTATTTTTAGAGATGTTCTTGGGTTTAAACACGGTAAATTGGGTCATTATGGCTGCCAGTGCGCCAGTGTATTTATTCCTTTTATCAAACCCGTGGGTGGGAATGTAAAGGTCTCTCTCTCTCCTTCACTTTAGTTGGTTTTTGAGACATTTTAGACGTCTGAACGAACAAATCCATGTCGAGCCGTGTTAACGCTGTGATGGAAGGGAAGCTTGGTTTTGGTTTTGCTGCTGACTCACTTCAGATGGGAAAAGTGCATCATTTCAAAGGAACCTTTTAATGATGAGCTATGGCACTGACGTACTACTAAAGAAACTTCCCACAATATGTATACAATGGTGTAATACTGACAACCAGGTACTTTTTTATATAAATTAACTGTTAAATGTTATGACTTAGTAAATCCTGAAGAACTTCACATCATGCGGTGGGAATTTGTTCTTTGTATTCAACACTGTGAAGGTCAGTAACAGTGGGTTGGGCTACCACACAGTATCATAGAAAACTAGGGACCTTTATATCCTTCTATCCTACGTTTCTGTCTCTGTTCAAAAAACCCACACACCATGAGTATTGGATGCCGAATATTTGAATCGAATGTGTATTAATCACAACACAAGAATAGGCGATATGAAATCATCTGTTGTGTTTCTGGTTGAAAGTCGCTTATTGCGGGCAGTGCTGAATTGATTTAGTTTTATGTTCACTTGTGGATTGTTTTTGTTACTGTTACAAAGCTTCTGAGTAGCATTTAGAATCATTAAAGGGGAAAAAAGAAACCATTGTGCATTGATTACATTTAAAAAAAACAGCAAGCAAACTGTTTATTTCTCAGAAATAGATGACAATAAACAATACGTGTATTAAAGTAGGCATAACAGATATACCTTTTAAGAAAACTGGCATTGGAAAAAAGACAAAATCCCACATTTTATATAAGAAATATTCTTTTAAATGTTCAAGCAAGCGCACATTCTACCTGTAACATTCATGGACTTGTATATTGGTCATAATCATAGCTTCTGTTCCCACTTTGAAGTAGTTATGGGCAGCTCTTTTTCTGCTGGGGGTTGTAATTAAAGCCTCTTTGTGGGCCATTGTTTTTATAATTGATGCTGACCTTTTTGCTTAATTTTCCGTTGACCTGCTAATGGCAGTGCAGGGCAAGGCAGCTATGAGCTCTTAGAGAAAATGTCTGCCCACGATGTTAATAACATTCATTTACTTAACAAGCTGCACCATCTCTCAGGTTTGCTATTGAGGCAGGATATGAACCTGACTTTAAAGCTTTTTGTCATGTTATAATCTAGAATAAATGTCCATGTCTATGCACTTAGTGCTTTATAAAAATGGCAAATTCACAGTAACAAGGCGCCTCATTAGAATTCAGTGAAAACAGAAATAGACGATAAATGATACAACAACATTTCTTGGAACAAACTGGACTTTAGCATAAAACTAAACTTAAAATCAGCATATATTGAGTTATCGACCCATTGGGTAATTTTCCTGTATCAGTTTGCAAATGAACCAGTCAGTGAATTTAATTACTTTATATTGATCCCTTTTAAAGGAGCTATTTGTAAATGTTTGCTCTCACAAGATAGCCAACAGCTGTGTACTTGCCAGTCTCCAAGAAACATTGTGGGTTCAGCATAAAAGTTAATTCCTTTACTCTCCCAAGAGCTTTGTCCTACGGTTGGAAAGCAGTGGTGAAAGTTAACTCTTTGTTTGCTGTTGTCACCACTTTTCTTTCTGCTGGAGCTCTGGTTAGCATGCTGTCCACACACTCACAAAGAAAGAAAGAATATGTTGTCACATTCTTATTTTGACAAGTGCCAGATGTCCATCTCAAATACATTTTTTATAGGCTGTGTTAAACTTGAAATCCTTTAACATCTCAAAATGTCCTGTGAGTAAGGGCTTTTGCTCATTTTTCTAGAATAACTTTCAATATCTGGCAGTTATTTACAATTTACTACATGTTAAAATAGCAAAAAATAAAACCAGTATATTAGTATATTAACAATTTTACAGGGAGAAAAACAAAAAGATTAGAAACAAAACACTGTTGTTGTACATGAACTCCAGAGTCTTTGTCTCAATGTCCAAAAAAAAGGCCAAGAAATGGATATTATGCACAGGCGTTCTCTCCTCTCTGGTGACAAAGACACTGATTTGCCGGCTTCTGCAACAGTGCATGTGAAATTACCGTAATAACCACATTTTGACGTGGTTGACGTGCAGCTTCTCAGCTCTCAGAAACCGTTGGAATTGTTCCAATAATACAAACCGTTGCGTGATTACGTTAATGCAAAGTGCGCTTTTGCAAACGTGTCGTCTGCGATACGCTCTGTGTTAAAGGGTTAAGTTTATTGTTTTACTGCATTATCTACTGTATATTTTTAAGTAGGAGGAGCTCTGCAATTTCCCCGGAATCCTGGGTATCTGAGTAGTCCAACAGTTAACCGGTAATGTGGACCCCCCACATGTCAGGGAGGTAGCCCCCTCCCCCCCTCTCCCTCTAAAGCAAGTAGTCATGACCTCAGGCAAGCTTCTAGCTGCAGAGTGAGAGAGGCAGGGAGAGGCAGATCTTTGCTCGCACAGTAAAAGGTGTCAACTTCAAACATACACTCCTCTTTTTTTATCGCCCGTGGAGATGTTTTAACAGGGTCTGTCATGAACAGATGCTGTTTTCCCCCCCAACAGGGCCAGACTAATCTGGGTTTATCAGCTGTTGTATTTCTCTCCAATGACGAGACCTCAATACCGCAAAAATTGCCCGTAAACGTGGCGTTTTTATGCGCCGTGCTTCGTGTCGTCATTTCATCTAATCTCAGCATTATTAAATCACACTGATTAAGACAGAAGTAAACATTCACATTTGCAACGGCCAATATATAATGGCAAACATCTTATAAGGTGTTTTCAAAATGGCTGCATAGGTGACTTCTCTGGCATGACCTGTTTTGTGCAGAAAATGGCCATAACATAACACCCTCAAACGTCCCGTTTTGTACACAAAACATGATATGAATTAATAGTTAAAACAACATTTGCTTTTATGTTTAAAAGAAAGACAAATAATCAATTTACTTTTTGGTTGTTGAACATTCAAAGTGATATAATTCCACAGATGCGTGTATGAAAAAAGGCAAGCCATCACTGTCAGATTTCATTAGTATGTATATTTATATATGTTTTTTTTAATTTGTTCCTTTCCTTGTTAACTTTCCTCACCTTTACATAATATAGCACATACAGTAAGTGGTTGATTTTTTTCCTGAACAGCTTGTCTCTCTCTTCAAAATCCACCTTCATGCTGCAAAGCATTCTTTCAGCTTTAGATATATTCTTCCATCAAACTTGACCCGGTGGCACAACATTGCATAAACGGTGTAGCTAATGTTGATGCTTCACAATGGCGGCATACATAGTATATGCTCTATACATTGTGAGAGAGAGAGAGAGAGAGAGAGAGAGAGAGAGAGAGAGAGAGAGAGAGGCTGGACATAGCTTTTATTATAATAGATGGTGTAGGATAGTGACGGAACGGGACTGAGACAAAGAGCAGAGGACACCGAGGAGACTCGTTCATCATGATGATAATTGTTCTTCCCACTAGTAACCGCACAGGGTGAGGAGGAGACAGAGGGAGTGGGGGCTGAATTTGCAGCTGGAGGTTCACTGGCTCATAATTGAACTCCCAATTAACTTGTCCTGTATACATAAATAAGTACCGTATAGTGCTAACGAGGGAGCTGTAGCCCTTTAGGGCCGTCTGATAACCTTATCGGCTGACAGAATCCAAGCCATGACTCTTTTTTAAAAAAAATTTAACCGAATATATGCTGATATGATAAAGTTTAATGAAGCCTCCTGTGATTCAAGTCTTCAAAGAATTTGAAAACTGTTGCTGCTCTTCAATGCGGCACTGCTCTATTTTTTTCTTCTTTTCCTGGAAATAATTGCACATTAACATAGCATACACTCAAGTAAAACTGTAAAGAATACGTTTCAACCACGAATAATGAGCAGCTTTTTTAGCTGTAGCATAAGAGAATTCAGCCTCTTTAGTTTGTCAGGAGTAATTTCCTTAATAAATGACACTTCAGTAGACCTGATCAATCCCATTAAAAGCCAGTTCAAGCTGATTTCCTAAAGGAGGACACATTTAGACATTAAGTAGAAAGAAACATATCTGCCAGTCAACCTCTCACTGTTTCCCATTTGTCAATCCTTTTCTTTTTATGCATTTTTTTAATTATTTTTTTTTTTTAAATATCTACATCATCGCTCGGTGACTGTTTAGTCTGCATTGCCTTGAAGCTACCTCCCCTCCTGCCTGTGTGACCAGCTGTCAAATGCAATTTAAATTTGCTCTCTACCCCTGCTGTCACTCTCAAAGTGGAAAAGTGAGTGAGAGGTCTGGCTCACACTTCCCGGTCACATGTCCCCCGGCTATTCATTCAGTCTTTTTCGCTGAGCATCACTTGCAGCATAATTTTTCAAACATGATATACTGACATATTTTTTTTTTTTTTTTCTGGGGGGTTGGATATTTCACATTTGTGATTTAATGATGTCCTTGTTCTTGCAGCACATGACTGGAGTACATTAGGCAGCATATCTAATTCAACAACAGAGCAGATCAATAAAGGTTTCTGTGATGGCTTGTTTTGACTCTGCAGCTCCACTGCACTCATGTACTCACACAATCACTTTTCTATTTGAGTATCCTGTGTGTACCTTTAAACAATTTTTTTCTCCTCATACCATCGGGGTGTCCTGGCTATTTGCGTACACTGTTAATTAACAGACAGGTGGCTCCCCAGAAGCTGCAGTCATCAGAGAAGGGGCTGAGTTTTTATCACACCGTCAAGACCGTGCTCCATTTCAATATCCGACGTTGCATTCTGTCATTTGTAAGATTACTGACACCTTTTCTCTCTCTAGTGAAATGTTTGTTATGCAATTTTATCATTTAGTCATTTTCGGAATGGTTTGTACGGAAGAGTATAAGTGCCACAAAAAGAAAATTAAAATAAAACGGCAATGAATTCTGAGAGTAAAGTCAGATTTTTAAGATTAAAAAAAGTCTGATTCTGTCAGAATTCTTAGAATAAAGTCAAAATTCTGAGATTAAAGAAAAAGTCAGGGTTCTGAGATTAAAGAAAAAGTCAGCATTTTAGAATTCTGAGATTAAAGAAAAGGAATTGTTCTTTAATCTCAGAATTCTGAGATTAAAGTCAGAAAGTCTGAAATTCTGAGATTAAAGTCAGAACTCTGAGATTAAAGAAAAAGTCAGAGATCTGAGATTAAAGTCAGAATTCTGAGATTTAAATAAAAGTCAGAATCTGAGTCGGAATTCTGACTTATTTCCTCAGAATTCTGACTTTGATCTCAGAATTCATGCTGTTTTATTTTATTTACATGTGTCCCATAGTTTTGCAATGTGTCCATAACATCGCTGAAAGAATGGGTTGAATTCTGTTCTATCATATTTTTATATGAGGATTTAGAAATCCATGAATCACGTTACCCCCCCTGTGTGTCCCTCCTCTGGACAACATGCTTGTGTGCACTGACTCAGAAATGAGATTGACTGTAAGGCCAGGGGAGTGATGGTGGGGCGGGGGGGGCGGATAATCTGCAGGCAGACAAAAACACACAAGAGCATAGAGGAACTCTGCGAGGCTCGGTCGACATTACTGTTGACACAGATTGTGGGAAACGCCGCTCCCCGTGCCTCACCGTTCCTCTGCCCACTTCTTGAAATTCCACTTCAATCAAGCACCTGCCAGCTGATCTTCAAAAGAGGACTGTAATCCTCTTCCCTTTGCCACACTAAGACCCCCGCTACTGTAACATGACAATATTGATAAACGGAGTATACAAGATTCTCATGTCTCCTGCTGCGACCCATAGTGTACGACTTAAGCTGCTGTTGGTAAGGTTAAAAAAGAAATGGCTGCACATTTAAAATGTAAAGGAAAACACACCGACCACAGCATTTTTGGACTCAAACGACAGCTTAGCTGCAATCAACTGCTTATTTCTGCACAATCATGAAGGGGGGGCTTCATTATTACTTTATGGATCTCTTTTGAACCGGGGGTGGCTCTAAGATATTTATTTATTTATGCCGCCTTCCAAACAGACGGGGCCACCTATGGAGTTAATACAGCTCCGGCGACACCAAATTACGAGGAAATGAGGTCTGATTGCCGATGTGCCTGCTGCTGTAATGCTGTCACTCAAGTTGCAAGCTGTTTGCACTGGTGGCTCATCAGCGCTTTCCTGCCTTGCAGCTAAGTGAGACTTGACAACATCAAGGGTAGAACTTCTTGCTTTATTTATTCATTATGCTCCTTGCAATTTGACTTGAGCATTTAAAAAAAATACTAATAATGAAATCACTAAGCTCTATTAAAGTGGCTCTGTAATCTGGGAAAGAAAACAAGATATCTGGGCGGGGGGAAAAAGACAAACGGCAACAGTTCTCTAATTGTTGTGACAGACTAACCTAGGGAGGTTCATCAGGTGGGTATTAAGAAGTTGGGTTAAAAGAATACTTGGGCTGGTTGGCGGATAGAAAAATGCTGCTTGACAGCAGTTGAGACAAAGTACTACCTTGTATTAGGGATAAGTAGTAGGGATTAGCTCTGTATCAATATCTGTCCAACACTTGTCAAAATCACTGGATCAGAATACAATAATCCTATATATCGCATGCGTCACTCTGCACCAGCGTTTTAGCTTAGTCATTATCATGATGGAAGAAGAATATTTTTTTTTTTTTACAAATTTAAAGAGATTTGTGTCTTTGGAAGCTTTAAATGGCTGGATCGCACAAATGTGTTCTTAATGGCTTCATAGTTTAAAAGTTCTAAATGGTAATAATGGTAGTGCTGTTAAAACACATCTTAAAACCAATTTTTACTCTTTGGCTTTCGACCCAGAATGAGACGTTGGTATTATCTATTTTTATATAATACCATGCATGGAGCCTATTGTTACCCTTCAGATTATTATTAGATCTGTGGCTTTGCGGTCAATTTTGAGGGGGTTAATGTACATAAAACTCCTGAAACTTGGCACGGAGGTCAGGTCTGGCAAAAATGCGATATTGGCATAGTTCCTGGACCCGTGCGTTGCTCAAGGGCTCTATAGCACCTCCCCAAAGGTGAAAACAGAGGCAAAATGGAGTTCCACCAGATTTCCCGAAACTTGGAACAAAAAAGTTGACCGTAACCATGGCCTAAACTCAACAGGAAGTCCGCCATTTTGAATTTTGACGTCCATTGTTGCTTTATAAATAACATTGGATTGGATATTGCACTGATATATATGTTTGTGATCACTATCGGACACGAAAAGTGGTATCGTGCCATCCCTAGTATTTAGAACGGGCCTCTGATGGGTCGCCCAGGGTGATATTTGTCAGGGAAAATGGAACAGATTGAGTAGCACCGTGCATGCTGGGGTGGCAGCGAGTTGTCGTGCCAGCCTGTAGATTGTGTGTTTGTTTAAATGCAATCAGCGGAGGTATGTGGTAAGTGTGGTTCTCAGTCAGTGCTGAGGCTTTTCAGTCTCGTCTGTGTCTCACAGGCAGTTTGACAGATGGTATGAAAATATCTGATGGGGGGGAAAAAAAAAAGGAACAACAAAAGAATCTCACACCATGATTGAAAATATGGGATAAAACTTCTCTTCTGTAACTGTCATTCTCGGCCGACGTGAACCGTAATGACAGTTTTCAGTGTCATCAGCGTCGATATGATAACACGATAATGCGATGCAAGAAAACACATTCTGAAACGATTACTGTAATTATTCAGTCTTTCTGAGCTTTTTTCGGAGTCGTCGTCTCAGTGTAGCGCTGCATTTATTCACAGCCACCCTTCACTGCGAAAAAAAAAAGGACTTAATCATGCATTTCCATAAACACACAAACACATTGACACACATCTCTGGCGTCACCGCTCAGAAGCTTTGCAGGGAAGGTAAATATTGACTCACAGTCTTCTTATTAAAGTGCTTTTTGACTATTGGAGCCTGAAGAGGACACATAGTACACTAATTATAAATGGTACAATGCCAGGGGCAGAGTGTGTGTGGTGATAACAGTCGCCCCTTATTTTTCCTCCACTCTCCTGCCTATGTGAGCTTATGGAGACAGTCAGATTGGAGTTCATTCTGGATGTTGGGAATTTAATGTGAGCGTAGAAACATAGTTCCTGTGAAAAATAGGGTTAATCTTGTTATACCACGAGTTCATGCCAAGTTTATACAATGAGCACAGCTTCTGGTCTAATTTCCACTGCCAGCTGTTGTCTCTGTATTCCACTAAGCCCGTGCTTTTTCTCTTTTTGAATCATCTTTCACAGCTCACAGATACAATAAATGTATCACTTTTTTTTGCCTAATGCTTGTTATTATAGCCTTGGTTTAATCACGGTCCACCATAGCAACAAAGTCATACAAAGTCTTCTGTGCCGTTGTAAATCAGGAAGTACTGTAAAAAACTGCACTTAGCTCATAAATACAGAGCAAAAAAAAAACAGTAAAGAGAGAAGATAAAAGAAATTACAGTCCCAAAGAGAATTGTTCTGCTGTTCACTGTCTCATCAAGCTTAAAAATGCTATTACTCTATTGTCACTGAAGCTTTCTCTCAATGGTTTAACTTTAGAAGATGCTCTGACCCTTTCAACCCTTTACCCCATCTGGTCTATTACATGCCGACAGTTCACCTTTCCCTTTCCCTTTGGATAAGACCAGCCTCCGCCTTATTTTTATGGTGATGTAAAGGCAGAACTGGCTTGAGTGTGATTTCATTTCCCCATCCCTGCTCTTGGAACTTCTACAGGCAGAAGCCTTGTCAGTGCTTTACTTGAAAGCAATCACCAGCAACGACTGTTGCTTTAGTGTTTAGATTGAATACCGATAAATCTGACCCTCTTTATTTCCCTTTGAACATAGCATTGTGGACGGATGCCAGCGTGTAGACAAGAGAGTGGATTATCTTCCCTGGTGGACTTTTAGCGCCATGATGCCACATCAGCTTCTGTCATGAGAGACTGACTGACGCCAAAACTATACTACTTAATTTTACATTATCTTAGGTCCTGCTGCATCTCTGGACCTGTCCATCCATGCATTTGCTTCTGTTCAGCCCGGTTTATGCTTCAGGTTTTCATCTGTACGAGCATGTATCTTGGCTTGTACCTTATATTGAGCAAAACTACATAAATGGAAGTGCGGTCCTTTTTGTCCTTGAACTTTAGGGTAAAGACAAGTAAGGTAAAGACAGATGGGGTTTAATTTCACATTTTGCTAAGGGTTCACACACTGAGGGTTCACACACACACGATCTAAGATTCAACAAGTTTTCATTGGATTCTTGGAAAACAAACGTTCCACAAACTGCTAACCGAGAATCTAATTATTATAAACTAAATGAGAAATGAACGATGAATCCCCTGCTGAATTAACCACAAATACATCACGCCGAGTCCGACTCTCTTAAATTAAGACTACTTTACCAGCTTGTCTCTTGCGTCGACTTCGAAATAAATGATGAAAATAAGGGAAATAAGGTGCAAATGTTACAAATCTCCATTTATGTCGGTTTGTTTTGGACACCAGAATTATGGTGGTGATCTTCCCCAGCTTTATCCAGTCAATGGTAGGGAGGTGAATATTGAGGTGAACAGATTTCAATGGCAGTTCTTTGACGATGAAACTTGGCAGTCTCGCTCACAGGTTGGTAATGAAATATCTGTTGATTGTCTCCCACTTTGGGTGTTAATAGTGAACTATGACTGTGCTGGAATTTTACCAGCGTGACGCATTTTTATTCTTAAACTTTATTCACACAGACACATGAATGCAAGGGGAGAGAGAGAGACACACACAGCAGTGGCAGAATGAGCTGGAGATGGACCTGTTTATGTTGTCTGTTGGATAACTACTGTGATATGGCCTGGTTTTCTGCTGATGTGTGTGTGCAGGGCCTGTGTGTGTGTGTTGTCGCTCTGCACAGGTGGTAGGCAGCAGGGATGGGAGCAGGCCAGTGAGCAGGTAGAATACCACTGAGGTGGAAATAACACAGACTGGACTCCTCCGCTGTTTGGAGAGGCCTGGTGTGAAATGTTGCAGGTAATGTTGACCGCACACTGTTGCTCCCCCTGAGCTGGAAAATAATCTGCCGCATGTGTAGCCGTGATTTTGTATATCTTGGCAAGGCAGACGGGTATCTGCTAACATGAAAGCACAAAATCCATGCATCCATGCCATCCAGTGACCTATTTTTAGGGGATTTATTTTCGTTAAATGTGGCAGAGACTAATTTGCGAATAAACGGCTATCTCCTTTATTTGAAGATCTAAAAAATTCAAAGGCTAATAAATGAATTCAGTCGTACTTTTATAGACGTCTTTGACATTCCGGTGATATGAGAAACTTTGAAATGTTGCCTTGGAATTCACTGAGATTGGTATCGTAGAGAATTCGAAGCAAGATGAAGAAATTAAGACCGACTCTCAAATGAATATGACGGCGAACAATGGACTCGGCTGTTTAAACTCAGAAATGAATTATGATGTTGACTGATAATGTCGTATGAAACAAACTTGATCATAAATCAAAGAGGACAAGACTGATTGGGAAGAACGAAGGAAAAACTCTCTACAGTACTTAAAAAAAAATACTAAAAATACTTGTACTTGATGATAAAATAACTCGGATAACCACCAGTGTAGATAAATTAAATTAAATCGGTATCAGCTTTTGGCGTGTAATTGATCATGTATATTAATCAACATGGGAGTTTGTGTTATATTAATCTTTTGATCATCAGATGAAGAAAAACGGACAATTACTAGATACAATTTGTTTCAAATGTGTATTTTAAATTATTTACACATTACTTAAAATCACAAACAAAGATTAAAAACCCTCTTAGCAGATAAAAGGTGATTAAGCTCAGACCACAGTGACATAGTGAAAAACAACAGCATCATTCAAACAACACCATGTGCCAAAGACAATCTTGAATAGAGCCTCACAGCCCTCTGCAGAAATATTATGGGTTTTGTCCAAATGTGATGCAGTGGATCAGGCTGATCTATTCAAAGCCTGTGTCCTTGATAAGAACCAGTGACCTAATTTCCAAGCGTTTCTTCTTATATTGATGACAATATTCACTGCAAGATCACCTTTGTGCAGAAATAAAAATTGAAAAGGTGGTGGGAGGGAGGGAGGGAAGAAAGTTCATTCAAGAAAGTGAATATTTCTCAGTGCAGTACATAAAATACGGCATAATATGGTGAGCAAACTATTCATGTACAATTTGTGTTGTTGCCCTCTCGGATATAACAGTAAATTAAATCATAGAAAAGATACAACTGCTTTTTAACCCAATTGAATTACATTAATTTGGAAATAACTGGCAGATATTGAGAGTTATTCTGGAAAAAATGGGCAAAAGCACTTACTTACAGGACATTTTTTGGTCCTTTTATGGTTAAAATAAGACTACCACGTCCACAACCATTGTCCTTATGCTTTCACCCCGCCCGCCATGCCCAGTGCAGCTTAAACAAACTCTTGCCGCTGCCAAAAAAAACTATGATTGACCAATGTTTGTCGTTGTGTCACAGTCTTAAACTTTCCATCAAACCCTAGCAGCAGACAGCATAAGTGAGAAAATCAAGCATGCTAACCAGCTGGTGAAAAAAAACCCACTAAATTCTCACACTCGTGCTTTACAGCCTCGCTTGCCGAAACATGTATTATACGCTCGACTCTTTCTGACCTGTATCCATGAGTGATCAAGCTTTTTGGAGTGTGAAAGTGGCTACGCAGGAGGAGGAGGAGAAGGAGGAGTAGGACAGACAACTCCCTTCTGTTTCTTTCTCCTCCAAAGCCCCTCTCTCTTTTTGTTCTTAGGTTTTCTGGCAGTGTTCCTTGACTCCAGTCAACTTTTCGCTGCAGTGATTTGTCTGTGACACATCAGTGGCATGCAGAGATTTCTCAACACTCTGATCCTGTAGTGTTTCGTGGGGAGTGGTAGCTTAACCGTCGAGCGTACGGCCCACCAGAAGCACCTGCAAGATGAATTCCTGTAAACGCTTGTTGTATGAATGCTGCGGCCCCTTTAAGAGCCAGACGAGTGTAGGTGCAGGGCTGTGTGTGCTGTGTATGTGTGTGTGAGGAGAATGAAGTGGGGTAAATATGTGTTGTGTCCCAAGCCTGTTGAGAGAAATAAACACTCAGACTCTTCCAGATCCGCCTGTTCATCCCCTATCTGTCGAAGTAAGCAGCCACTGCTGCAGCCCTGGAGGTAAAATCTCCCCTACTTTTGGTTTGAGCTGTCAGTTTTAGAAGCTGCTCTTGCCAGAAAAGAAGTACATTTTAACTAAGAGGTGGAGAGATGGATGCATGGACAGGCACACAGGCAGCTGGACATGCAGCATATGATGCAACATCCACTGTCCTCTTTTGGCGCTCATAAAAGATTCCATGTCAGATCAAGTTCCCAAACAGTCAATTTAAATAGCGAAACGATATGAATACATATCGTCGTTCATAAAACAAGACGAGGAAAAAGTTAATTCAAAGGATTTTCATAGTAAAGTATGAATAAAAGATTCAAAAACTTTATTGCTATATGTACTTCGAGTACAGAGCTAAAAGAGCCAGGGAGATAGGAGGGGGCTCTCTGTACAGGGCTAACATTATACACGCAATAAACAGCGATAAAAATTATATTTGCACTGCTGCAGAAGAAAGTGACAAAGTAAGCAATAATGCAGAGACAACGTTCTCAAAAGAAGTCTACACACACACATACAAAGGCTACTGATGATATGACCATGTGATAACATGAATTATATAAGCAGATAAAAATTTTACATGAATCATTTAAATGTTTGATGGATATCATGGCCTGCACTGCTCCAGTAAAATATTCCGAGTCTGTGTCGAGCTGTAACCGTGGCTTTGAAGCTCCATTTGTTTATTTTTTGTCACATTTGACATGTACTGCGGTTTTTTTTTCGTCCTGCTGTGCATCGCCCCACGACTCACTGACCCCGTTGCCCATTTACAAATCTGTACACTGTCCCTTTACATAGCATCCCATTTTTTACTTCCACTCTGGCAAACAATACTTAAAACAACGGCTCAGTACGGACAACATCTCCTCCTCCATCGTATATATATTGCTGTCTCATTGAGGGATGGGGAAAATGCTCTTGTACTGCAGGCACATATGGAAAATAATGAATGTTTAATTTCAGCTAGGGACAGTGAGGGGCTGCAGCCAGAGAGAGAGAGGTCAGAGGTCGGGATAATAATGCATACATGCTGAATCCATACCACGAGCTGTAGTTCTGGGAACAGTGCTGCCACAGGCTACACCGATTTCCCAGAACACATTCTTGCCGTGTCTCATTCGCTGTCTGTCTTGTATTTTTGTAGTGCCTGACATTTTCACAAAGCAGCTGTTGATGAGAGAGAGAGAGAGAGAGAGAGAGTGGTGCTTATCAAGCAATTCTTTAGCCATTTTGTTGAGCAATTTTCTCTGTTTTGTGTTCTGTGTGGAAATTAATGCTTTCGCAATCAGTCATTGTTTGTTTTTGTATTCTGAAGATATTCTCTTGAATGCCAACTGAGCATAACAACTTTGACTTTCAGTTGAACTGGCCAGAATGTCTCTGGATTGGTTTGACAATAGACCTCTTATCATCAGCAACTGTCATCTTCCTTTTTAATAAAAAATATATCAGGGTTTCTTCCTTTTCATCATCATAGTGTCAAATTGGCCCCGTTTTTTGGAATAATAGTTGTTATTGGCACTACCTGGCTTGGAACTGATGGGGGTGTAGTAGCCACATTAAGTAAAGATGAGTGTGTACTGATTGGTCTGATTTTCGAGACTGGATTTATGCTGCGACTGTCTCTTTGTTTCTCTCACTTGTGAATATGAATCACTGTGCCTGTTTTTACACGAAGCGTTGACTGGAGGCCACACATTAACGTCTAATGGAGACGACCGTAGGTGGCATCAAATAGCTGCTCGTAGATTTCAAGTACAAGGAACGCAAAGGTTGCTGGTTACAAAAGGACAGGTGAGGATGTGCGTTAGTGTTTAGTTACTCATTCCTGGACGATCAAATTGAAGAAAACCCATAGTCAAGACTGATATTTTTCATGTTGTGCTGCTGTTTTGTTGTGTGCATTAATTGGAATGTCAAATATCACTCAGTAGTCATTTCTAAATTAGTTTTTCGAATGAAAATGATGCAAAAATTACCCTCTGATATCGTGAATCATATCACAATTCCTCAAAATATTCACAATTAGATGTATTCAAAATCCCTAGTGTGTATTTACCTGAAAAGAATACTGCAAACATGTCTCGCCAAAGCACAAAACAGAATTATCAGACTTATTATTATTCAGAATTATGTTATTTCCATTTCCATTATCCTTTACTCATCCTTTTTCAACTTCACAGTTTTTTTTCTTCAAAGGCCTGATTATGTATACGTTTGTGTCTGTAGTTTGTCTTGATTATGAACGTGTAAATATTGTTAGCAGAAGTGCTGTACATACTGTATAAGGATATTATAACTTGATTCCTCCCCCCTCCAACAAACATGAATTATGCAATACAAAACAGTGCTGGAAGCTGCTTGAGGTAATTTACATCAGCATTGAAAAACAATAGACTTTGTAATAGCTTTGGAGTTAAGATCTATCTCGTCTCCTTAACATATATCTTCTCCGCAATATTGGATTTCCTGCTCTCTCAGAGCTGCACACAGTGGCCCAAAGCAGCAGCCCGCCGTCGCCCACCCTGGCCCCTTATTCTTCTGACATTAAAGGCAATAAGATAAAGGAGCTCTGGCTTGTAAAGAGCAGGCTAATAAACCTCGGAGCAATCCAGGAGGCCACGTAATGATTGCAGTAGCAATAATTCAGTTTATGGCTAATTCAGAAAGAGGGTTAGAGAGAGACTTTGATAGCGGGGTTCCTTTTTTGGGGGGGGATTAACTCTCTGTTCACTATCAAAAAGAGATTTATTGCTATTTAATTAATACAGTTTGTCACTCTGCGCTTTTCTTTATCAAAAAAAGAGAGCGAAAAAGATCATAGGCCTGAAGTTCTCAGTTCAGAATTCAGTTGTTAAATATTGTAAAGCAAGAGTATTTGCTACCATTTATCACACATCAGTTTTAGGCAATGTTTTGTAACTTATTTATTATTCACCACCAGACAAAGAAAATGTATTACAATAGATCTTGCACTGATGTATCTTCCAGTGATCGTGAACATTATGAGCGGAGCAGGCCCTTTTCAAAGTTATTTTAGATATAAATCAATATTGTTTAGTCTCCATAATCTAGTGCGATGGAAGGAGAGAATGAATTTCCTGACACACTGCATCAACAGAGTAGAAAAATGTCCTTCGCTGATATGATTTATTGAGCTTTTTAAGTTCACTTAAGTAGCACCTCGCCAAGTTCACTGGGAAACCTCAACCAAAAAATCTATTGACCTTGCGTGGCAGACTGCGGCGCACTCGTCTCTCTGACATTTGTCACTTCCTGACTTGAGGGAGCGACACCACCACGGGCTCACTACCGCCAACACCTCTCGCCCTCAGAGTGTGGTGGCATTTTGGGAGATCTATGATGGCGTTCATAAGCAGCTTGAAAAGGGCAGATTTTTGCAGAATTATGGACGACAAGGCTAAATGATCTAAACAAACAGAGAGAGAGGGGGGGGGGGAAACGAGTCACTGATTGGAAAGAGTGTATTTGGTGCATATGTCCATCCCTTTCAATCCCATGATACTGGGGACTATCCATTGTGCCATTTGACGCCAATGGGTTTCGGTGGGGGTGGAGGTATAAATTAATAAATAAAAGGTCACGTCATGCCATTTTCATTTTAAAAGCTCATTAACTTTTTTTTATGAAGCAAAAGATGTCTGTGTAATTAAAATAACAGAGATTGGGCTCATGAAATTGCGATAAATAGTGGTGGAGTGGAACATATAGTAACACGCAGCTTGCGCCGTATCGGAGGCTGAGCTGAACGTTACTGACAGGTGACCTTTTAAGGTAGATCCCAGTGTGAATTTTACTAAAATGAGAGTGTAATCTGTGGGATTATTCAGTGTGCATGCACACTCGTATGTGTGTGTGATCTCGGGATGTTTTTCCTGTTCAACAAATATTAACAATCAGCTCCTTGTTAGCAGGTTTACAAAATCCATGCATCATGAGCAGGAGGAAGTCATTGATTGTTCCAGACATGGTCACACCTTGTGATGATCCACTGCTGCCATTAGTAAGAGAAACCATTAACGATGACCGTAACCTGATCCAAGGTTCGCGAGAGGTCAGTGAGTGAAGCTCTCTGTAAAAGAACAATCAATACTCTGTCACTTTAATCACCTCATTTGTGGTATTTGCCTTTGACCTTCAGGAAAGGAATTCCTCAGGTGGGTCATTGACTCTGAAACATAACAGATATTGTATTTATTTCATCAAAATGGAGATAAAAAACATTCAAATGTAGGGTTGGAGATATTGGGAAAGCAAATTGAAAAAGAAAGGTTAATATTTGGATAAGATAGTAGGTACCAAAAACACCACCAAAATGTTGTTTCACGGCATTCTTAGAAATACCCCTTCTACAAGGGCTGAGGTTCTACCTGGAACCATATAAGGTTCCTAATGGAACCTTATATGGTTCTACTTAGCACTTTTATTTGAGTGTAGCTGATCTTGATACATGGCTTGGTGTCATGGATATGAGGTCCACATACAAGCCTCTCTGTTTGCTCACTGTCTTCTGAAAGCCTCACAAACCTGGCTGTTTGTTTTATTCCTCTAGTCTAGGTCAAAGCAGATATCTTCTCTGCCTTCCCACTCCTATACCCAAACCTCTAAATCGGAACGTTAGCTCTCAAGTAGAACCTTTTTGCACTGACCTTTTTAGAGAACTGTATGCGCTGTAAAACGTTTGATTCCGAAATCCAACGAATGTTGTCTAAAGAAGCTGAGGAGGGGGTTGTCTCTGGTGTATAAGGCAGACTCATGAATCGGTTCTCCTGGAAAAGACTTGGAGGTGAACAAGTCACAAGGGCTAACTAAAGCATTTGGAATCAGAGTGAAGTCAGCGATGTTCCTGCAGGCTCACTGTGCCTCATAAAACTGTTGTATTGTGCCTGTCGTATATACTTTATTAAAATGATAAGGATTTTGGTAAATGGTTTTAATAAAACAGGTGGAGTAAGTTAGTGTACCTTAGTGACCTTTGTTTCAACATACATTTTATTTGCTATGTTTTAGGACAGTACAGACTTTGTGATGCTATCATTTAGTGCTAATCGATTAATCGGTTGCTAAAATAATTGGCAACTATTTTGATAATTGAATAATTTGTTGTTGTTTTTTAGCTTCTTCAATATGAATCTTTTCTGGTTTCTTTGCTCCTTTATAGGAAATAATAGGTTTGTGGACAAAACAACACGGTGTCTTTTGTTTTTGTCCATTATGTAAATGAATTTGACCTTTTCAGTGGGAGAAATAACCTCAGATGTGATCGAGATGGGCGCCTTGACAACCACAGAAAGACGACTACATGGCCAAAATCCCAACATGTGTTTTTCCTTTTTTTTTTTTTTTTTAAAAAGAAAAGAATAACCCACTATGTATATGCACAACAAAAGCAGTTTGTTTGTTTGTTTTTCCCCCTTCCCTAAACTGTTTTGAATGCATAAACTATGAATAAATGAATATATCATTAATGTGCAGCAGGTAGCTCAGTGCACTATCAACCACAGGATGCTTCTTTGACTTCAGATTGCAACACATTTTCATCAGGCACCGCTTTTGCTTTAAAATGCTATTAATATATATATATTTTTTTTCTTTTTCTCCAAACATTTTCACTTGAAATCTTTACTCCACACATCTATAGGTCTACATACATTCAACCGTTCAAAAGTTTGGGGTCACCTATACCATTTTCTTGTGTTTTCCATTAAAAGTCACACTTTTATTCATCAAAACAGTTGCAGAATTAATAGAAAATATAGTCAAGACATTGACAAGATGTATGTCAATGTACATATTCCATTAAAAAACTGACGTTTGCAGCTAGAATAGTCGTTTGTATAGTGTTTTTTGATTAATTTAATGTTATATTCATTGAAAAAGAGTGCTTTTCCTTCAAAAAATAAGGACATTTCTACGTGACCCCAAACTTAAACTAACTAAATTTAAAACAACAAACATGTATTTGAAGATTACAATCTTCTTTCCACCGTGTACTTTATACTATGGCAATAGCATTCAAGTGACTGGAGCCTGAGTAAATAACATTTAGTCGACTTTGAAATGCTGCTAAGAATTTATTTTCTAATTTCTTTGTTGTTGTTTTTTTTGCTTTTGTAGAGGACAGAATATTCTCCCAAGCTAGAGGGGAAAATGATAGGTGTTCTCTACAGCGCATTGTTTTGCACATAACACCTCATCTTTCAAAGCTGTGGAGAAACAAATCAATACTCCTCTGGTGATACAGGAGGCAAGAAACAAAAGAGTTCCACCTCACCTGGGCTCATATGTTGTTCCTCCTATATTTATATTTTACATTCTAAAAAAAAAAATCACATGCCCATTTCTTCCACACAAACGGTGTACTTCTCTATTTCGGAATCCCTTCGTCTCTGTACTGTAAGTCACATTAGCTCTTCGTCATCTCACAGCTGAGCTCGGCTCCTGCAGCGAGGTGAGGACATTATGTGTTTTTGCAGGAGTCCCATGCTAAGCATTGGTAGTTTTGCACAAGGCCTGCAGTGAAGAGCGGGAAGGCAAACGTTACAACAGCTTAATTGGCGATTACAGCATCAGCAGTTTACTTCCAATGCCTCCCGGAAGGATTTGACTAGCATTACTTTGAAGTTTTTTTTTTAGCAGAAAGCCTCGCGATTGAGTTGTGTTTTTTCTATCAGATCACATACTGAATTTTTGGTAGGGCTGCATATGGCGTGTTTCCACTAGCTCGACTCGTGACGTCATAACTAGACTGCCGTGCACTGATTGGTCAGAGTGGCTTAATCTCCAACGTTTAGCCAAGGAAATGTCTAAAATCTCATCATCATTTACTCAGCGCAGCTGCTCGTAAACTCTCAACTGCTTCCACCTTCACTGAATCACGCGACGTAAAAGCACTTCATGTGGTGAGAAACTCCGAGAAGAAAATAGGATTGTTTATTTGCAGAAGAATTGTTGTCATTTAGAAATGAGATCACGCTTAGTTTTTTTTAACGATTTATCCTGCAGTCTTAGCAGCTGGCATCAGGTGCCCTCTTGTGGTCACTTATATCCTTTCTGCTTTTTGTATTTGTTTGGTGCATGAAGACTCTTGGCTTGCCGTACGTTGCCCATAAACTTAGCCACCGTGTGTCCAGAGTAAGACGTTTGATTCCGTCCACTGCCACTACACAGGAATTAGCAGCTCCCCTTTGTCTCTTTTTCGGGACAACACGAGCCATGTTGTCGGACTGGCGAAGCGGGCTAGCTCAATCCTAACTCTATCGAGGATCAACATTTGTCACTAGATCAGCCCCCTTTAGTCTCTAGCTTCTCTCTCAATTCATTACAAGTGAATGGGCTTTTATTGGCGTGACCATTTTAACAAGGACTCGGGGAGTGTGTGGAAGCTTGTACGGCCGGATCGACACAAGCAATTTACGAGGGGATCGAGGGGTGACTTGAGGCCAAAACCAGCACAAAACAAACAGAGCGACAGGGAGATTAAGAGATTTGTCAAACCCCCCCACCCGCTCCACTGTTCCTCCCTTTTTTATTGTCCCTCCCTTTTTTTGCTCTCTGCTTGTTTGTTTCACTCATACCCTTTCAATCATCTTGGATGCTGCCTTCATTTGTGGGGTTTTTTCTCTGGTCGTCTTCCAAACAAATTTGAACATAAACTCCAGTGAGACTGGTATTCAAATTGTGTTATCTCATCCCCTTCATTTATTTATTTATTTTTAATCAAAAGTGTGGTGATAGAATTTAAATGCAAAATATAATAGCAGCAACAAAAACAATTTTTTTTTGAAGCTTTATACCTACCAGTGATTCATACAACACTTACTAATTAGAAGATGTTGTTTCCCATCAAAGCATCCTTGACTTATTAACATGGGTTCTGAGGTCTCGCATCTCCGAATGCAAGATGATTCAATCTCGTATAATATCATAACCATCTCTTATATCCCTCTGACGTTCTGTGTTGTTGTTGCTGGTGTGAATTATGTGAAACACAAAAACACCAATTTCTTACGCTCAATTTCCAGTTTCTAAGTGTTGACATTGGAGGGAAACGCAGCATCTCGGAGAAAGTAACCTTGACTCGCTGCATTCGTCAGCTTTGAACGCAGACTTGAACTTGATATTAATTACAATGCGTCCGTGTTGAAAGCACCAGCATTTCCACTTGCAATAGATCAACCCCTTTTGCTTAGTGCAAAACAGTGCCTGTATGGCTTCTGTATTGGGAGTGTGAACGATGTGGCACGCAGTGCTTATGTCTCTGTTTGGCTACGAAGCACTGAAACTAAGATCAACCACCGGCTCCAGCTGTACGGCGTACAGCCGGATGCTTTCCTGACACACACCACCATCGCGTCTCTCTCTCTCTCTCTCTGTCTCACTTTAAAACAGATTAATTGCGGCTGGCCATAAATAAATGAGCTGAGATAAATTAGGTCAGTGAGTACACTGCCAAACACCGGTGCTTATAAATGTAGGCATTGTCTGTTTGATGTCTACATGAGACCAATTATAGCATTACACAATTAAACCTAGTTTAGTTATATTTAACCAAACACTAACACTATTGGGGATTTAAAGTTTATACTAAATGGCTGCTCACTGCCACATCCTGCTTCATATTTCATATAAAAGTTGAAGGTTTCTTACATTTCCTATCTCCTTCACCCACCTCCTTTCCTGTACGCCTCCCTTTCCCATTATCTCCCCCTTCTTCCCATCTCCCCTGTCTTCCTAGCTTTGCAAAGATAAGATTTGCTATCCCCGGTGAGTTCTTGGTGTCGATACTAATGTGCTGTTATCATCGATGAACTGTCAGACCACCTCCTCCCGTTCCTCCCCTGACCTTCCTGAAGCGATAAAAAGAAATAAACCTTTGCCGCACACGTATGTTCCCAATGAACGCGAGTTAAACATTAAGAAACACTTTATTATACCACAATAGAGCACTCGATGGTAGCTGCAAGAGGCATCATCCCACTCTGTCAGATGGGTCTGGTAAAGAAAATGGAGCAGCGAGCGAGCGAGCGCGTCACTTAATGTGTGTTGATGTGTCTCTGCTCACAGTTGTCGGGCTGTGGGAGTGAGCTGAGCGACTGCCAGCTAACACTCAGTGACATCAATGAGGTGGATCTACCGCCGCTGAGTGAACCTAACTAAATGTGTCATCATGGTATGAACCCTGGTGAATCCAAATCACCTCACAGCATCATAAATGTGCTCATTTTCAGCACTGGGAACCCCAGTGGGAACCAAGACCGTGTGCCGTCTCCGCCATTACGAGTTGTCTTATGCCTTTTTAAGCCATGCAAAGTAGCTTTGCCAGTAGAGTCGTGATGCTGGTCCCGGAGGGTGAAATGTCACTGCGGTGCTTTGATGTCAAGAGTGGATCGTTTCCTTGACGCCCATCATAGTCTGAGTGTGTGAATGAAACTCAAAAGAAAGGTCTCCAAAGTGTGGCAACCACACTTCCTGTTGATGTCTAATCACTGCTGATGACTCAGACGGGGGCTTCAAATAGGCAGTGACTTAAGAGATTATGCCGGCAGCAGGTCTTCAACAGCCAGTGATGTCATTCTTTTGTAGTTTCTTCTTTTGACACCAGTCTTGCAGTCAATACTTGTTAATCTTGTAGGCGGTGTCTTTATTACAAGCCTATTGTTGCTCTCTGTAGAAAGCAAATGGACACATACCAGTTGCTTGAAGGCTCACAGTTTCATCTGTTGTAACAAAGTGTGTGTGCTGCACATATATACAGTACATATATATAAATATATATGTCTATGTATGTATATATGTCTATATGTATGTATATGTTTTTGTTTTTCTTCACTTTAAACTGTTAAAACAGTATTTTAACATGCAGTAAATTGTAAATAACTCCCAGATATTGGAAGTTCTCCTGGAAAAACGGGCAAAAGCAGGACATTTTATGGTTAAATTAAAATAAATGAGTACTGTTGTTTTAAACACATACACTTCTGTATTTTCCAAGCTAAAGTGATCTTTGTGTATTTGTCTAATTCTTACAGACAACTGCCAGAAACAGATGATACGATGCCACATTTAGTTCTTTTTTGCTCCAGCTAGAGAGAGCATATTCATCTATCTTAATATTATTTATACAATGCAACTAGTTTTCTAGCACTAGGTTTTCGAGCACTCACAATCAAAGAGCAAAGGCTTGCTCCAAACCACTGTAGCTGCCATTTTGCATCAGTGTTGAGCTGCCATCCAGGGAGAAAGTCATTGTTCTGTAGAAAAGGCAGAAATAGCCCACTGACAAGAACTGTAATAGACTAGAATTCATGGCAGCCACAAGACATGTTTTGTTTAAATGGCACAGTGCAGCCTTCTGTTTTCCCCCCTCTCTCTCTGGATCAAATGTAATATATTGAGATTTTGTTTGTTGTTTGAACCTACAGCCTTGATGTCAGCGGTTGTCAGAAAGGCATTATGGGGAATATAGGTAATTACTGGCGGATGTTGCTGTAGCACGCAGACAAAGCAGGAATTCTACTCTTAACTCTGTGTTCACAGCAAATGTGATTAATACTATATCAGTCGCATGATCGAATTACACGTAAAGTAACCACAGAGATCATGATAATCATCTCTCTATCATGTCATGTTTAGATGCACTGCAACAAACCGTGAAACAAAGTAACACCTAACCCTCAAAATGTCTGCTTGCTTATTTTTACCATAAATGGACCAACAAAAATGTCCTGTAACTAAGTGCTTTTGTCCATTTTTCCCAGGATAACTTCCAATATCGGGCAGTTATTTACAATGTACAGGTGTTTTCCCAACGCTCTACTATCTGGCCGAGCGAAATTACCGTAATAACCACATTGGTTTTGACTTGAAACTTCTCAGCTTTCAGAAACCGTTGGATTTTTCCCGATAGCACAAACCGTCGCGGAATTGCAATAACACAAAATGCGCTTGCACAAACACTCAGTGTTAAAGGGTTAATCAAAAACAAAGCTTTCAACAATTATGTAATGATGTATAATAATAGTAGTTTATACCAATGACCCATTCCCATAGTCAGTGACGTGTTGTGAATTCATAATGCGCTCAGTGTAATAATAACACAGTTCACTCCGCTGTCGTGTGAGATCACCAGTGGACGTCCACTCCTTCAACTAATCCGTTAGTTAACTGAGCACAAGTCATTAACTCCGGTGTTTAATTGTGGCGACACGTGAATTATGCTAATACGAACTTCAATGGAGTTTAAAATCAAGGTTAAATGTAGTGAAAAATGAGAAGAGTTGAAAATCAAATGTCATTAAGTCCGCCAGGGCCTAATGGACGGGAAGGCAGCCAAGCCCAGCAAACGCTTGATTAGTGAAACATACACTCATTCTCTACTTGACACACACACACACACACACAGAAATACAATGAATTAAGTACCTGCCATTTTGCCAATTAAAATAGTGCCAACTTTTTAATTATTCTAAACTCTCTGTACAACATAGTTACAGTGCATTTCATATCTCCACAATAATCATTTGTTTGTGTACGTTGCACGGTGGAGCCGCGTAATCCATCACGGCAAACACAGAGCTCCTCATTTGATTTAGTCAAAGTTTAAACTTTGTTTTCATTCACAACGTTTAATTTTCCTCACGTCAATGCTGTATTAGCTCCTGTCAATCACGTGTTAGATTTATTTTGACTTTTATTGTAACATTTATGTATTTAATGAAGGTTTTTTTTGTTTTTTTCTTTCCAATATCCTATCTAAGCGTTCTAAATCGTCTTTCATTGCTTGTTTTGCCTCCCTCCCCAGTCGTAGACACTGCTAGATAATCTCTTACCTAATTACCCTCGTTCTCATTTGAACTGTTTGGAATCAGTTTTGCTTTCCCCCCGCTGAAACACATCTTTTCTTTTTTTTTTTTTAATAAAACGGGACCAAAAATAACCCAACTGCTACGCTGTTTTACAGCTCATGATCCTCAAAAGTCTGTCTGCTCACAGGCGATGATGAAGTGGCTTAATGGTTGAGCTTTATATTGAATTTATAAATCACACATTAAAAAGTACCCGGTTTCAAATAAAGACGAAAAGAGATTCTGTATAAAATGTAGCAGCCCGTATAAATGAAAGGCGCGCTTTTAATTCTCCACCACTCTCCGTCCGTCTCTGCTCATCTGCTTCCTGTCTGACCTTGTCCGTGTTGAACCTTGTCCAATTGTCCTGATATATGTCAAACATTGTCTTTGCCCCATTTTCTGACTTTATCACGTCGAGCTGAAGAGGTGCAACCCCCCATTAATATCTAAAGTTATTACCCTGGCCTGACCTCAACGTCTGAAACCTGCTTTTGCTTTATGAGTCAGTAGTGTAGTGTGCAAGGATACACTCGTCCCTCTTTTATTCTGACAGTGCTACAGAATTACTCAGCCAATGTGTGAGATTATGTCGAGCAGAAATGTGTCCCTGGTGCACAATAAGTGTATACATTTAAAGAAGAGAGTGAAAACATTTTTCTACTTTGGCATTTTAGTTTAAAAAAAAAACTAAAAAAAACGAATGTTTGTCGTAAAAGGTAAATGGTTTGTATTTATAGAGCGATTTTCTCGTCTTGATGACCGCTCAAAGATGCTTTACGCTACAGTTTTGCCATTCACTCACACTTTCATACAGCGCGTCATTTTTCTATCACTCATCCTTCATAACCATTCACACACTGCCGGCACTAAGTTGATAAAAACCTTGCAGAGAAAATGGAAAAGATGAAACGTTAACAGACAGCATGAGGAAAAGAGTATGGCAGGCTCATACTACATACACAAAGTGGTTAAATACTAGTGCTGGGCGCGTTGACGGCGTCAACGTTAACGCATGATGACTGACCGGAAAAAGACGCGTTTACGTGACTACGGATTGTCAAAATGATTCAAAAAGAAAAAAGTTGCTCCAGTTCCTTTAACTGGCGCTAAAAGGAGCTAATGCAGCTAACGGAGCTAACTGGTAAACAGTGCCTGGACTCCGGTGTCGCAGTACGTAAACATGGCGCATGATCCGGTCAGTCGTCATGGAAACCCATCATGCGTTAAAGTGCGTTAACCTAGTGCCCAGCACTGTTAAATACCGTATATCAGAATTGCTTATTCAAAATACATGCTATACAGCGTTTCATCCAAAGAGATTTTGGGCATTCTTCTATTACTTCTTTGTTCTCAGAAAGAAAAATCCTAGTAAGTTAAGTTTATTTATTTAGCCCTTTTCACAGATAAAAAAAATCACAGCGTGCTGTACAATCATAAATAAAACACCACAGCAAGGAAGAAATAAGTGCACATACTACGCACAGTTGTCCCACACACATTAAAATCAACCCAAAGTAAAAGCCTTTCAATTAAAGATGGAAATCAGAATTTAATCAGCAAAGATCAAGAGTAAACAATTAAATAAAATTGCACCTTGTTGCAGAGCTTGCAGAGAATTTAAAAGTCACTTACACACTCACTTTTTTTTGGAAATGTGATAAAATAATAACAGTTTTTGAAAATGATAGCTTCCTATTTCCTGTACAGTGCTGTATCGATGCAACTTTAATGAAGAAAATATACAATCAAAGGACAGGTATTTGGGTAAAATATCAATATTAGCTGGTCAAAAAAAGCAATTACAAAGAAATGGGGGTCATCAAGAGTCTTTGCTCTCATGATGCTCTCCTACACTCTTGGAAATAAAAGTGCTAAGTAGAACCATATAAGGTTCTTCAGCTTGTCCTCATAGGAGAACCCTTTTTGGCTCCAGGTAGAAACTTTTTATAAAGGTTCCACCCCTTTTGGAGGGTTGCACCAAGAACCCTTTTAAAACCCTTTATTCAAAGGGTTTTAAAAGGGTTCTCTGGATCAAAGGGGTTTTTCAGAAGCAAATGGTTCCAGATAGAACCTCAGCCCTTGTAGAGGGAACCCTTCTTTCTAAGAGTGTACACAGTTGTTAAACTGCATCTTTCGAATCCTTCTCTCTTCACATGCTGCATTTAATGGGAACACCGTGAAGGTTTCGTGTCGTTTTTTTTGTGGCAGATAAATCAGTCAACTTGTTTATTTTATTTAATCAGGATCGGAAAAGCTCAGCTACATTTGCACATTCTGTCGGGGGAGAGTTTTAGTGTTTGGCTGTGGAGATTCTGTGTGTGGAATCTGTAAAGGCCATGTCTTGCGGATTAACTTGTCACTCACTTGGAAAAGTTTGTGATAATGTGGTGGAGTTTAGGACAGAGCTTCCTTTTGATTAGAATGTAAAGAGGGAGTGAAAAAAGAAAAGGAGAGTGTGTTTCCATCCATCTGCCTTTTCTCTCTCTGCCTTCTCCGTCTCTGTTATTCACTAATGTCATTTCTCTTCTCTGGTGCCTCTGTCAAATGGCCTTGGATGAAAATGTGTCTCTTTTTTCTTCCTCTCGCCTTTTCAAACTTCAGTTTGCTGAGCGACACCGTGGCGGCCGAAGTAATACTGCGACTGTAGTAACTCACACAACAGGGAGCATGTAAAAAAAAAAAAAATCTGGTCTGTGTTTTGAAGTTGTGGATAAAAAGCTGACTCCAAAGTAATCCACATTTTGAAATCAAGTGACATGTTTTATGACCGTACATCGGTTTATTTTGTAGAATTCAATACAGCATACACCAAAGAAAGCAAACGTGGGCCAGTGTTTTTCACTGTACTGTGTCCCCTCTGTTTGTTACCAAAAAGCACAAAGCAACGCCGACTGTGTTGTGTGGTTAACATGCTTATCTGTGAGCATACAAAGGAAACATTGTGCTGTGTGCTGCCCCCGTACACACACTGCTTTATGCCATATCTGCTACAAAATCCACGTTGGGTACACTACAGCTGGAAAAGAGACGGAAACGTGAGCCATTTGAATCACGTGCTATGTAGAATGCTTACACGTCGACAGGCTTGTGAGTTAAAGGGAAGTCTTAGTGCATTATGCAATAAATCTAAAGCAACAATCTTCCTAATGTCACAGAGACTCAGGAATAATGTTCATATAACAAACTGAACTCACCAACAACAACAGTACAGCCAAAATATTCACATTAAAATATATATATTGCAGACCGCAAATCATGTTTATGTTTTGAAATTATTTTTTTTGGCATGTGGCGCCACCTTACGCTCTCTACCGATCATTGCAGTCAGTAGAGTCTCAGCTGCCGAGCCACCACGGGTTGCCAGTTACGTCAGAAACCGAAACCTAAAAGACCTTGGTATTTTTAATTTGAGTGTAGTCACCGTTTTTGGCCACATTCTTACATATGAATTAGTAACTTATCATGTTTATCTCATTTAATAACCTTAATGTATGGAATTAGTAACACTTTTTATGAAGCAAACACCACTTTATAAAATGAGCAGACAAAAATACACAAATTTGCAATTAAAATCTTGAAAAATTATGTATTGTATGTGTTTGAAAATAATCCAAAACATTTTTTGCCATGTTCTCCCTGTCGACATCGGGCAAAATAATTGTAAGTATAACGTTTATAATGTGAAAAATGTTACTTGGATACTTAGAACTATTACAGTTCAGACAGACAGCTAGTCCAAGCCCGTGTATTTTCAAACAAATAAAATACAATATTTTTGGATGATTAAATTGCTATTTTATTTGCAATTTGTGTATCTTGACATATTATTGCACCTTCATACATTTTAAGATACATTAGGGCTTCAAATAAAGATGATATCCATTATAGAGTATTCTGTTTTCATGCTCTTTTCTATGAAATATTATTCAATGTCTCCCAAATCTGATCACGTCTCGTCTTCTCCACAAACCAAATACACACACGGCGAACAGATCAATAATTGAATACGACACGTCACGCTCGGTATACAAGAAAACACTGCGATTGCTGTGTACCTTGTGAGACGTAAATGACCGAACTTGTTCAAATATTGAATGAAACAAATAAGAGTAAGAGTGGATGGTCTGCCCGGTCTCTGCCCACACTCATGTAGGCGGTGCCAGTGAAGACATGGACAGAGAAAGCAACAAAATGTATGGATTTTGTTGTTGTTTTGACGGGCCACTGGCTGTCCATTGTAAACCCAATAAAGGCCAGATTTGTCCCAGTGACAGACGGATCCATTGTCAGTGTGTCTTAGTGAGAGTTAGAGAGTAAGAGAGCAAAGCAAGGAGTGTTTGAGGGGATTGATCCACCGCTATGAAATAAGACTTTATCTATTTGAAAGAGTACGAAAAGATAAGAGAACAGTGTGTGGCCATTTTGTGCTGAGCTACCACAAATAAATTTAAAGAATGGGGCAAACGCTAAAAAAAAGTGTAAAAACAGTTTGGTTCTTTTTGATGGCACACTGCCACACTCTATGTAAGTGATGGAAAAAACGCTGCAAGGTATTTCTGTTGTTTTGTCCGTAACAAGATGTCACTCCTGTCTCGTCGCAGCATCTGTAAAGTTAGCAGCGACCGCCTGACAAACACAATGCATGTTGTACTTATGTAGTTATTAGTTGTACTTTATGACACGTTATTGTTTACTGCCTCACATCACACTTTTTTCCGTGGTGTGATGTGCTGTACATTTACGTAACGTAAAACTGTTCAGGAAATTTGACATCTGACAAATTAAGATTTAAAAACTTAGATTAAAGAAAGTCAAAATTCTGTAATTAAAGTCACAACTTTGGCTTTTTTTTTCTCAGAATTCTGGCTTTAATCTCATAATTCTGACTTCAAATTGAGATTAAAATAAAAAAGTAGATTAAAGAAAGTCAGAATTCTGAGATTTAAGTCAGAATTTTGACTTTTTTTCCTCAGAACTTTGACGTTAATCCCAGAGTTCTGACTTTTTTTCCTCATAATTATGGGTTTAAATTGAGATTTAAAAAAAAAAATGTAGATAAAAGAAAAAGTCAGAATTCTGATATTAAAGTCAGAATTCTGACTCTAATCTAAGAATCCTGACTTTTTTCCTCAGAAATCTGACTTTAATCTCTGATTTCATGCTGTTTTATTTATTTATTTATTTTTTACACGTGGTCCTAATACTCTTCCGTATCATTGGAATCATTCTACCCACAACATTATCTATTTTTTTGGTATAAAGTTATTGCATTTAAAGTCTAACAATGAGCATCTTTTTCCACCTCTGTGCTAATTAATGTTTGTTTCAGTCGTTCGTCTCCAGCCAGCAGTTAATCGTGTAGATTCCTTCATATGTGTGGATAATCGTGATAGAGAGGATAGGTTTTTTTTTTATTTTTTGTTTTTCAATGCAGAGATGTTTTTCTCCCCTTGGTAAATCCTTTAGTTAGCTTGCTGAGGATTAGGTCTGAAAATCTCTCATTTGCCTCCAAAGCCTGCAGGGATTCATCGCTGAAGAAATCCAGTTTCTCCACTGCTTCCATCTGAATTTGACTTTGGCATTTATTTGCCGATTTATTTTCATCTCTTTTTTTTTTTCATACCCTGTGACTGGCCTCTCGATTAATGTTTCCTTGTGTTTATTTCAACTAAAATAGTATTTAGAAACGTCACGTTTGACTGACATGAGTTTAAATATACATTATAAGCCTTTTTAGATTCCTTTAGTCTTGGATTAAGTGGAGAAAGATAGAATAATAATGTGTATTCCCCCCAGATGATTCTAAGTCTCAGCTGTGGGCCTTTTTTTTTGCATATAGTACATGGAAAAGCTTTTGAGTGTTTTTCTTTCATTCACCCACAGTCCCATATAAATCACAAAGTATGTTCAAAAGACAAGGATCCCGATGGAGCTCAAAGCCTGAGGCGATACACCACAATGAAAACAGCTCTGGGATAAGGATAATGGGTGGTACAGACTACTTAAAACTATCAATGCCTTGAAAGGGACCAGCTCACGAGGATGGCGGCAGATACCTCGGCGAGTGTCTGACGATCATATTTCTTCCTGACGGCAACATTTCCACCGAGAAAGGACTCCTGCCCCTGAATGATTATCTGTCAAATGAGAGTCAACTTTAAAATAGCGTGGATCAAACTGTCCGTGCACGGTGCTCACCGTTTCTTGAAGGCCGGAGTTCCTGAGCGTTTCTTTTTTTAGCTGTGATGAGCAGATGAAAAAAGTGTGGATGTTAAGAACTGTATAAAGGATTTAGAGGGGGTTGTTATTCCTTAATTTAATCCTTTAACACCTAAGCCTTTTGCTTATTTTAACCAGAAAAGGACCAGAAAATGATCCTGTGACTAAGTGCTTTTGCTCATTTTTGCAGAATAACTTTCAATATCTGGCAATTTACTGCATGTTAAAATAGTGTATTAACAATTATACATTAAAGTCAGAATACTGAGATTAAAGTCTCAACTTTGACTTTTTTCCTCAGAATTCTGGCTTCAAATTGTGATTAAAAACTAAGATTAATGCAGAAATCAGAATTCAGAGATTAAAGTCAGAATTCAGCTTTTAAACTGAGATTGACAATTTAGATTCATGAAAAAGTAAGAATTCTGAGAAAAAAGTCAGCATTTTGACTTTTTTTCTCAGAATTCTGTCTATAAATTGAGATTAAAAACTAAGATTAATGAAAAAGTCAGAATTCTGAGATTAAAGTCTGAGATTAAAGTCAGAATTCTGACTTTAAATTGAGATAAAACATTTAGATTAATGAAAAAGTCAGAATTTTGAGATTAAAGTCTGAGATTGAAGTCAGTATTCTGATATTAAAGTCAGTATTCTGAGATTAAAGTCTGAGATTCAAGTCAGTATTCTGAGATTAAAGTCAGAATTCTGTCTTTAAATTGAGACTAAGAACTAAGGTTAATGAAAAAGTTGAGTGAAATTACCGTAATAACCAACTTCTCAGCTTTCAGAAACCCTTGGAGTTTTTCAAATAACACAGACTGTCGTGTATTTACGGTAATGCAAACACGTCGTCTGTGATACTCTGGGTATTAAAGGGTTAACCCAGTCAGTTTTTAAATTATTATTATTTCTACACGTCCAAATAAAAAATAATTCTCTCTCAAAAAAGTTTGACAGTGAGACAGAGGGACCAAAAAGAAAGAAGTTATGAGGAACTGTGTGAGGAGATGAATGCAGGGAGGGGGAAAAAAAGGCAGAGTCATGGCCAGGGATGATATAAACAACCTCTTCTGTACATCAAACATCCTTTGCCTCAGCTTTGGAGGGAGGAAGAGAGGAGGAGATAAGGAGATACGGTGGAGGACAATGAAAAAAAAAGAAAGAGAGGATGATGGACTGTGATCAGAGATGAGACGAGGAAAGGCAGAGTCATGGCCAGTGATTATATAAACAACCTCAGCTCCACATCAGATAAACACAGGCTCCATGCTTTTGCCTGGCAATTGCTCTGTAAATCACAAAGCACTTTGAATCAGGCCGCCGGTGTCGCTCTCTGCTAAATACGACTTTACCTCCACAAAGAGTGTTAAGTTGACGGTTAAATGACAGTTGATAGAGAGTTGTGACGCGGATCTTTCGCTCAGTGTTCCACGTTGAGCCGGTTAACGGGAGAAAATGAACGTTTGTGAGGTCATTGTTTGAGTTCTGACTCTTTGATTCTCTTTCATGGAGGTTATTAAACCACACATTTTCCTGCAATCACGCAACTGTTTTGAAAGCTGAGAAGTTGCGCCTCAAAGCCAATGTGTGGTTATTACGGTAATTTATCTGGACATTGAGACAGAGACTCAAACAAATGTTATTTTAAACATGTTTTGTACTGTTCGTATTTCACATTTAACATGCAAAATCTGGTGTTTGTGTATAACGTGGTTTTTAGAAGTAGAACCTTTTGTTTTTCTTCATTTTAAAATGTTAATACACTACTTTAACATGCAGTAAACTGTAAATAACTGCCAGATATTGAAAGTTATTCTGGAAAATGTGCAAAACATGGTGCTTTTATGGTTAAAAGAAGTCTAAAGGTCCATTTTCAGTGGATCCAAGAGGTGTTTTTCAGGAACTTACAAGATTTGCTTGATTCACCAACACGTCGGATGTCCGGTCATGTGCTTCAAACTGTTATCATCAAATCTTAATGCTAAAAGCAACTCGTAACTGTGTAGGCCTCTCAACACACATATGGACCATATGTAAAAAATGGATTTTAAAAATTCAGTGTATTTTTTCCACTTTCCTTGACCTCTTAAAGTGTGAGGTTATGTTTTTCTTCGTTTATCCGTTCTTGCTCTTGTCCGTCGTGGAAAAAGCTATACCGGGCAAACACAATGGACCTTTGCAGTGCAGTAGTCACATTAGAATATTATTGACCATGATGCACCTTTATCACAGCAGCATCCTGTGAAGACCCAGGTCTCACACACACACACACACAACACAACAGCAGATCAAATGCCAACTTCTCCGTAGGGACGCCACAACAAGCTAGAGGCTGTTTTACATTCTCAGGTCATGTCTCATCTTCCAATATGGGTTTAGTGTTGTGTTGGGTCGCTGCAGGTTTATGTCCTGGCATTGTAGACGAGACTCTGCTGCTGCTGGTGGTGTTCTTTATTGAAGTGTCCTGCAGGACTCTCATCTCTTTGACTCCTCCTCAGTGAATTATTTGCAAGAGTAAAGTGTTGTTCGAGTCTCTGTCTCTCAGCTGGGGCTCCTCTGCTCGTCCTCCACACTATACTGTTTCTTTAATAGCCTTAAGTGTGTTTGCAGAAGAATCACAGCATATTGAGTAACCCTCTGAGTTCTTTACTACCTTGTAAAATAACACACATCTAATGACTCTTCCCTTTCTCCTTCTCTGTTTCATGCATTCCTGTTGGACGCCCCCTTGCAGCTGAAGAGTACGCTGTTGAAGGTAAGACTGGTGTTTTACTCCCCAGGCCCTCTGATGGCTTCCCATAATGCTGTCAAGGACTCTGGTGCTGGTTTGCGCATTAATGCTTTTTTTGGGGCATTGTCAGTTTGGACTGCGGTTATAAAGTGACTTCCAGGGGGCCTAAAATTACACGTTTCCGAATCAGACTAAAGCAACGGATGTACAAAAAAAAGAAAAGAAAAAAATCATCCCTGTTTTTATCTTGTTTATTCTATCCTGTCTCGTTTGATTTATTTATTTTCCGACTGGACCGTCTCTGGTGATCGAGTATAATTCACATGGATTTTTGTCTGAGTTAACAAGCGATGACATGGTGATTTTTGAGATGCTGTCTCTCTGCTTACCACCCTGTCCTATTCTCCAACAACGGTGAACAGAGGCTGCCAGTGGGGGCCCCTGAGGGGACCTCATTAGCCCTTGGGCCAGGTGCTCACCCAGTGCTGACTGTGGCAGACCTGATGGATAGCTCAGCCTTAGCTTGTGTGTGTGTTTGTGTGTCTGTGTGTGTGTGTGTATGCACTGTGCACTGATCAGGCAGAAAGTTCACCTGTGGTTGTCTGTTACCTCACAATTGACGCAGCGGTTTTGATTCTGAGGCAGAGGAAAACCCTCTTTTATTGAATTAAAAAACAATAATGGTGTGGTTGTCTCTCCATCAAACAGTGAGCATGAGTTGTTTATCCAGTGACATTTAAAAAATGCAGAGGCATTTGTCATCGTATCATTTTATTGCTCTTAACTAGCCCAGTGAATTCTTATTTAAATTCTGGTCTCGGCTTGATGTGTGCACTTCTAGACAGTTCGAGGCTGACATTTTCTCAGTTTGCTGCTACAAGACAAATGCAAAACTCTTGTAATGATTGTGTGGTTGTGTGTATGTGTATATGTGTGTGTGTGTGTGTGTGTGTTGAAGCCCAGTACCACTGAAGTCCTTGATGTGGGGGTGAAGGGTTGGGAATAGCAATAAATGGCAGCAATCCTACAACTCCTGGCAACTCTGGCTGACAGAGTAGACCCTCTAGACTGATGTGGAGTGAGGTGAGGAGCACCAGAGCAAAGTGGTGGTGATGAAGTGATGAGGAGGGGGTGATTTTACTCTGTTTTACCCTCACTTTATCCAGACTAAATAGACTGTGACACATGTACAAACACACACACACTTCTGTTTTTAGTGTCTCGAAATAGGCAGTAGTGGAGACCAGTATGTGCGTTTGCTCATGTCAAGCTATTCTTTGTAATTTCACGTATGTCCTGCAGGTATCAATGTGGCAAAAGTGTTTGTTGTAGGCTAATCTTCCCTTTAATTTAAGTGGAAGTAAAAAAATATATATGTGTGTGTGTATATATGTGTGTATGTTTGTATATATGTGTGTGTGTGTGTATAAATGTATGTATGTGTATATATATATGTGTATATGTATATATATATATATATATATATATTCATATATATATGTATACTCAACATATGTATATATATATATATATATATATATATATATATATATATATATATATATATATATATATATATATATATATATATATATATATATATATATATACCCGCATTGAGGATATTGTTTAATGGAGACACTTTAAAGTCCCTAAAAGCTAAATACCTACACTGCATTAATGTGTACTCCAAAGTCATGTAATTAAATTAAAATAAAGACAGAGAAGTCGTGTTCCCAGTTCCCAGTGTGTTGTGTATCAACAAGACAGCTCAATAGATTTATTTAACGGCTCATTGTCTCTTATACCATTGAGTGCCGCCGCACTCCTTTCTCCTCCTATTTTTAGGGTTTCCCTGTGACCGTATTTGGTCTAATTAGTGCCGGTGACCGCGCGTTCAAAGGTTGGTTGAGATTGATGATGCGCGGAGATGTCGAAAAAATAACCCCTGGGAGGCCGGTGCCCCTGGAAGGTGGTCGCTGGCACTCGTTCTTCGCAGGGACTCGATTGATGATCTGCTCGCGACACTGACCTGTTTTTACTGGTGAGCTAGCTACACTTGGCCATCTGCGTACTGGCGAGGCCTGTGCTCCTCCTCCTCCCCCTCCCCCCCTGGAGGACTACATGTGTGATGTATAGTTTCATTATGTAAGCACAGGTTTGCCTCACTGTCCGGTGCAGTTGTGTGATCCAGTAGAGGTTAATAAAGGAATGGCACGATAAGCAGAATGCAGCTGGAGGTTAGGTTTAACAGGTTTATGACCCCACTTAGTGCCTAACGTGGCACGGATCTGTGCTGCAGGTGCACCCATGGGAATAATACACAACTCCTTATATGGACATCCTGGGGGTTTGTGTGTGTGTTTATAGGACACATATTCAGGCTTCTTATGTGTTGTTGAGTCAAATTTATGATTCATTTTAGATATTGAACTTTTAGTTGTGATATAAAGGAGCAATAATTGAGCAGAACTGTGACGTATTTCCAAATTTCACAAATTCACTCCCATTGTAAACATTTTAAGTACTTTTTGCTGAGGTGTTTTTGTATAGTTGGTGAAAATGAAAGACATTTGTCATTAGAAAAAGGATATAAGAAACTCCCTTTGTATATAATGTATGTTTCAACTTAGTAATGGAAAAAAGCAGCCTACATGCTCTGTGTTCTAATGGTTAACCATGCTGGATGTCTTGGGGAAATGCATACTATTAATTGAGTTCCATTGTGCCGCACATTTAATGTCTAACTGACCCGGATAGTGTTGTTGCAGGAGAAGAGAAGGTGAACTTGCTGAGGCAGTTAAATGTGTATTCACATGCTGGAAAATAGAATGTTGTTATTTTCCTTCACTATGACCATGGGCACAGCTGAGAGAGGTGGGGTAAAAAGCTAAAATCATACACAGTTGGAGAAATCTAAGTGTGGTCAGTGTGACTGGCCCCTGAGACTGGCTGATATATGAAGTGACCCAGTGCTTTGTTTGGGTGAGGGATGTTCCGCACTGGCCATGCTGATCTTAATCAATCTGATCAAGGCTAATGACCTTTTCTCTCTGAGCCGGCGCAGACCTTCAACTTAATCTCACCCTCGGGGAGGGCAATAGCATTTTATTTTTGTTCCCTTTTCCACAGCCTAGGAAAAAAAAATGAGTTTGATGTTAGCTAAAGATACCAGCTTATAGAGCTGAGTGGGGTCTGCAGTTACAGGAGATTACTTTAGATAATCAAAACAAGATTAGATGGGGATTTTAGTCCTTGTTTTTTGTGGGAGAAATAAAACAGTTATTGCATCAAAGAAAACACAAAATGTACTGATGTCACTGTGGTATTAACCTAGATTTCTTTTTTCTTTTTTTTACCTGAAACAAATGATGCATGTTCATGCTCTTTAAAATTCAACTGTTATTTTTTTTGAATACCACTGGTGAAAAGCCTGACAACCTGGATTATGAGCAAGCCGTTGGGAGCAGTAAGACATTAATTTATGTAGTGGCATAGCATAACAACACCGTTTGCCCAGTCTGTCTGATCAATACAGCTTAACTGCATTTCTCAGTGAACACACAAGAGATTTCCAGCGCTCAAATACAGTTGATTGAAGGTAGATTGCAGATGACCATTTTACTCTCCAGCACTTGAATGAAAAGCTCCCATATAAGCAGACACACACATTCCCATCGTAACCTTTTCTGAAATGGGGTAAAATACTGAGGATTGAAAGGGTGGAACAGAGCTGAATGACTGTTTTCCACAGCTCTGAAATTGCCCAAGAGCCTTTGGACAGCTGCATGCCTTGATGTTTCCTCTGCCTGCCCAGCCTCTGCCAGATGTTGCTGTGAGATAAAGCATCCGCGGATCCTGGAGGAGCCAAAGTCCAGCCATGCCTGTTCTCACAAGACGTTAATTTCACCCCACACAGCTCACACTCCCTTTTTTTTCTCTCTCTCTCCTCGTCTTTCTCATTTCTGCTTTGTGATAACCAAGTCCAAGGGGATGGAGTGGGCGTCCACTTGTGAGCAACTCCAGATGCTTCAGTGTCGACATGCGCGGCGGCCTTAGGCAATATTGTTTGCGATGATGGAGAGAGAAATGGGTTGGACAATGCAGGGGCCCGGAGTCCGGGTGTTGTCATGTTTGTGTGCTCTGTGTGTGAAGTAGAGCACTCCGTGTGCCAGATTGTGCTTCTCGGCTTGACATATTCCTTTGTTTGCTTTTGCACGTCTTGTAAAGCTCAGTGAAACATTCCAAATGGCTAAATATTCCCTAGTTAAACTCTTATTGTATTATGATTTTAAACAAATGTCTGCTACATTCAGACCCTTGTCAGATGAGCTCACACAATGCTGATTAAGTCTGTCAGCGCCGCGTGACTCTTAATGTGTTTCTTTGTACGGCAGTGTTTGGATCTCCAGAGCTGGAACACAGGACGTTTTTATTTCAAGACAGGCGGAGGCAGCTGCATTTGCAAACACAGTGGAGTTTGACTGGAAACACACAGAGATGCACTGATGAAGAGCTTTGAAAGTTAATATATAGCTCAAAAAAACCCAACCTGTGCTGCTGCTGTATACACACAAACGCTCCCTCAGTCAGGTCTGATAATATTGTTTGTCAGAGCCCATTTTCTTTTGATATATAAAAATATTACATGGTTTTTTGTTCAAAGAAACAGGCAGAATAATATCAGCAGGAGTAGGTTGTAACTTAAGCACTTCACCACTGCTGTATTACTACAATGAGCTTCGCGAGAGATTTAATACTCAATTCAAAATACTCCTTTCTTCTGACAATGTGTCGTGCGTGTTTCTTACTCTGTTGCTTTTGAAATACAACAACAAAAAAAGAGACTTTCAATCATCTCTCAGTGGACTTTAAGGTTACGGGGTATTTGCCGTTCATACCACCTCATCTCGTGTGCAGAGCTCGAGTCAAACTAATTTATGCCCGGTCATGTACAATGTTGGTAATCCTTCTTTCTTTTTGATCCATTTACATCTCCAACTCTCAATGATGTGTTCCTTTCCTTGCCTTATCCCTTCACCCATCTTTAGGTTTATCCCTGTCACATTAATCTCCTCTTCTATATCATTTTCTTGCCACCTCTGTGTACTTTTGACTCATCTCTCCGTACTTATTTTTGACTAATTCTTCAACGTCTCCCCTGCACTGCTATAGAAAAATGGATGGGTTCTTGCTTTTGGATGCTTATTGGCACGCTGCCTGTATAGAAAGCAATGACATGAGGATTTACTGGATTATTAAGAGCTTTACAGAATGGATGGAACTATATTTGAGCACCTGTACACCAAGTTGTCAATTTAGCCATCCATAAAAGCATGCATATAGGTCAGGAGATTGTTAATCCTTACATCAAACATGGACGTTAGGATGAAAAAAAAAATAATCTCAGACAATAGCATGATTGTTGTGTACCAGATGGGCTGGTTTGAGGATTTTCTGAAACTGCTGATCTCCTGGGATTTTTGGGGGACAACAGACATTTGAGTTTACACGGATCAGAAGCATAAAGTGAGATGCTGTGCGCTGAAAAGTGTTGTTGATAAGGAAGGTCAGAGGAGAATGGTCAGACAGTTTGTAGCTGATTAAAACGGCAGCTATTCAAAGCTACGCTACAGATATGAACCCCCCACACGGCACCGTTGGGATTTGGATGAAGTGGAGACTGGTGTCGTGATTGTGTGTCGTGTGCTCACGAAATAACAATAATGTCAACATTGAGCACAATCTCTGCAAAGTTTCCAGCGTAATTGTCCTTATTAAGTGCTCAGGGCGTGAAGAATGCAGTAAATAAGACTTTCATTTATGGCCCACTTTGTGTACTAAATATGGTGAAATTAAAATTACAATGCATTCGTGGCAATAAAGGGTAATGGGATTTCCCTTAAATTGGAATAATTTAAAAGGCAATACCTCGTGTCACCAGTGTTAGCATGGAATGTAAGTCTTTAATAAAGGCTTAACCTTGTTCTTTTAGAGGCTTGACACTATTATAAGAGATCATAGTAACTCATTTACAAAGCAGGTGATTAACCCAGCCGATCCAAACTGGCAGCGATGACGGTCCGCGGCTTACATTCTCCTGTGCACGGATCAGATTAACAAGTGAAGGTGGGAGATTAATTACTACCCGGACACCTCGCTAATCTCTGTCCCTTTTCAACCTGCAATGTCATAAATACCTGCAGACGGGACAACGTATGTATTTAAATAACCTCATGTGCATTACTGACAAACGTAGAGATTGCATTTTTGAATTATCTTTATTATGCTTGGCTCACTGTATGGACAGTCTTTTTGCTTTATTTTTTTGTCAATAATAAGATGCAGGTTGAGTCGATAAGAGATCTTTTACCTTTTTGTGCCATTTGCACTGCCCTGGAACCTGCTTCTTAAAGTGTAAGTTTGAAGTGTAAAGAATATGAACTTGTCTTGAACTTGCGTTTTTTTTGTATTTTTTTCAAGGCATCAAAATCTGCCACAAACACATACACCATCCATAACCTAAAATACATGCGTGTTCACAAACACAGGCAATGACCAATGCTGTTTAATTCAGCAGCAGCTCAGCAGAGGTTTCACCAAACTATACCAAAACACAGATATGCTCTGTGGTTATGTGCTGACAGACATACTGTGTCAGGTGTCACTCTTTTATGTTTTTGTTCTTTTATTTCCATTTGTGTACACACAACTTTTTTCTTCCTGAATTCAATTATGCCATGAAATGCCACTGACTGTAAAGGTAAGAGTCCATGCTGGCCAGGTGACACTGTGAGAGATTGCATTTGGCCAGCAGCACCCTGGGAAAGGTCCATCTGCTGCCCGTCCATGAGGTGGACAGCCATAGTGTTAAGAAAATAAAAGCACTTACACTGACTCTCACTTTCATCAGGCTGCTAAGCCAAAAAAAAAGGGTTTGAGACAAGTGGGCCACTGCCACATTTTTATCTTTATCGCGTGTAATGTTTTGTGTTCCTCACAAGACAAGGAAAGATAATGCAGTTATGTGTGCACATCTGTGTGATACATCCTAGTGTGTGTGTGTGTGTTCTCCCATCACTTAAAGTTGTCCAAGCCCCCAACACCTCTGGTGTCTAATACCACACTGCAGATTTACTTTCACTGCCTGACTGTCTTTCCGAGTCCAAAGTGAATGGGATTTTCAAAGAGACAGGGAGAAGAGAGCATTTGTTTCAGCTGTCTCGTTTGGGGGCCTGCCTTTTATTTATTGCCGACCATTAATTTAGCACACCTACAATTATGTATGAAGGCCTGGTGGTGGCGGCGGCGGCAGCGCAGAGAGAAATGATCTGGCACAATTGAGATCAATAGCCTGGTAAGATGAATGAAAGTGACCAATAAAAGAAGGGATGTGGGGAATACAGCAATTCTCTCCTCATCTCTCCCTCAGTTTCATAATGGGAAAATGGTAACACTTGAGTGAGCTTGTTTTGCCACTGAGGACCTCCCTCCTGCCGCATGAATGTGAAATGATATTCGTTTGGGATTCAAGCATTGTAGACCGGAGAATGTATTTTTCTCCTGCTTAATCCTCCCCTGTGCATCTCTTTCTCTCCCATCCCTTATCATGTTTTTTTTTTGTCTTTTGCAATCACCGTCTTGCTCTCTCTGCATGGTTGATTTTTCTTGTAGCCTCTTTCGATTCTTTTATTTGCTCTGTTGTTTTATCCGATCAGCTTTTCACCTTGAAGAATTGAATATGGAGAGGTTTTTTTTTTTTTTCCTTTACCAGTTTGCGTTTGTGGATGATTAAATGTACATTGGCATTGGTCACTTAGATACTGGCTTTTGATGCGCGCATCGTCAAAGCATCTCAGCTGTAATTGCACAGTGTTTACTGCGGGTCCACAAATGTGTGCAGCGATGTGAAGGCAGTCGAGGAATGCTTTTAACTCAAGTTTAAGCCGTCGTGTATATATATACGTAAACAGACACATGGGGGAAAAGCACTTGAAACGTCCTTGGATTTCCGAGCAGCTGCAAATCCAGCAACTCTGTGACCTCTGTGCTCATCCACACAGAGGTCACAGGAAATATAACAATCACACAGTGCTTTGACTTTGCACTTACTCTTTAAAGCTACGTGTCATCTTTCCTAAGTCATTTAAGTCACTTGTTAACTTGGCATTCTTGTAGTGTATGCTGTGTTTCCCTGAAATACTGAACTAAAAACTGTTATTTTTTGTCGACGATTTGACACAAGCCCAGGATTAAGTGGTTTTACATTGAGTCAGTTATTGCTCTGTTAGGATCAGGTATTTTTTTTAAAGCTTTCATCAGCACTAATTCACACACGGCGTCTCAGATTATGAGCTGAATAAATTATATATATTACATTTCTGTATTTTATATGTCACAGTTACAATTTGCAGTTAGCCTGAATTGCTTTTAGAGCTCCTGCATCCATTTAAATCGTCGGTATTGCAGATTAAACAAACGCTAATCGCCATCGCATCGTTATTTTGGACTATTTGAATTATTTTCCTTTTCTCTGTTTCAACATCTCCTTGTATCGAGTGCCGTATAAATTACAAGTTATAAGTTAAATATTAAACAGACAACACAGTCAAAAACGGGCTACGTTCACCAGCTTGAAAGCGGCCATTAGCAGAATGTGAGGGCTGTTAAGTCACTTACGCCATCTCATAATTAGCATTGAAGGTTTTTTTAATGGTTGATTTAAAAGAAAACAGCCGCCGCGTCGACAAAGCAAACAAACTTTCACACGACATTCCAGTTTGAGTTTACTTTTCATTACTTTTATATTGCGGCATACAGCGAGGCTAATGTTTGAAATGAGTTGTCTTTGAAATGTCCTGCTGCTTTAGGCGAACTCGTGATTACCACTGAATAATCACTCCATCCTGGATTCAAAGTGCTGCTGCTCTGCAACTACAAAGACAGCTGGACCTCTGTCTTCTCCGTTTTGGAGCATGGTGCGATTATCGTGACGATCATGAGCAAATGTATTGTGATTCACGAGATTATTGCGATAATTATGAAAGCGCGTTTTAAAATACTTTTTTTATTTTACATATTAAAATGTAAATGTTCTTTTACCTCGATAAAAATAATGCAATTTAAAGGGGGGTGACGCGTGGAGGTTTTTTTCCTCATTTGACCTTGTATTATTATACAAGTAAATACAGTCAAAATACTGTTTTCGCTGACAAAATGTGTTACTAAGTATTAGTACTAGGTTAACGCTCGTTAACGCACGACTGACCAGAAAAAGACACGTGACGTCATGTATACGTGCCGCGACACCGGAGTCCATGCACCATTTACCAGTTAGCTCCGTTAGCTGCTATTAGCGCCGGTCTGTTTATTAAAGGAAAAGAGCAGCGCTACAAATAACCAGCGTATCGTAACGCGCGTCTTTTTCCGTTCAGTTGTCATGGAAGCGCATCATGTTAACGTGCCCATGCACTGTTTTAGTGAATGGTCTTCAGTGTTGTTGTCACTTGTTGTGTCTAAAGTAAATCACTAGAACTGAATACTGGCGAGCATTTTTAAGCCTCTCATTTGAAATATGAACTATTTTTCCCCATTATAGATTATCCAAATAACGGCAGTTCTATTTTTTTGAGTGCTTTCTTTCTGGTTTTCTATGCACACTGATATTGACATAATTAGCTCATATCAGCTTTGACTGCATTAGCTCAGTAGACATGAGCTCTTTTTATGGTTTACATGTGCACACTGTAAGCAGACTCATCTAAGAAAACAGTTTGAACTGCTCCTTTTGTCACATCCCTGCAGACGGGGGCTGTTTATTTTTCCCCCCCACTGTCACTGTGGCCTAACAGCTATGATGAGTTGTTATCAGCAACACCATAAATTTGTTCAGCAGCTGCCACAAAGCCTCGTCTCTCCCTGCTGTTGTTATTTATTTATCTGTTGTGTCGCTGATTCTCCGAGGAGCCAGAGAGGGAGAAACTTTAATGCCAAAGACACTCAAATGGCTCCCTTAGTAGCTTTGGCCTGGCCTACTTGATTTCTCAGCGTGGTGTTCGTCTGAAGGAGGGGGCTGGGCATAGAAAAGGATAAGAGGAAATGGTACACGTGGGATGGAGGGAGCTGAGGGACAAACAGGCTGTGGCTGCAAGAGATGAAGAGGCAGATAGATATGGGGAAACAACAGACAAGGGACATGGTGAAGTACAGGAGGAGTTAGTGGAAATCTGAAGGGCTGAAGCATCAGTAGGAGTTATGTCTGGGTGGGGGAATCTTTTTTTTTCTCTCTCGCTAACCTCTCTGAAAATGCTTTTTCTTTGGCGAGGCATCAGATATCAAGTGGTAGCCGTGATATACTCATCTGATTTCCCAGCTTTGGATGAGTCAGATTTAAGCTCTGCGTCTTTGTAAGAGTTAGTTTGCTGTCTGCATGTTTCTCAGCCTTACTATTCATCTGCCAAGGAAAGAACCACTTTGTTGTGGTCACCTTAGATGTACCCCCAACAAAGTGTTTGCTCTTGAAATGCAGCCTCCAGGGTTTAGTGACATTCAGAATGTGCCGTCTATCTTTGGATATTGAAAAATTCAAATGATTATTTCTGCGTTTATTGGACCCACTCGTTTATATTTGAAGTGCAGATTATGACTCTTTGTACAACATGTCTGGCAGTTTTAATTTCAGTATTGTGTTGTATTAGACAAGTGGTTGACATTATACGCTTGTTCCTCTGACTGTTCCTTTAAATAATCTATCCCAGCAATTTGATTTCTGCTGGTATCTCCAGAGGGAAGACAACCATTTGTTTTCAGGGCTTGGCAGTTTTCAGTATTAAACTGATCCAATCCACCTCTCTTTCTTTATTTCTTTTCTTTGCCGACTTACAACAGACAAATAAACACAGTTACACCTGTAGAGAAGTCACAGTATATCCACATCAATCCAAAATTGAGTATATGAGTCTGTCTCTCTCTCTTGTGTGTACACTTCAAGTGTAAAATACAAACTGAATTGATATAAAATGTCAGTCTCACAGATGGATAGAGTTAAGGCCACATTATACTTCTCCGACTGCGTAATGCGTTATCCGACTGCGTAACCACGGAGACACATCGAGCCTTCATACTTCTGCGTCGTGGTGACGGATACGCGCTGCAATTTCCCGCCCGATCAGTAGAGGTCGCTTACGCAAGGTTGTTGTGCTTCTGGCTACAGTGAGCAATGGCGTCCGAGAGAGAAAGAGAGAGAAAGACTGTTGTTGTTGAAACAGTGGCCGTTTCTCACTTTTCTGTGTCACGGAACGCATTTTTAAGATAATTTGAGGCGAGAAATTGGCCATTTAGAGTCTAAACATGTGCTGTGTGTGTTAAGATATGATGTATTCATAGTTTGGCAGCGACGTTAACGGCGGTGATCAGCTCCGCCTCTGTGGACGCTCGGTGCGCACTGTGAGCCGGCACAGAGCAGCTTCGCTCGGCCTGTCCTGAGGACCAATCGCAGCTCTTGCCATCTCCGTTGTCCCTTGACGGAGTGACGGACACTTAAAAAATATTTTGTGCAGTCGGAGACGACGCAGAGGCTCCCCGACAGCCTCTCCATCGACGCAGAGGACTCTGCGTAACCTACGCAGAGTACTTTACGCAGGAGTATAAATTGGGCTTTAATGTTAGCTAAATAGCTGGCTTGTAAAAAAAAATCACCTCAGGGAATTAGTATTGGGATAGATGGCCACTTATGAATGTAGCGTGACCACGAAGCAGTGATGAAACAGATGATATCTTGGGATGAAAATGCATTCAACTGGAAGGCGTTAATTGGTAATTGAAAGTAATTGAAAGTAAGTGGTGGTAATTATAAGACCGCTGTGTTTCAGGCAATTTCAGTCACTCAACCCACTCATCAGACCACAAATAAAATCCACTTACCTTTGTATGTTTCATTTTGACACAGTTGTTTCAAGACCTTTATTCTTCCAAGTCTGCGTCTTTGTGTGAACCCCAGAGACCTTAGTGGTGGGCAAATGTGTGCACAGAAGGACGTTTCTGAATAAACTATAACTTCATCTCTCGTAAGATATGAAAATGGAAGCATATTTATTTACATCCTGGAAGACCAAAGGCACAACCAGGCCTAATGGGAATTATTTCTGCATGCAGTGAGAATTAATTACAATCGAGGAATCCTTTTTTTTTTTGTTTGTGTGTTTTTAGTGTTTAATTATTTCCCTCTGTCAAAGCTTCCTATTGTGAAATTCTCCAGGCACCTGCAGAGTGCAAGCTGAAAGAGTCAATGCCTTAAGCTAGTGACCCAGTTGAATGAGATAAGGTCAGAACTCCACTCCTGATTTAGAGGATACAGAGCATCTCCATCTGGACACTGACAAGAAGAGTGTGCCCCCCTCTCTAAGCCGAGTCAATGCAGAGACCTTCTCCTCGCCTTGTTCGCTGTTTCTCCTCTCTGTCAGCCTGAGCCCCTTTACACTATTCATAAACTTGGGCAGAGGGTTGTCTGACCTTTTTGCTGAAATGTTAGGGCAAATTAGTTGTCAGGGTAGTGGACGTGGCAGCCATACTAAGCCCCGGTTCCAGTTCCATATACTGTACGCACACATTGACAAGGTGTTGTCTGTTCTCCTGCTGCAGCTTCAGTCCTCCTTTTATTATCATTATTATTATTATCTTCACACACATTGGTTTTTGCAGATTATCGGACTATGTTAAACTATGTTAATCCAAATGACAATGTTTGGCACAAGACGGCAAATACAAATGATTCGCACAGTATATTCAGATCTTCACAGGCTTGCAAATACAATTATCAAAGACCCAGCCGCACAGCACCGTTTCTGCAAGTTTTTTGCTTGCAGGTAAACTGCAGTCAGTCACGAGTAGATTTGAATGAATTCTTCTGCTGTGCATTCGTGAATCACCGCCTTAATTCGGCCTATGTATCACAAATCCTTGATTTACTATCACCCAATTTTACCCCTGAATACAGAGGAGCTGATAATGAGCCCAAATGCAAGCAGCACCCTTTTAAAGCAGAGTAAACACTGAGCCTGCAGAGCCACCAATCTAAGCATATTCATTACCTTACGCAATGACTTTTTAAAATAAACTGCATTCAGCATGCATTAGTTATTCCTGCATGGTAATTAGCCTCTCCAGACTGCTTTCTGTGTATGCTATTGCTGGTTCACTTTAAAAAAAAAAAAAAAAATACTGAGTTAAAGGCAACCTCACACTATGGTTTTTATGTTATTGTGCTGCTGCATTTTATTGCCAAGATAGTAGCCTAGGGGTAATAATGTGGCAGTCACTGGACGTGTCGAGTGACTTTTAGCAGCGTGGCATATACTGCAAAGCTCAGGTATGATCCATTAGTCCAAATAATGAAGGTTTCCTTCTCTGTGGGTTATCAGTGGTCCTTGAAATCATCTAAAATGTATCGTATTGAACATGCACACGAGTCAATTTTCTCACAGAGGCAGGACAAAAATCAGAAGATGAATTAACTCGGTAATATCCTCAGTCAAGCACCCTTGATTCCAAAGTAATTCACTCATTAGAATCTACATAATAGTACATAATTATGAGCAACACTCGTGTTTAGGTAAACCAATTAGAAGCAAATAGGACAATAAAAATTGCACTTAAATTATAAAAAGCTAACTTTATAAAATAGTGCATAAAAAAACAGTCTTTTTTATTTAATTTATGTTAACTGCTTGGAGAATAAGAAGCATTGTTTTGTTCGGCTTTTTGGAGCAGCATAGATGCCAAGAACCCCAGGATCAGTAACTTTGTGCACGTCCAAGTCGTGCCCTATAAACTAATCATTGAAAAATCATTACACAAAGTCACAGTAACCAGTGTAAAAAGTGTCAGTGTCAGCACAAGGTTTTAAGTAATTACAGCTATAAGGATTACGTTCTTTGGTCGACCAGAAAGACAAGTGGACCGCTAATCCAACCAGTCAGTAAAAACATGGCTGACCTGCATGTGGTGCTGTTTTAGGCCTCGACTTTGGCGATTAAGGTGTGGCATCCTTTTTGTTCCACGTTTAGTTTATAATTGTAAATACGTCTAAATTCTCCTTGTATATTTTGTCCTCCACCTCAACTTTGTGGTTCAGGGCTAAAAGTCATCCCTTCTCCCTGTAGGCTCCCTTCGCTCTTCTTCCTGACCTCAGTCTGACACTGATCCTGTCTTTTGAAGACAAGCAGAGATCAAGTGCAGATCAAGAGGTTAGTTGCTCTGGTGATACAGGTTTTTTGTTTTTTTTCCCCCCTTCCCTGTCTGTGGGCTATATTTGTGCTCTGCGGGTCGATCAGTCCTGAATGCTAAACCCAGGCAGTAAACGGGTGTGTGCATGTTTGCCACTGACTCCAGCTCATCATTCAGCTTGAGAGAAATCCAAAGTAGGCTGATAGACACATTGCTAAGTAAGAGGATTGTTGGCATCTGGGTGTCTTTGTGCACTGCTTTGTGTGCAGAGGATGGAAGTGCTGCATGCAGACAGATGTATACTCAACCACTATTTGAGTTCAGCTTTTATACCACTGTGGCAGCCTTTCAAAGCATTATGTTTTAAGTAAAGAGCAGAGTCTACAAATTGTTCCCTTTCACAGTTACTGCCTTTGGTTCTCTTTGCATATGGCATGCTCAGATAAACCCAAGGACTGTTGTCAAGTCCTCCAAACCTTGTCGGGTTTTTTTACAGTTTTCACAGCGTCCAAATCTATCTTGAACACAATCATTGTTTCTTCCTGTCTGAACAGGCAAATGTGGCCGTGTTTACCTTCCTAGCGAGCACTTACAGTTGCCATATCACATCTCGCCTGTCCTTTGCTGTGTACTGAAGGCCGTGATTAAAAGCCGTGATGGAAAGCATCAACATCCCTCCCATCCATATTTGATGAGCGATTGTCTTCCATTGCACACACACACACACACACACACACAACAGGGGGGAAGCTGTAATCAACATTTACACACACTGTGGATAATTGTTTACACAGATAATAGCTGTGTTTGTGCAAGAAAGAAAAAAGTTGTTTCTTTTTTCTTGGAAGAAAAAACGAACTCTGATTAGGTAATGGCACGACTAATTTCCCCGTTGATCTGTATTACTCGGGTTGTTCAGGTACCGTATTAAGTTGTCAGCTAGCCGCTGTCCTAGCAAAGCCTCGAACATCGCCACGACAACAGAGCCCCAGAATAAACTTATCAATGAGGAACTTGGCATGTTGTCAATTGACGGGTAATTATGAGACATTACAAAGGCATAAGTGTTTTACGCGCTCATGCGTACACTGAGCAGAGGGGTATATATATCGTGCTATGCTCAATTACAATTAAACCTGCAATTTTATGAGGTACATTAAAAACAATGTGGACCAACAAATGAGGTCAGCTGCACAGGCTGTTATGAATCATAGGGTCTGTGTTCTTAGAAATGGAGACAGATTATTAGAAATAGTAGCTCAGGACAGAATCACCTTGACACATTAATATACACTATTTTTTTTGTCATATAGTTGCTGAATCCGTTAAAAAAAAAAGTCTGGCTTCAACTGTGACGTCATTTAAAAAAAAAAAAAAATGTTGTCAAAAGTTTGAATTTTACAGCTCAACCTCACTTTGTATCGACCTTTAATAACTTCAAGTCCAGTGGATAACCTTGCGTAGAGTAATGGTGCCAGCCTCACTGCCCAAGACAACCTCAGTTCAAGTGTAAATCATAAAACCACCACTGTTAAAGCCAGATAAAAATATCCAACAGTCGGACGGCGGCGGGAGGATGGCATTGAAATGTTAATGGGCGTATATGGGGCGGAAATGAATTATAAACAACGGTGACGACGATGACGCCGTTTGCTTAGGGTTTGTCATAAGATGGAGGAAATTCCTCCCGAAACGAAAATGCTTTTAACGTCCTCTATCTTGACAGATGGCGGTGATGTGAAGTGTGGATTGAGAGGGGTAATCAGTCAGTGGCTATTTATATTATGGCCTGGGTGTATGGAGGGAAAATGACATTGTAGTCGCTAAATGATGTCTGTTTTGTTGCCGATGGTTACTATGGTGAAGAAGCAGTTGAGGAAAGTACGACCTCTTGTATGTACTCAATGGGAGAAGTGGTGTGAAAGAGCACATGATATATATGCAGATGATGTTGAGTGATTTATAGATGTAGAGCTGTGCCTTGTTCACCATACTAATTTTAAAATATTGTGTACTGTTGACTGGAAAATGTGGCTGTTGGGGTACAATACCCGATATCAAGTCAGACACCTGCTATTGTATCAGTTATTGGCTATCTAATATTAAATATACTACTATTATCATTGGAAATATTCATATTAATGACTTTAATTCATATCCAAATTCCTCGGGGCACAACCCTTCGTAATGAAAAAGGAAAAATATTTACTGATTCAGTCTCTTTTAGGTAGTTATCAACTTGGATTATAATGAATAATTTAATTGATAATTGATTCATTACAATGCCAGTCTTGTGCAACATTAATCTGACCGGAATATATAAGCTATATAAAGGGTGTCAGGTAGAGGTAGACTATGAATTAAGATGGTGGTTAAAAAGTTGGTAGAATCAAAGATGGCTTCTTGACCAATAGCATAGGTCTTTCTTTGTGCAGGCCACTTATCAAGGAGCTTTATCTGTCATTCACCATGTAAAGGATTATGAGGAGCGGTATATATGGTACCACGGTCTGTGTCTGCATTTGACCAACAAATCATTAATAACAGTAATATTATAAAAACAACAGCAGCATTATATTTAACTGTGCTGCTCTTGGTTTATAATAATAATATAGTAGTAGTAGTAATAGTAGTAGTAGTAATAGTTTATAATATAATATAACATAATATTATGTGGGATGAGGAGCAAAAGAGAGGTTAATAGTATGCACATCTAGGAGTTAATGCTATAGGCGGCATGGACATAACTAGTAATATCAGATGAACCTAAATCTAGACATAACAGTCACACTTGTGTTTGGTTCCGGGTGTCTGTTGAAGCTAATTCGGCTCTGAATTCTTGGCTGATCCTGAGGCAGGTTTTCGCGTCACTGACTTTGATGGGAGGACAGCAGGCTGCTTGGAGGAGATCTGCTTGGAGATCAGTAGAGAAGGTTCTCCTGCTGCTGGGAGCTTGTTTGAGAGCTGATGTTTAGCCTCTGGACTAGAGAGGAGTCTGTGTCCTTCCTCCACACAGGAGAACATGAGGAAGAGGTAGTGAGGTGGAGGGGAACATGGCTTTAGTATTTTTAATGGACTTGTTGACTCCATTTTTAATGATGTCCCATTCCAATGTGGCATGTGTTTGAGTCATAACCATGTTTTGTTTTTTGGGTGACGGTAGCTCAGTGGTAGCTCAGTGGTCTTTCAATTCAAAGGTTGTGGGTTTGAATGAGCGAATGTCAAAACTGTTGTGTAAAGCAGCTTTGAGTGGTCATCAAGACGAGAAAAGTGCTTTATAAATACAGACCATTGACCATTACATTTGATTTTACCACAGTGAAAAGTGAAAAATCAAGTGTTGTTGATAATCTGCAATGAAGTTCTTCTCATTCCCAAGTATGTGAGAGCTTTTGAAGTGTGTAGTCATAAGTAGTGTAGGCTTTGCTAATTAAAGATTTCTCCTTTTAAAGACCCATAAAAAGACACAGTCCATTCCCATCGGCAAGAGCAAACCCATGGCACAGAGCAGACACATGCTCACTGTGGACCTCTCGTCCTTTGGGTCCCTCATCTACAAAACCTGTCTGCAAGTCCAGCAGCCGGCGAGGCAGGTGGATAAATTTAGTGACTGCCGCCGAGGGCTCTTGTTCTTCTCTCTATTCAACGTCGGTTGGTCGGAAAAATGCCTTCCTCACCAGCGTTTGAAATCCAAGTCCTATTAAAAATATATGCTTGACATCAATATTTCTGTTATTTGGTAGAAAAAAATTAGAAATAAGAAAAGTTTCTTTACACTATTGTGTGTTGAGGACAATATTTGAATACGGCGACTTGATTGTGGAGAATATAAAGATATAAATGATAAATATAACGAATCTGAAACATTTTCACCCATTTGTCATCGTTAGTCATTAAAAAGCAGGACTATCTGTCTTGTTCTAGCAGGAAAAAAAGGGCATAACATTAATTCCTCTACTTTCCTGTCTGCGAACTTGGTTGAGATTTTAGCGATGCAAGGACCGGCTTCACACTCCTTGATGTTGGGAGCATTTTGCTCTAATTAATTAGCCAGGAAGTAGTGGTTACGAGCTCTGGTTTCTCTGCACCGTTCAGCTATTATTTCACTAAATGTATTGATCCTTGTTCCTTGTAGAAACTGGATCAATGATCCCAGGTTTAAAAGAAACAGGAAGGACTCCTTGCACACCTTTTCCAAGTCTTGCCGTTGTTCTTCCATTTTACTCATAACTAAAAGTATATAGCGTACAGTTTCTAAAAATTATTTTTAACAGTTTAAAATGTTTAAATGTGGCCACGCGCTTCACCATTAGCAGAAAATAATTGGGATGTTTTATAACTAGTCTTTCAGGAAGTAGCAGACAGCCACACTGGCCATTACACCAAAAAGCAATCCCAAAAACCCTGAAGGGACCAATTTACCTGTTATTTACTGCCACTACAATTTAATGGGTGACAAAGGAGACCTGGAATGGCATATCATGTTGTTATTTTGCTGCTTAATTATGACCACTATTTGGGGCCTCCAGCAGGGCCCTCCTCTGGTGCACCTGTTTTTTACACTTAGTAATAATGTTGTGTTATTAGCAGTCATTAGCGTCCTCCATCGTGAGCTGTACACTTCCCGTCCAAGACGTCATTCCCTAGGTAGTACAGATTAGTACGTGGAACGTGTCGTAGCTCCAAAGTAACTGGTGCACCGTTTGCACACTCTCTGTAGATGCATGACTCGCATCTTTTATTTGAACAAAAAAACCACAAGATAATTATTTTTCACTGAGCAAATGTTGCGTCACAGCAGATGATCGTCAGTCCTTTGAAAATTCTGGTTGTGAGTTAGGCCCACTTAATGTTCACAGTTGTTATCAGTGGAATTATCACATAAATCAGCAGCACAACGTGTCTTTGCAATTACTAACTGGGCTTGTATGGGACATGTTTTCAAGCAACTGTTATTTGCAAAATACAAAAAAAAAAAAGGGGCCAGAGCAGATAGGGGTTATTAGCATCAGCCTCTGTCAGCGAGTGGACTTGTTGTTGTTGTGTTGGAGCCGTCGGTTGTTATGACTCAGAGACATTTGATGAACTACGTGCTGCCCCATTAAATGTGCAGCTGCTTTTAAATGACCTGAGATGCCAAACCATCCAAAAGAAAGACCCTCTGTTAAACAATGAAGCAGATGTGTATGTGTATTCCCTGGCGTAAACACTGACCTTGTCGGGAGCAGTCGTCCTCATGGAGACCAAAGCCTGGTCAGAATAATCTCATTTTTGTGGAGTTTACGGCTAAGGATTGTGGTTTGGTGAAGGTTAGGGTTATGCAGTAACTGGTTATTTTTTAGTTTATGGACAATGCTTTGTATCAACGCAGTGTCCTCACAAGAATAATGGTGCACCCTCTCCATTTTTATGCCGCTTTTCAGGGAGAAATCATTCTAGCACATCTATTTGTCCTCATGGTGAACATGGACAGAAATGGACACAAAGATGAACCAGGATTAGTCAGAAAGAGTAGTGCATTGGGATATAATTATTATCTGGCTTTTGTTTGGCAGATCTATTGTTTGCAAATGATTTATGAAGCACATTTCATAACCATTGTGAGCAGCTCAGAGCCATGACTTTGTATACTATACGGATGTTTTAATCTCACCCTGAATGTTCCAACAAACGTCCTATTCCTAGCTGTGTATTTTGATATTGGTATTATTTGTTTTTGTTGTTGTTTTCATTCACTTTACTAGACAAAAAAAACCAATATGATATAATCTAAAGCAGGGGTCACCAACGTGGTGCCCGCGGGCACCTGGTAGCCCGCAGGCAGCCAATACGGTGCCCGCGGGCTCACTTCACTTCACCTCACTTGCATGTATCCGTATGATCGCTCAGTAAAATATCTTTGATATTGTTTATAAAAACTGGTTATTGTTAGGAGTAAGCACTGGAATTAATGTGTATGCAGTTGAATGCATAATATTAATCATTTAAATGGTAAACAAAAAAAAAATGTTAATGTGGTAGCCCTCCATATTATTCTTTACCCTTAAGGTAGCTCTCTGTCTCAAAAAGGTTGGTGACCCCTGATCTAAAGTATATCTTCACCTTTAATGTGTGTTCCTGCCACCTGGAGTGAATTCAGACAGAGATGCAGTGGCGTACAAGAAGGCCATTATACAGTCTAAATGCTTGCCGTGGCGTGTTCTTTGCTCTCAGCATTTAAAGCACCTTTTTGTAGCTCACAGATGGATTCACTGTAATCTGTTGCTTGCAGTTGCCCCCGTGCCTCTCGCCTCACCCCACTATCTTCACACAACCTTTTATTAAAGCAGTCTATTGCTCTGGCTTTTTGTCTCTCCTTATTTATTTTTTTCCCTCTACCTCTCGCTCTCTCTTTCACTTACAACACAACATTGACCACACACATACGGATGTGCACACACCCTAATGACCTCCATTATGATCCATTAAGATGTGTTTTTTATTGTGACATGCACAGAAGCACTTTTTACTGAATGAATACACTCTACAAGATGTAATCACTTTTTTGGAAAGCATGAGCGCAACATTATAGGTGCCAACTGCCATAAAACACAGAGAACAACTTGCTTTGTTGGCATGCGGTGTAAGAAGCAGACAGACGCCCTGATACTGGCTTTGTCGTCTGCGGTGCATCGTGCACTCTCAGGTACGTTTTTTTCTTATACCGCACCAACCTGGCAGCCCCCAAAACCTGAGTGCAGCATGCAGTCGTGTAGGAGGTTGACGTCAGAGTGAGGGGGAAGCTGCGAGAAGATGAGAGGCATTTGAGATTGAAGAGGTTGAAAGGGGGGGAGAGATGGTTGAGGAGAAGGAATCACAACTCGGCTTCCCTTCTTATTCATCACACCTCTGCATAGGAACCCCATCGGTGTTTTTAATAAAAAGAGGCATCACTCAAAGCTTGGCGTTGGCACGTTCTGCCTCCTCTCTACATATGCAGCTTCCTCTACTCGCGTTTTTTTTTTTTTTTTTTTTTGCATCTCTATCTTTTCCTTTTCCTGTTTATGAAATGACATCAGACACCTAATAAATATTTCAGGACACTTTACCCCCCTCCTCTGTGCAAATACCACATGCCCTAAAAAGCATAAATGTCTCATTGTGGAACCGTGTGTGTGTGTGTGTGTGTGTGTGTGCATGTACAGTACACAAATGCTAAAGGTGGATTTGCGCTATTGTGCATCAATCCACTCACACACACGTACACATACTATATATATATATAATGTTTAATATGTAGGAATTTAGTGTGATTGAAAGCCTTGCAATGCAAGCTGGTCGAAATATTAGTAATGTCCGCAGAGAATGTGCCATTATGAATTACGATAAAAGCATCACTTACCTTCACATTCATAAATTAGCAATGAATATGAAAAAAAAACATGCAGCAGAATACGTGATTTCAGGACAAGACACTACTATATGGACTGGCTTTTTAGCATTAGTTATACAGTGTGCTCTCTCTCTGCAAACCCATGCTCTGACGCCTTACTTTAGACCTGATGAGAGGGAAGATGAGTCATTATGAGAATAAAGTCGTAATCTTCCGAGAATCAAGTCGTAATATTTCGAGAATAAAGTCAGAATATTTCGAGAATAAAGTCCTAATATTATGAGAATAAACTCATAATCTTTCGAGATTAAAGTTGTAATATTGTGAGAATAAAGACATAATATTGCAGAAAATAAGCTGCAATCTTTCTGGAATAAAGTCGTAATCTTTCGAGAACAATGTCGTAATCTTTCGAGAATAAAGTCATAATATTATGAGAATAAAGTAGTAATCTTTTGTGATTAAAGTCGTAATATTATGAGAATAAAGTCATAATCTTCCAGGAAAAATGTTGTAATCTTTCAAGAATAAAGTCGTATTCTTTCTGGAAAAGAATCGTAATCTTTCTGGAATAGAGTCGTAATCTTGGGAGAATACATTTGTAATCTTTCGTTTCGTCATTTTGATTGGAGCTTCACAAACGAAGAAAGAAACACTTGATATTTTTGTCACATCAGCACCACGTTATCGTTAGCATCAGGACTGAGTCTGTTTGGAAGAAAGAATCACGCAGACTTGGAGGAAATCATCTCTTTTGTGGACTTCAGGAGGAAATGGCTGCTTACATCTGTTGTTATTTAATAATAATACATTAGATAATGATAAAAAAGAATCTCATAATATTATGACTGTTTCAATATTACGGGTTTATTCTCATAATATTACGACTCCACGTCGACAATGTATTTATTGGTTGATTTTTACACTCACAATAAGTACTCATACCTTTGCCATTGAGTATATTGTTTGTGGATATCCACAGATCAGGCTTGAATACATTGATCCATACTTTTTAGCTTTTAAATTGTTCTTTTTTCTTTTTTTTTTGTCCCAGATTTGCCCATCAACACACTGACATACTCTCTTTTCTTTTTAATCTATCTCTGACTGTTGACTGTGTCCAATTGTTTTGCACACACCTCATAACCGGGGGTTGCCCCAAGCTCACTACATGCAAATTGGTTCCTGTTGCACAATTACTGATTTTCCAATCCACCTCTTTGAATTTTTTGGATTGAATTGAATTTGGAGTAGACTTTATAGAACAATTAAACACTACAAATCTGGTGCAGCTCTGATAAGATGTTATTGAATAATGTTTTCTAACTTAAAAACTGTCTTGTGTGTACGATGCACTCCCTGGCGCTCGAGTTAATTTCAAGTGTGCTGTATATCTGTGGCCCTGAGGCATTATTTGTATTCTATTGTATTTGTATTAGTCATCAAAGCACAGCCCTAAAAATAAATCAGATTCTACTCCCTTGAATTTTATCTGCGAGGTATTTGGGACAGCTGGTGTGTGCTCATCATATATTATCCTGTGAATTTGATTGGGGTGTGATTCATCAGAAAATGAAGCATCCAGCCTTTTTTTTTTTTTTTTCTGTTCCTAGATTTATTCAAAGGTGAGGCTGGCCTTTGCCTGGTTTCCTCTTTATCTCATGGAGAGCAAGACAACGAGGCAGACAGTTATTATAAATGACTTAGCAAGATCCTTATTTGAGACTGCTTTTATCTGGCATCCCCTTGTTCTTTGGCGTGACAGCAGCTCCCTTTTGTGTGTGCTACTCTGTTGTTTTCTTGTCTCCGTGCATTGCAGTGAACTTTGATTTGCACTGGAGAAATAGGTGGTTTCTCAAGTGTGTGTGTGTGTGTGTGCTATAATAGCAAGTTCAAACCTGGACGCTATTCTAGGGCACTGGAAGACGTTTGTTTTAAATGTCCCTTGCTTTGTTTCCTCAATTGACCACAACTCTGACACAGATAGAGGCCCGTTGTGACATCCTGCTTTTAATTAACCCACTTACAGTCCATCTACATATGTAGCAGGTCAGTTTGTGAGCCTCTCCTTTACCCTGACCTCCTTCTGAATCCACAGTTTTTCTTATTTTAACTGTATTAGTGATGTGCTGGAGACGCCATGTCGGGCCTGAGGAGCTGATGTAGAGAACATTTCCCCCCTCACAGCTTGAAAGTGTCTGAATTTAAGTGATATTCAAATATTCAGCAATGGAATCCAACTTCTTTAGACGACTAGAGGCTTTGCGTTATCCAGTCTCCAGTCGGACTCACTCTTGCTGATGTGAATTTTGCCTTTCCTGTGTGTAAACAAGTAAAAATCACTTTGTACATAGACAAGGAATCTGTATTCTCAGTGTAGTGGACTCAGATTCCTCTAGTTCCTCTATGTGACTGTTGCAAGGTGGCTTATATACACTACTCTTCTATCTGAATACGTTTCCACACCATGTAACATGCAGACGTGACTAAGCCGAGGTGCCTATCAACAGCAAAGTCCATTACGCAGTGTTCTCAGGCACGTTGCCATTGAAAGTAACTTTTCCGAAGTGCTACTTTCTTCCTTTCACACTTGCCAATCAGTAGCTAATGGATACTAATAGAAATCTCACACGTCATAAGTGGCCAATCAGCCTCTGTCCTCGAAATCAAATCCACTTCAGCTGCTGCTGACAGTGCCTTATGCCCTGATTAGGGCAATTATTGCACCATGTTACCTAACCTTATTTAATATACTCTCAGTCCTCTTAGGCTGTGATATTTCCTTTTCATAAATGCAACGTCAACGTATGGATAAGGACTCAAATTATAAGGAGCAAATTCCACTGGAAGCTTACATGTAATTTTAATCGAAAAGGTCGCGATCGTTCATTATGCGACGGCAATCAGCCCCCGCGCTCCGTCTTTGGAGAAAGCCGTCACCTCCCACAGCAAAATGGATTCATGTATTCTGCATTGTGTTTTTCGAGCATTTATTTCCAAGGTGGCTTCCCCTAATGCTGCCGTCTGAAAGAGTAAGAGACACCCACAGTTTCAGCACCTCTTCTGATTGACTCCCATTTACTCCATGCAGTGCCCCCATCTTTTTGATTGCTTTCCAAATGCAACGACTCATTCATATTCATATGTTAATTTGACAACTTTTTTTCCTCACAGTGAATACATCTACATGTTTTAAAATCCCATTAATCACATTGTATACAATGAGGCCGAGCATTTTCCTGGATGTTCCCCAACATTACAGACTTGACATTTAATCTGATTTTCTTTGATTATCTGCTGAGAGACACAAGGTTTTGAAGGAGGCGGGCTGAAAAGCTCACAGGCTTTCTAATTCAGAGATAGCAGACAAGGACTCCTTAACTGCCTGCCGTGAAGGCCATAGAGAGAGAGCGAGAGCACTGCAGATACACCTTAATGGCAGCAATGTTGTTTGTTTTGCAGGGTTAACTGATTCTCATAGCAGGGTAATAACATCCCAAACACCTTCGACAAAGATCAGTCCAACTTGGCAATTTGACACAGCGGGCCACAGTGGGGCTCTTAGGCGATTTATTCAGCCTTTTCTGTATAAACAGTGTCTTATCTTATCGCCGCCCTGTCAACTGCAGGCCTGCCGTTGACAACATGCAGCTCGAGAGGAGCCATCATTTGGGGGAGAAAAAAAAACGCAGTCTCACCACTGACTTTGTTTTCCTCCCCCATATATCGGCAGCAGGATGTTTGAGAAGCAATATAGAGAGCGAAAAAAAAGCCACGCCACGTCGATGCCGTTTGATCCACAAACTAAAACGGAAAACACAAAAACATTGTACTTATAGTGCACACGATAATGCGCGCTCTTCTCTTATAGTAAGCAATTATGTTGATGTAAGTCTGTGAAACGGAAAGCAGCTTATTTGTTTCCCCGTAGGTTCCTCGTTTAAATCAAAACCCAAAGACGCATCTTAATTAAAACATATAAAAGAACAGACCGTATGCTCTAACGTGTAGCACCCAGTGGGGAAAGAAAAACTGAATTGAGATGCTCCTCTGCTGTATGTTGCTGTATATTATTCCACTTTCACACTCAACATACAGGCTTGTGTTTAAATGTTGTCAAGATAAGGACAATCAGGATGTGGCGCTTCTGCTTTAAAAAAAAAAAAATATTCCAGGGTGATATTACAAGATAACCATCATCACTAACACTTTTTTATTTTTATCTGCCATGATAACGTGCTTACAGAAAACAGATTTTTGCAAAAACAGTCTTACCTTACCTGCTAGAGTGTAAAAAAAACATATGATGGGGAGGTTAGTCACACCCACACACCAACACATGCATGCATTTTATTCATACATCAGACACTGGAAGAAATATTGTAATGGCGCTGTCCATCAAGTCGAATCAGCGACAAACACGGGGAGGTTTTTTAATCTATTCCAACAGCAGAGAGGAGAATGCACAACAACAACAACAGCAGCAGCAGCAGCAGTGAAATTATATATTCACAACTGATGGGAAATTTAAGGTTTAAATATATTGCCTTCAAGACGTTTGGACAATGTCGGTGGAATGTTCTTTTCTTTGTATCTGGGCGATGTTTTCCATGCAGAAATACAGAAGGAGTTTGACTCAGGACACTCATACCTATGGTCAAGGGCACAGGTGTCAAACTCAAGGCCCGCGGGCCACATCCGGGCCACCATGTACTTATATTCGGCTTGCGAGATAAAATGCTATGTCGTTCCTGCTTTTTTTTTTTTAATTTCCACTGACTCACTGATAAATACCACACTTATCAAGTTACCTAATCAGTTAAATAACATAATGTAGACTTCACAGAGCCGGAAACCAGAGGGGGGTTATGTGGGGGCTATTTGGCTCCCTCTCTGGCCTGTAGGTGCTGTTCTATTGCAAATACTGCAGAGGAAATCAGGCAAGTGAGATGGAAATGGACAATAGAAAAATCATTTGTTAGGAGCTTTTTGTTATTTTACCTCATCTGGCCCCTCGACTTGGACACAATTTTTAATTTTGGGCCCCCTCTGTAATCGAGCATTGAGTTTGACACCCCTGATTTAGAGGTTCAGATTAAGAATAATGCAAAAACGGGCGCTTGTTTTCGCAATCCTCAGGTCTAAAGTAATTTTTCAGGTAGTAGACATTTAATTGCCTGCTGAAAAATGCTTCGTAAGAAGCTTTAAGATGATCGTAATTGACAAACATTGGGCAGATTGTTTTGGATGGAATTAAACTGAATAGAAGATCACATAAGCTGTGTTCAGTGCGTTGTGTGTTGGTTGGCGCATGCCGCAGGTGAAAGCGTTATAAATCACCGTTGATGGCACGCGAGCATATGTTTGTCTTTTCCTTGCCTTCTCTGCCTGTTACGAGACGCCGCTAATCCTGACAGGCGGAATGGATGGCAGTCATTATTTATGACGCCGTCAACTCGTCACCGCGTGGTTGTCAGCACGCCCGCTGCCGCGAGATGATAATCGCACGAATGCCACTCGGCGAGTATATCCGGTGTGCCTGTGCTGTGCTTTACGTGTGTTTGAAACGATAAATTGTGATTAAAGATGGAGGAAGTGGACGGAGTCTTCTCTGGTCTGATCACATGTGTTGTATGGAACAGATTTGATTTCCAGTTTGAGACCTGCAGCATGAAAATGATGCACGCTTGCATCAATTTCAGCTTTGCCTCTTATATAACATTTAATCTGTGTATAATTACTGTAAACAAGTAATACCATCGGGGCAAATTGCAGTCTCTCTACCAGTGTATTATGTAATTTGCAGACACCTGCTGTTATATTATGTTTTTCCGTTTGTTAAAAACTTAAACATCCTACACAATTTTAACCGACTATATCACATTGGCATCATCAGCCCGTGCAGTTCATGGCAATATAATATTTAAATCTATCTTTAACTCAGATACACTGTAGGAAAAAAACTAGCACAGCAAGGTCTGCTGAAAGCTGACCTACTGTAAATAATGTGTATCTCACGAATGACATTTTGAGTTGTGGAGAGCTTCCCCTATGGCTAAAATGTCAACAACGTCTCGCACAAATTCTTGTTCAGCAGCCACTTTGCCTGCTGTTGTGAGCTCTTGATGAAATCCATGCTGCATATAAAGCACTCCTTTCTTTTCATTCTCACTTTGAATAACTTTATCCCTGTTCTTATAATCAAAAGAATAGGGAACAACTATTTTTCGTCTTGATTTGCTCATTTTAAAATACCTTAAAAAAAGACTGGGGGATTTATCTGTTTACTTGGCTAGAATTAATTACAAGAACATACCAGAAGCTGCACCACCTTATTATTATGGAATAATAATAATATGCATGATTTAATTCTTTATCACAGTATTTAAGGCACTGCCACTCACTAGAAAAAGTTCTATGACTTTCCATCCATCCATTTCTGTGCGAAACGCTAACCATCCTCTCATACTTTACTGTCTCTCCACATTCAGACTAACTTTTACTGTGTTACATGCTAAGAAATGTGCCAAATTGGCCTGAAAGCACAACATGCGCCGCCGCGTGTGTTGCTGCAGGAGGCACGAGGTACAACACAAGCGATAACGCAACCCCACGAAGGTAATGAGTTGTCCATTGGGCTTCAAACCCCACACCACATGCTGCATTCACAGTGTGAATTTCCCTCTTGTTTTGTTTCCCCCCCTCCTCCTCCTCCTCCCCTTATGGTGACATTTTTTGGTGCTGCGTGATGCCATGAATGACAACTATGGGCTCTTTGGAGTGTATGTCAGCAGAGCGGTCTGGTTGAAGGAGATAAGAGAAGGCTGCACACACACAAACACACACACACATGCATGCCCACACACATGCATATTGTCCATGCTTTGGAAAAAAAAAAAAGGACAGAAAAACCTTGAGTTCTGTGGTATCATTCTTTAGATGTTTTGTAGTTTTTATGTATATGGGCACACACTGCAACAGGACCTTGAGGATATTTAATTTGTACACCATTTTTTTGCTGCCATTGTGGCTATAGCAGTTATATGGAATATTCACAATTGAGTCCCATACAGCTTTTTTTTGCATATTCCCGGACTGAAAATCGGACAAACTAAATAGAGATTAAGTCACGGAGAAGGTTTCACGTGTCACTCTTGGTTAGTAGATGCAATGTCACCCCTGGAGTGGTTAAGAAGAGAGGAGAAGATGGTGTGAAATAACAACAATCTGTCCATTTTATGATAGATATAGAGTCACAGGGTAACATGTCATCAGTTCAGCAACAAAGTATGCACATCCAAACCTGTGCATGAGCTCTTTGTTTCATATTACTTCTTCATATATAACTACAACATGTTGGTTTTGTTGTTTTAAGAGACATTTTGTTGTTTATTTCCTATTTTTTTTAGTGTTACTGATCAATACTTCTATCATAACCGATATAAACGAGAGAGCCATACATACTTGTTGGGCCGTGTTTTATGACCTTTACTCATTCTGACGAACACAGGACACAAAGTGTTGTGCAAAATGAGCTTTTACTGTTTGGTTTACAGCACCAATGAGTGCTACTTTCTGCTCCTTTTTCCAAGATACATTTCACTTTCGATATCTGGCAGTTATTCAACGGTTTAGGAATTATGGCCCTGAGAAGCTGGTGAATCTCGTCTGTGATTGGACGGGCGCTACACTGAAGTCCTGAGCCTCTACCGTAATGACATGTATATGGGCACACTCTGGACAGTGTGTGCATCGAAAACAGACATCTGTGCTTAATTATTTCCCAAGTTATCACAACTTATTTGCGTACAGCTTGAGAATTAATGGAACAAACAAGTCGGTGTCGCTCACACAAATCATTGCACAAACAAATGAGTCACAGTTTTGGGTGTTAATGAGCAGCTGAGGTCCATGTTTAAAAATATAATGTCAAGGATGATCACCGCCATGGAAGTGGATAGTAAAGTGTGCTTTTCTCCTGCTCCAGTCTTCATAAATGATCATTTTTGAAGTGAAAAACTTTTGTCTTGAACCCATCAATTGTTTTTCAAATTTTATGAAACTCAGAAATTAGTTTGAAACGCTGGCTCATTGGGGTCTTTTTTATTGTTTTTGAACCATTTCTATTTATGTTCATCAAAAAAAAAAAAAAAATAGGGTAATTTTCCTGTGCTGAGACCTTTTATTTTCTGACATTTATTAAGACGGCTCACAGCTATCTGGGCCGACAGAGCCCTTCAAGTCGAAAAGCTCCCGGTGAAGTAGCACACACACAACAAAGCAAACATGAATAATTCAATCCAGATTTTTTTTCTTTCCCAATGATGTAAAAAAGCCATTTACTCATCAGTGTGTGTGAATATGGGTCAAAATTGCACTTTTTAAGGTACAGTGATTGAAAATGCGTCCACTTATTCCATGATTCCTGTTTTGTGTTTGCTCTGTCAACACTGAGACAAACAGTCAAAGGTTCAGTGTCGTCTCCATTTACTCTTATAATTGCAGTCCACTACGTTTCCAGGGGAGTATTGTGTCGTCTGTTTTATCACTCCCCACTTTAATTATTTCATTGGCCTACTCAACAATTAATTTTTAGATAAAGATTTGCTGTCATGGTTTTTATTACGCCATTTTTCTGTGCCAAATGTGCCATACCTAAGGCCCGCTGAAAACAAAACCTAGTGTTTTGTGAAATATTTAGGGTGATTAAAGTTAATGTTGTCTTTAAAAAACTTATATTAAAACTGTATTTTCTCCCGGATTTCTTGCTCCTATTTAGTCTTGGGGACATTTCCGTGGATTTTTGGCTGCAGTGCTGAATAAATACTGAATAGATAATTGCAATAGTAATATCCCATACCGATATTACTGTTATAAATAGAGTGACGGCGATAAAACAAGTGCTCATAGGTTATTTATGTGTGTTATCACAGCTAAGCTCAGCACTCACAATCAACATTAAGGACATTATAAACAGCTGGCAGTTTAACAGGAGGCTAATTATAACTCCAACAGTAGTTTTAAAGACTGTGTGAATGTCTCTTTGAATTCATTTTGGGTTCATACATTTGTTATGTAGTTAGTAGATGTATCTCATGAGGGTTATTTATTATTATTAATTATGTGATGATCATGATTTTTTACCTGGCAAAGTAACTTTCGCACTCAACCTCGGCAGTATTATGCACATTCATTTTGCACTTCAGGCTAAATCCTCGTAGTTATTATGACCTTTTTTTCATCTCCATATTACAAAAACAACTCAAACTACTACTATAAACTAGAAAACACGCTATTAAAACTAATTAAAACTAATTTTAAAAACATAAAGTCAAAGCTAATTAAAAACTAGTATAGCCTCTGTTGGAACAGCAACAACACACTCGCAGACATTTCAACTGAGCGACTAATCTTGTTTATCCAGTGCTGACCAACTCATGAACCCATGTTTTACTTGTGCGCTCACACTTTCCATATTTCCCTTCTAACTGAAAACGTACGCTCCCCCAGGGTTTGGCGTCCCAACATGGCGGAGTACCCTAATGCAGTCCACTTAACTACAAGGCAGTTGGTTTGTAGCCTTAGAACACTTGAACGGCCGTGCCCCCATTAAACCACAGATGCCCATTAATATGTATAACCGTGCGCAGTAAGTCAGGGTGATGCACTCGCTCACATAACTGTATATGCTTATATTCTGCTGCACCAGCGTAGGGCCAAGCCCCCAGCTTGGCACCCTGCCTCGAGGATGGCAGCGGCAGATGGCGCCCGTTCAGAAGTGCCGAATACCCAGATCTCTTCTTTTTTTTTTTTGTTGGAACTCCAGGATGCTGCGTTGATCGCTGAAATGAAGTGGAGATGACTCTGATCACTCTTCCGCCTCCTCCCTCAGCGCCCGCGATTATCACTAAATGCAAAAGGGCGCTGACAGATACTTTAGGTGCATGAAGGGTAAGGTGAACAGGAGCCAATGTGGAAGGTGATTGAAAAAGAATGGCGGCAGTTTCCTGGCAAATACTTTATTTATATTTCTAGCAACTTTTATTCCTTTACAATTCCTCTATCTTTGTTTCTCATTGCTACCAAATCAAATCAAAAGAAGAAGATTTGGTAATGAGCAGTATTTATATCGAGCTTTTCTCGTCCTGATGAGCTGCTTTACGCTACATTTTTCACCCATTCACATGCTTCAACGTGGGCTTAAGTGTCTTGCTCAAGGACAAATGTAGACGAGCAGAGCCAGGAATTGAACCCACAACTTTACAGTTGAAAGACACCTAGCCCTACCATTGAGCTAACATGGCTCAATCCTAACTCCTGACTTTTTAAATGGATTTACTTCTAAAAAAAAAAAAAAAGTAAATTTTATATCAGAAAATGACTTTTGAGACTTAAGTACAGTAAATGTCCTATACTACAAGACTTTTACTTAAGTAACATTATTTTAAAAAAATGTTCATTATTTTAAAAAATTACTATTAGGTCATACTTTACTGTACTTTATACAAGACATCAAATTAGGACATGCTAATATGTAAAGGAAAATTAAACATGTGGCCACACATTATAACATGAATTTATTCATTGTGTCCTAATCGATAAACGTGTGACATTTTCTTTTAAAAACTCAAAAAGCATATATAGTGTTTACATATACAGTGTATATATAGTCAAGCTACATTAATTAAAAATGTCTCATTAAAATAGCCTCTTTAAATCCTTTAATCTTTAATGTGTATAATTAAATTTTACCCTAGTCCATCACAGGAAGATTTTATTCCAGCTTTAACCAATTAAAAAAAAAAGGAAAAAAATGATGGATCAAGCTTCGTTAGTTCTTCAAACAAGTTATAGAATTCCCCCGTTAGCCCAATAATGAGTTAACGAACACAACACACATTAAGAAATATTGAATTGTCACTTATACGGGCAGACAGAAAAACACCTTTTGATTGATTTTGGTATTTGTGAGGCCGCTCTAATGATATACTTTTGTTTCTAACACTGATGAAATACTCAGAAACAGTTATTGATTTTGCTGCCTGACTTTTTCCCCCCGAAGCGAATCCATTTCACTACAGCTGGTATCTATCTTTATCACACTTTCAGGTGCCTTCTTTAGCCAAGCAATTATTTTTAATTACAAAAGCTTTTATGGAAATTGATTAATTTGAATCACTGAAATATGGGTTTACTGTGCGGAAGACAGTGGCTCCAATTTGCGTTGTTTGGAAATTAATAGTGGGGATCCAATTTATGCTTTTTAATTAAACGCAGTTCATTGTTATTTATAGTGTATATGTTTGCTTGTAATCACAACATTTAACCCACTTTCACAAACTGTAGTTATACAGTGAACAAGAATCTACGGAAGAGGATTAGTGCCACATGTAAAAAAATACTACTAATAATAATAATTGGGACTTTAATCTCAGAATTCAGATTTTTTTTCTCTAAATCTGACTTAAATCTCAGAATCCTGATTTTAATATCAAAATTCTAACACTTATCTCATTATTCTGGCTTTTTCCTACAATCTCGGAATTCTGACTTTAAACTCAGAATTCTACATTTAATTTCTCAATTCTCAGAATTCAGATTTTTTTTCTCTAATCTCAGAATTCTGATTTTTTTTCCTCTAATCTCAGAATTCTGACTTTTTCACCAATCTCAGAATCCTCACTTTAATCTCAGAATTCTGCCTTTTTCTTTAATCTCAGTATTCTGACTTTTCATTTGATCTCGGAATTCTGACTTTAATCTCAGAATTCTCACTGTCTTTTCAGAATTGAGACTTTAATCTCAGAATACAGCTGAATTTCAGTTGTATGTTTTTATTTGCGTAGTCGTGTCTTGTTTTGGTTTCTGATTGACAATGCACTCGTGTCCCACATGAAATACGATTTTCTCTTCAATTGAGATTATCACAGAGTATGCATTCGGTAGAAATCCTAATTTTGAAGCAGTTACTTTGAAGTATTACGTCATAATGAAATACAGATTTGATTTATTCCCTCTGTCTTGGACCATCAGACGTAAAGGGAGAGTACGAGTATCTTTTTGGTAATACAGGGTAATGCTGGGTATTTGCAAAACATGAGATTACAGTACACAGTACATTGTGGTCATTTTGTTGGACGGCTGAGAAAGAGTCAGAGAAAACAATCATTTTTGTTAATCTGTGTTTGTGTATACTTACTTAGATTAGATAATCCAGACAAGTCGTGTCAGCCTCATCCCTGATGTAAGATACTTAGCAGGAGTCTTCAGAATGTCCTGACACAGCGGTGTACATGTCCTCGCTATTTAATACATGCTAATTTTATCGCTCTCATGGATCGCCAGAATCGGTCTTTATATAGTGCCACATAATAATAATAGTTTAAAAAAAGTTCTAATGAGTAGGTGAGAGCAGTTGAGGGCCACGGGGGATTTAGGTTCTTTTGTATCTTGAGCTGGTGCATTAGCATTCATAGAGTATCATGGATTAGAGCAATAATCCTGAGGAAGGTTCTTTTTTTTTTTCCTCAGAGTTTCATGATATGTTCTTTTCTAAGCAGTCATTGGATTGGATGTTTTCACACTGCACTGCACAGACACTGTACGCTAAAAAAAAAAAAGAAGAAGAAACAGGAGCCGCGACGCTGATAAATCTGTTTACACCGTTGTTCCATCTATTTCAGGCACTTAATGCACAGTGACTCACAGTTCATGCTAAGTGATAATGGTACAAATTGTACGAAATAAAACCCAGCCCTTTACCAAATGATATATTTAACCAGGAGAGCATGGGCTTTTGATTTATAGGAGAAGGTCAAAAATTGTGTTTCAAAGCCGGGCTAATTATCCAGTACAAGCTTAACAAGTGCGGTGAGAAATGCAACTGAAGCAGCCTCCTCTTTAAGTATTTTATCTGCCCTCTTTAACTTGTAAACTGGTGACCAAGTAATGACCCCCTGCTACTTCACACAGTGCGGTACAAAAGAGCCTTATTTAGGGGTTTCTCTCTCTCTCTCTCACACACACACACACTCTCTCACTCTCTCTCGTGAGCGTTCTCGGCTACTAATCCAGTTCCCTGGGGATGAGCTGATCCAGCTGTGACTGGTATTCAGCTGTAGCCACACTGCTGCCACGGAAAGGGATAAGGGCATCGAGTGCCAAATAGCTTGTGACTCAGACGGCTCCGAGCTCGACTGATCTACCTCCAGACACCTCTGTGGATGTGGAAGGTAGTGAGTGAGTGAGGGGTGCAGGGGAGGGTGGGATCGCAGATTAGGGAAGGAAAAAAAATATAAAAATACTTCTTCCTGTGGAGCAGCCGGCGGGTCTCTGCACATCCCAATGCTTTTGTTATAGAGAATAAATGCAAATAATGCAAGAAATAGCCACGAGAACAGATTGAGTGGTTTTCTTAAAGAGCTGTCATGGGGCTAGAAAACAGCATGGCTGGATCTAAGGATGGAGTTGTGACAGATGGGATCAGCGGAGCCTCATATAACAGCCCAGTCTGATTTAGCAGTCCTACACTGTGATGGTTTTCATGGTCATTTTTTTTTTTCCCCCATACATGCATTAAATAAAGTCTCAAGGGCATTCGCGAAAAAACTTCACCTTTGTATGCGTGCGCAGATCAGGTGCGGCTGCGAGATAACGTGGAACTCCTCGCACCCCGAGGCTTGTGCTGGTCTCCAGAGATCTCCTCAGGGTAACAGGCTGCTCCATTTCCCCCCCCCCACTCTTGTTATTTTAGATAGCCAGCTGCTGGAGAAATTGATATGATGAAGGTGAATTTTGCATACGTCGATTCACCGACACGTGCATTTAATATACTCTGAATAGATAAATACACTCTCAGTTCCCTTGGGGTTTCATTTTTACTTGCCCTGTTTTAGACGATAGCAGTGCAATACATGTAAATACTAGTGCATGCGTTAATGTTAACGCAGGGGTCTCAAACTCAAATGACCTGGGGGCCAATGCGCATCTCCTGTGATAAAGAGGGGGCTGGCCTAGAGAAGAAAAAGTGGGGGAAAAAAAACTGTTCACAATGTTGCATCATGATATCACACATATACTTAATAATACTATTTATGATGCAAAATTAATGTATTAATATCGAAAAGAGACATTTATTTTAAATTACATACATAATAGTGTGGACAACTGTAATTAAAATTCCTACCAGGAGTCGTTTCAGCCACTGCCATTCGTGGCTCTAACATTTATATATGTAATTGAATGTTGTATATGATACATTTAATAATGGGATAATTATGACCAAATGTCTTATTATTACTGGTATAAAAACATTGCTAGCAACCATATTATATTCTATCACCTCGCTGGCAGCTGTGCCTCAGCTACACACTGCGTTTAAAAGACGGTGAGGTCGTGGGCCATGTTTTCATTATAACGTGATATTAAGTGGGGGGCCGCATGTAATCGTTGGGGGGTCGCATGTGGCCCCCGGGCTGCCATGATAACTGACCAGAATAAGCTGTGTGTGACGTCATATTTATGTGACTCTCGATTGCTAAAATTAGTCCCTAAAGTAATGCAGTTTTTCGTGCTGGAGTCCAGGCGTTGTTTACCATTTAGCTCCGTTAGCTACCTGTGTACTGCGTATGTGTGCCTCTGTTTTTAGAGTTTACCATTACTTTAGAGACTCATTTCAACAATCGGGAGTCACGTAAACATGATGGCGCCCTGATGGCACAGCACTAGTAAATGCATAGCTAGCTTTGTATTTATTCCACTTGTCTGCGCTCCATGTTGTGCACAGTTGAACAATACTCCTGGATTTGATGGGATACAGAATTTCTGATGATACGAACAATAAGTATTTAGTCCCAGACGGCACCAGGAAGATTTCTGAAGATTTAATTAATTGTCCCATACCTGCAGTCGCAGCTGAGTTTACCTTGGTGGGCAATGAACCGGGAGACAACTCCCCCATGACTTTACAGATTGAGCGTTATGTGGATAATGTAATGTAATAAGTCGCACAATGGCAAAGCTTAATCGCTTGCTTCCTGAAAGAGACACTTTTGGATGATGCATAGGTTGAATCTCGAAGTGTGGAGGCCATGAACATAATATATAGATATATTTGTATCCTTAGATTGGCTTGATGGAGTATAAACAATAGAAAAGAGCAAGAGGAATGTGAAGGTGTGAGGATTATGTGAGTACACCGGTATGGCTGGCTGTCATCGCCGCCACGGCAGATACACTGGAGCCAGTTGCCATGCCAACAAGTGTCAGGCTGCAGCATATCTCGCATTTGTCCACATACGGTGTGTAACGTGATGAGGGACTTTCAAGAGAAACAAAACTCAGGATGTTGAAGGGAGATATCTATTTTTTCCTCAAACACCCCCCCCCCCCCCATTCTGCCCCGCCCCTGCACCATCATCGTTGGTTTGAATACAGTAGCTCATACATTTTCAGGGAGATTCAGCTGACACTTCAAGGTGGAACACAACACATTGTTCAAAGAAAAATGTCAACAACGGGACTTAAAGTTTATGTCCTGGCTGATAGGACGGTGGTCGAAACACGGCCCTTCCTTAATCTGTAGTCGGCCACGTCACCCTTTATATTTAAATAAATTAAAAATATATAGTTTTCATGATTGATGGTCCTTCAGAAATGTGCATAGCAAAGCCTTGTGTGTGTGTGTGTGTGTGTGTGTGTGTGTGTCTTTATAGCTTTCCTTGGTAGCTATCATTCGTGAAAGCCAATTTCAAACAAAGCTGGGTTATTTCACAGCACACCGGCACCAGACGTCTCCTATACTGTGTTTAACATTGTTGAAATATTTGTTTACAAGGTTCAGTGGCGTTTAATTTCCTTGTGATCAGCTCTCTCCCCTCTCTTCTTTACTCTTCTCTTTCCTTTAAGTGCCGTCTGCCTCCTCAAATTCAGGAGTCATTTTGTTTGAATATGCAGGGGACTTTGCTCTTCGCCTAATTAGAGTTTGGCGAGATCAAAAGTGAGCAGCAGAGCTTTTTTTTGCTTTTTTTGTAACTAAAGACGCTACCTTTACTTTCGTTTTGCTGTTGCCTTAATGTAGCTGCACTTTGCCATTTTAAGGGCACAGCGTCAACTTCTTATGAATTTATGATCACTGCAGTTCTCTTTGTCTCCAGTTCCTGTTTGACATTTTTACATTTTCCACGTAGTGAAGCCACAAATGTAATTACCACAGTCACACTTCAATATTGTTGTGCAGTCAGATCTGTTTAAGCCGGTTGTGGGGGGAAAATGTTTTTCACGAAAACATTTTTTTTTCCTGCAGATTGAAGAAATCTGTCTGAGCAACCTCTTCAGAACTATTTAATCCATCATTTTCGCAACAGAGAAACACAATTACGCTGTTTTTGAGGAAAGTGCGATACTCCAGTTGGGAGTTTCCAGAGAGTCAGTTAAATCGTTTCATTGTTCTCCACAAAGAGAATTCCAGCCTCAGAAATAAGACACGTAAATAATTAATACATTTGCAACACAATTTCCATTAATTTAGCCATAATTACCCAACTCACTCAAATGAATGAACTTCTAGAAGCACTGCGGATTCCTTAGTCTTAATGGTGTTTACCCGACCCAATGAGCTAAATGAAATTAGTGCCTCATCTCAGTTGGAAGACATTAATTTTCCATTATGGGATGTTTTCGTTGTTACCTGCTGAGACCCACCCCCTGACACAAAACAGGAAGTCACCCTCTGAAAACTTCACAGGGAACCACATTGCAAGGAAAGTCATTCAGATTTTCTTTTCTTTTCTTTTTCTGTTTTTTTTTGTTCCCCCCCCTGAACAGGAAACCACAGTTCACTGCCATGCTGTTAATGGAGAGTAAAAGGATATGTGCTCCTAAACACCGGCTGAAGGGAGGAAATTGTCAAAGTGAAACATTAAACAACCAAAAAGCGCTCAAGGCAAGGTGCTATTTTGCACTAATGTCCCTTTAGATTACTTTGTCTCTGACTTGAGCTTCCATGGCTCAGAGGACTGAGAGGTTCTGTTGTTGTTTTGCTCACTGACATGGCTTATAACTGTACTTGTGCAATAGATGTGACTGTGATAGCAAAACAGATTCCTCCAAACAAGTCAGTCTTTTTCCCCCTATTTTCTTGAGACATGTTGGCAGAGTGGTTAGCACTCTTGAACAGGGGCCTTTCTGCATGGAGTTTGCATGTTCTCCCCATGTGTGCATGGGTATTCTCCGGGTTCTCCGGCTTCATCCCACAGTCCAAAAACATGCAATAATTATGGGGATTAGGTAAATTGCACCCTCTAAATTGGTTTAGGTTTAGGTTGGTTTTCCACTACAAAATAGTCGCAATTCAATGTACTTTAATTACTTCCTCCGTGACCGAAGTACAGAGTCCTTCTGCAACAGCGGCAGGGTTTGTGATGCGCTAAATACACCACACTCCTGTGTTAAATATTGAGATTTTAGACATTTCCCTGGTAATTGTTGGAGATTAACCCCCGTTTTTCTAGGATTGTTAAGTCTTTTTAACTGATCTACAGTTCGGCATTGTTTTGCTTGATTCTTTGTGTCTGACGTTGCGCTCACGCCTCTTCCTTTGACGGAACTCTCTGACCAATCAGACGTCATGCATAGTATCGCCTCAGCTCGCCCGGAACCTTGCCAGAGCAGGTACAAAAAAAAAGTACCAGGTACTATCGCTAGTGGAAACGCAATGTAACCGTGCCATGCCGAGGCGAAGCAAGTCGAGTTGACCCCATGGAAACATGCCATATGTGGCCCTGTGATGGACTGGAGACCTATCGCCCTATATGGAGGATAAAGCATTAAAATATGGGATGGATGGATGTTGCTTTTGTTACTTCTGTATACTAAATTGCTTTAAATGGTTTAAAATCAGCCAAGTTTTAAAACCTGGTATGAAATTACACAAGTAAGGAAAAGAGAATAGCAGACTGGGGTTGAACGACGTGAAACGGAGGGAGTTGAGTGGGGAAATGCTGTGTGAGAGTGCATTGTAGAGAAGGTTTTCTACATAACAAAGAGGTGTGGTCGCATGTGCTAATCATACACTTGAAGACTGGCTTCCGTCCTCCCATCAATGCTGAAAGGTCTCTCAATCACATCTGGTGGTGCAATCACAGCTTCTGGCATTCTAGAATAAGAAGGGGGGAGAAAGAAAAAAAATGAAACTTGAAGGATTGCACACATTTTGTTGCCCACTCTCCTCCTTTTTTTTTTTTTTTTAGCTTCCCTAATGAGTAGAGTCCAGAAGTGGCAATCAAGAGGCATTCATTCTGTGAGACTGGCTGTGGAAAGAGGGAAGAGGGTGGATGAACCACGATGCATCTGTGGCACTGGCAGAAGACGAGGACAAGGAGAGGCAGGACAGATGGATACTTTGGGAGGGGACACCAGATCTCTGTAGGAAGCCCATAAATGAACGGGAAGCAAAGACAGCATGTGGGAAATGGACGTAGCCTTCCAGAAGTAGGGTTTAGCCACCAGGGGGTGACTCTACTGGTTGTAAAAAAGACCTCCATTTGAACAGAGGTCTATTGTAAAAATGAGCATACTCTTCTTGCTTGATTTATAACGTCAGTAAACACTTTCCCGAGGAGTTAACTCGTGAAATTAGACAGTAAACCATGGCACATATGAGTGGACACCAGTGTGAATGACGGCTTGTGTCGTCCAGGGCAAGGCAGGGGTCATATATATATTATATATATGGCTCATGAAATTATAGAGAGAAGATTATAGCACTTTCATGTTTGGAGATGTACCAGACGGCATCAGCATGCTACATTTGCTATTCCACATCAAAATGGCAGCTGTTTTGAAGTGAATGCAGTGGGACTTTTTTGCAAAAACACTGTGGCTCCTCTCAGCATCTTTCGTCTGTCTTGGGTAAATTAGCGCCAGTGAGGAAATTATCAGCGTGTTAGCTTCATCGGCTAAGACATTAAATTAGTTCAAGTTTCCTGCTGTCGACATATGGAGGCCCTATTTATTTATGAACTGTTTAATTAAGACGAAGCAGCCGATCTCTACCTCGCACCAATCTCCGAGACACACTGATTTATTTTTCCAGACACTTCCCATGACATATTAAATGTGTTTTCCCGAACAAAAATGTGTGAGCAGAGTAATTCACTCGGCATTATGTAGTTAATTAGGAGTTGTGGGGCAGCACATTATCTTGATGTGAGTAATTTTGTGTTGTGAGAATTAACTATAACGTCCCGACGTACGGATCAGACAGCGATCAAGCCAGGAGAGTTTTACGTATATATGTGTTTGCAACGTCTACAACTCCACGCTGAATACATTTAAATGTTTTAATTTTGCATTATGTCAGGACAGTGCCTTCATTAATTCTGAAACAGCAGCGTTGGAGCCAAACTAGGAGCAAACAGGAATGTTTTGGATCGTCTGCCCCGCGAGTATTCTGTTTGCAAATGCTGGCGCGCGCAGCCGTAATTATAGTGCGGCCCTGTAATTGTGACTTTGAATAGTAAATCACGTTATTTGACAGGCCTCCAAACAACTTAGTGTATCGTTGCTGACAGATGATGGCTGTTGCTGCTGTGTAAAGCGGAAAGTGACCATAAAGATTTAATGCTTCACTCGCTCAGCTTAAGTGCCTCGCCTGGGGTCAACAGTTCCCTGTGGTATTTCCAAGGAAATCAAATGCACACGCACACACACACTCACAGAAAATGAAGAGAATTGTAAATTTGGTGTAAAAGAAGCTCTTTTTTATTCAGATACCTTGAAAACCTATGGCATTTGGCCAGAAAGGAATGCACCAAGTAAAGATGTAAACCTGTATAAAATGGACTCAAGAGTGTATTTTAAGAAGCAATGCAGGAATCATTCTATATATAATTCTACAAATTAGCATATTCCCTGCTCATTCGATTGGTCATTGTCATCATTAGCATACAGAGAGGCAGGAAAATATATGTATTCAAATGAGGTTCACACAAAAAATCAGTCCATTCTCTTCATGACGTAACGTCCATATAGGGCTGGGCGATATGGCCTCAAATCAATACCACGATATATTGAGCAGCTCACCTCGATAACGATAAATAGACGATAAGTTTGAATTTGCTAAATGACTTCATTGCCTACTTTGCATAATTGACCATTTGCCTGATATAAGTGTCCGAGTGTCTTAAAGGGACATGAACATTCAGGTAGCCTCCCTACCTACACACGCAGCCAAAAACAACTATTTTTTTTAAATTATTGAATGTATCGATAACGGCAAAATGACGTCGATTATTGTCGTAAATTTCGATAGCGATACATTTTCGATATATCGCCCAGCCCTACGTCCATACCACAAAAAAGATGGCATTGGTCGTGACGGTTTGGGACAAATGTAACATGGATGGACATGTTGGAGTATAAACGGGCCTCCAGTATCCCATTGAATTTTATGTTTGTTTAATTGTTTTCATTTGGTGCGTGGAACGTTGAGCGCGACTGGTCGGTTGTAGAAATGGCGAGAGAAGAGGAATTAGAGGACGCATCCGTAACGATTATTTTTCATAAACGATTACTTTCTTGATCAATCGAGTAATCGTTTGGTCCATAAAATGTCTTTAAAAAACCTGGAAATGATGATGTTCTCAAATGTCTTGTTTTGTCCACAAACCAAAATGGTTCAGTTCTAATTATTTCTTTGTTTATATGGAGCAAAGAAATTAAGAATATATTCACATTTAAGACGCTAAAACAATCAGAAAATCTTGTTTTAATCATAAAAAAGTGGTGGATGAAAGGGCAACTGTGGGACTGTTGCTCACGCTCGCGGCGACACTTTGAATAATGGTCGCTCATCTACGGAGACTTCACACCAGTGACAGTTTGACGGCACAATGAGGAGAGAGTCGGGCAAGAAAGGACAAGTTCTGCTTACCACAGCATTTAAACAGCCACACTAAAGCAATGGAGGGTGTTTGTCTTTCAGTCTGCTCAGTGTTTGCTGCTTTAGTGACAAAGAAACCTATTCTTTTAAGAGTTGACAGAAGAGACGGTTTATATTCCTACGTAGAAGGCAAAACGCATGTTTAAACGCAGCAAAGTCTCCCCTCTTGCCAGTAATATCTGATTAATATCTGTAAATGGTGGGTTATTAAGCTAAAGATGTGATGGTATTTCAAGAGTTTTAGAGTGATATGAACCAAGCCATGGATTCTGTGAACCGTTCCATCCCTTTATTCAAATCCATTGTGACAACAAGTGAAAACAGGAGCAAGATTCATTTTGTCTTGAAGTGTAACCAGTGGTAGATAACAGTGAAGGCTCTCTGCCGCACAACTGCAGGATAAATCTGCAGAGGTAGAACTGTGTCGTTCCTACAAGTGTGATACTGAATGCATCGTGCACTAAAAGGAAAAGGAATAAGAGCCAAGACGGCCTCAATGGGATATTGCCTTCCAGATCTCTGACACTCAGGACCTGTGAGTTTGAATTTGTCCGGTTAAGAAGAGATTCATCTCTCAGAAAGTCAGCTTTGGTCTCACTTTATCTCCACTTCATCTCCACAACGTGTGCCGTGGAAGAACCAGAATACTTTTTACTATATTTGACGATCAGTGGCCAAGTCTAAAACACATTTTCTGAGCTGTAGCTTGTGGTGGTTGAGAATGAATGAATTTATTTCTACAATAATTTGGGACAAATTCAAAATTGTGCAGGCGAGACGTATTATTTAGAAACAGCAGCACTGCGTTCTAAAATACTGACAGTATTCTAGGCACAAATAATTGAAATAAAAGTGGAAAATGTTTAGTTAATTAGAATGTGTTTGCTACATCTAAATATCTTCACCATATTGAACACATAGCATATTATTTTGTCTGCATACAATTCAGAGTTGCATCACACTTCACAGTCTAGAGTATAATTATAGTTTCACTATAATTATTTTCAATGCATTCAGTGATGAAGACGAAGATATCACGATTCCACAATGCAACTGAATTATGTCTTCTTTCCTGGAATACTAGGTAGTCACTTTATTCACACTTCTAATTGGGTTTTATTTGTATTAATAATAAAGGCTTACAGAGGAGATTATGGGTTCACGTTTGCTTGACTGCGTGCATGGCGGTTATTGCCTGCTGAGAGCCAAGCTTTTGAGCCTTTTCTTCTTATTAAATATCATGCAGTAAACCCCACATATAATCTTACACATTAAGTTAGAATCCTATGGGTGATCGTGCATCTTTGCTTTTCTACATTCGTGTAGTTTGTGCTAAACTGAAGTGTTGGTCACTGTGTGTCACTGTCTTCTGACAGATGTTTAACCTGTTGACCATATTAGGGCCAATGATAGCTATTTGATTTAGGGTCAATGTAGACATCTTAGGATGTAATTTAATACAGAAGAGTATTAGGGCCGCCAAAAAAAGTTGAAACAGCATGAATTCTGAAGTCATAATTCTGAGATTAGTCAAGAAAAAGTCATAATTCTGAGATTTAAGTAATACTTCTGCTGAGATTTAAGTCATACTTCTGAGATTTAAATCATACTTCTGAGATTTAAATCATACTTCTGAGTTTAAAATCTAATAATAATAATAATTCTGAGATAAATGTCAGAAGAAACTCACAATTCTGAGTAAAAAGTCATATTTCTGAGATTAAAGTCAGAAAAAAAGTCATGATTCTGAGATTTAAGTAATACTTCTGAGATTTAAAGTTATAATTCTGAGATTTAAGTCAAAATTCTTAGATTAGTCAGGAAAAAGTCATAATTCTGAGATTAATATCAGAAAAAAGTAATAATTCTGAGATTAAAGTCAGAAAAAAGTCATAATTCTGAGTTTTAAGTCAGAAAAAAGTCATAATTCTGATCTTAAAGACAGAAAATAGTCATATTTCTGAGATTATTGGCAGAAGAAAGTCATCATTCTGAGTAAAAAATCATATTTCTGAGATTAAAGTCAGAAAGAAAGTAATACTTCTGAGATTTAAGTCATAATTCTGAGATTAAAGTCAGAAAAAAGTCATAATTCTGAGAAAAATGTCAGTCTTTAGGGTTAGGACTTTAATCTTAAGAATTCATTTTGTTTTTTTCTTCTTTCTTTCAATTATTTTTTTTTACATGTGTCCCTAATACTCTTCCGTATCTTTCCCAGTCTTCCACTTTCTCTTTGAAAAGCTCAGTAAGACACAGTGATGCTCAGCAGAGCAGCAGGCAGACAGTTTTTAAGAATATACAGCATGTAAAACACATTACCTCGCAGGCAGAATATGTTCCCTCTACGTTTTTTTTTTTTTATCCTTTATTAAAATCTCAGTGAGCTGCAATCTTTGCACTGTCAGTAAGCCGCGGCGGACTCATTGGGTACATTTTCACTAGTTATGAAAGTGAATTGAACACATTTCTTCTTTATGAAATGTGGGGAAGTTCTGTGTTAATAATTCAAAGCACTGAACGACGTGGGAACCTTTGACATCAATCTACAGCTCTCTGCATTGAGTGGAGAAGTTTTCTTGGCCCCTGCACCTCCCACTCTCTCTTTTCTTTCCCTCACTAGAAATCCACAGTGAATTATTAAAGCCACAGTTTCTGTATTACATAAGCCGCGCAGAGACATTATGCATTATACTGTAGATCAGTGCTGCTGACATGGAAATTATTCACATTCGCTCAGAAGCGTTTGTCTCGTCCTTTAAGCAGATGTTTTTACAAATTGCCCTGGTTTGTTTCAGAGCCATCGAGGGCCACGCCACCACTTTGAGGCAATGGGAGACCTGCCGCGATGATTCCTCTATTAAACTTTATCCGTGCCAAAGTCTAGCAAAAGCCGGTGATTTGTGATCACGTCAAACATTTTGGATAGTATGCAGTTTTTTATCCCGTGCCAGGGCTGCGTCGAGCAATAAGCCACACATAAAACCATTTATTGTTCCTATTTTATACTTTCACGACTTTGATACACTAAGGTAGTTCTTGCCCGCTTCCACATAAAGTCATCAAAGGTTAGCGTTATGAAAAAATATGTTGTGTGACGCGTGTACCGTCGAGCAAAGAAGAGGCTTTTTGTGTCTGTGAGGCAGGTAAAAGTGCAGCGGCCATATGCTCGTGACAGTCCTTGGAGGGTGACGCTATTTAACATGCCGGCCCAGCACCATAGGGGATTTGAAAAGCAACCACATCCTCGTGTGAGTTTGTCTCTGTGTCCGTCTGATGAACGAGGAAGAGGGAGAGAGGAAAGGAAATGTGGGAGTGGGGGGAGAAAACGGGATAATGATGATGAGAGCCATTTTTCTCTGTCCCCCTCTGGTTGCTGCTGCCGTCCTGAGACCGAGGACATCTGTTTGTGTGAGCGTTTGTGTTCGTACGATGACGAGGACCCCGTTTTTAATCTGGGAGTATCGGAGCAGAAGTGACGTCACAGTGATTTTCTACAAGGTTGCTCAGGAAAAAAAACACCTGCACGATACAAAGTCCTTGCCACGTTAAACCGTATCCTTATAGGATATCACAAGAATAACCAAATCAATCTTCATTTTATAGTTAGGTTGTGTGTCGCGTGTAACATTTATAATCAGAAATTGATTATACTATTTTTTTTTAATATGTTTCTGTAACTGTATAAAGCCTTAAAGTAAACCCGTTATGTCAAACTTAAAGGACCTGGAGGGCCAATGAGTGTATAGGTCACAGAATTTCAAAATAAAAGTCATTTTTTGTGATATGGCATAATAACGTAATTATAATGCAAAATACATCTATTAACCCTTTAACACAAGCACAATTTGTATTACTGCAATTACGCGACGGTTTATGCTAAGGGACAAAAATTTCAACGCTCAAAAGCATTACGGTAATTTCGCTCACGCTGTTGCCGGAAGCTGTACTAAGCTATAAACACACAAAATCTGGTGTTCGTACAGTGTTTTTCTTCATTTTAAATTGTTAATACACTATTTTAACATGCAGTAAGTTGTGAATAACTGCCACATATTGAAAGTTATTCTGGAAAAATGGGCAAAACCACTTAGTCACAGGACATTTTCTGGCCTTTTTATGAGGCTTAGGTGTCAAAGTGTTAATATCAATAACAAAGAAATAAAAAACAAAAAGATTTGGACAACTGCAATTAAAACACCAAAAAAAGCTCATGTGTGTAATTTAATGTTAATATTAAGTTGTATATTATGTTTATATTCTATCACGTCAGCCACACACGCTTGTTTTAAAGGTAATCGATTAGGGGGCCTCTGCTTTAGGCATATACTTCCTCTTTATGGAGACTTGAATGGACATCCAGAATATGTGCTTTGTGTCTTAAATCAGAAGAAAATTAAATATAACAACATCCTTATATAACAATACCCGACCTTTAAATGCAACTATGTTATTTGCATGTAGATATAAGGGCGTTTCAGCCACAAAGGCTCATTTGAATGAAGTTAGTAGTTTGTCAAACAATAGTTGTTTGTGCTCAGCAGACCTGAGAGGAGGAGAAGAAGAAGAGCTTAAACATGCAGAGGAAGAAGAAGAAGAGAGCAGGAGGCAGCTGCAGCTGCTCTGATGGAAGCAGACAGAAATAACAAAGTGGGGGACAGGAAAAAAGAAAGGAGGGAAACAGAGGGAACAAGATGAGACTTGAGGATGTCTTCTCTCCTAATGACAGAATCATGACCATGCACCATCTGTCAGTCAATCATAGCCAGCCAATCAGAGCCGCTCTCCACTCAGCGCCGGTTCCGTTAGGTACGTCCATCTGTACTCGCCGCAGAATCAAGGACGGAATCGAACGCACACGTGCCAAGGAGATGGGGAGGCCGAAAGTTTTGTCACGATCTCAGGATGTACGCGGCGGTGATTTGATCAGTGGTCCCGACGTTGTTGTCGAAATGGTAGTTAAGAAAACCGTATCTCTTCCTCGTGTCTTTCGATTAGGACGAGTCCGCAGTGATCAGCGCTTCAGATTTCCAGTCACGCCGCCCTCTTTTCCCTTCCTCAAAAACCATTTATTAGTGAAAGCTGTCACATCCTGATCAGGAGTGGACATGTTGGGAATTTAGCATCGTCTGCTTTCTGCCATCAAAATATAATGTGTGTGTGTGACTGGCTGTGATAGTGTTATTGCTTCTCGAGAAATAAGAAGAAAAAGTATTGTATCTCGAAAAAAAAAGATCAAATCACAAATTTCTAATTTTCCATTTCACCGTCTGATACAATACTTGGAATTGATTTTTCCTTTTGATTGATTTTTAGGCTTTTCTTTGCCACCTGCGCACCTGTCTGAATCTCTGGTTAACGCTGGCGGTGGAGATGACATTTGACAACTTGCTGCCACTGCTCTGTATTCTCTCCTCCTTTTGTTCCATGTATATCTTGTGTGTGTGAATCTCTGTTGTTTGCCTGAGCTGTGTATGTGGATAGGGTGGATGGGGTGGATAGGGTGGATAGGGTGGTGGGTATTTGAATGATTTGGTATGCAGTGACAGCACCGTCCTGTTTCATTGCAGGAGCTTTTTCGCCTTATCTCCTTAATGGATTATGAGTAAGGGAACAAAAACAGAGGGAGGCAGAGTGAGAATGATTGGACTCCCTGCAAAGGGCTTGCAGGAAACTGACTGCAGCCAGATAAATAAAACACTCTTGCCTGTACATTTCCTCTCCCCCCCCCCCAAATCACAGATGTTATTAAGAGCGAGGACTATAAGGAGATCTTGTAGTGTCGAGTGATTTGAGCTTCTGTACTTTCTGCATTGCAATTCACCTGCCTGCTTGTGGCTGCTTGTGGCGGTATAAATATGTGTTAGTTTCTTTGCCGAGGCGTCAGAGACACAATCTCTCTGTAAGAAAAGGAATGTTTACTTAACCTTAACAGTGAAGGATCTCAGGTAGCCAGTGTCTAAATATCAGTGCACAGACCTTCGCTAGAGACAGACCCTTATCTATTTGCTGGTCGTTGATGTGTCAAGGCAAAACATTCCAAATCCATGCTCAATATTCATAAATTGGAACCACCAGTGATTTATTTCATGTCTGAAACTGCTTTTCTACAGGAAAACGGCTCTATTTTTCTTCTTGTATGACTCTTTGGTTGTTGCTGCTGAATGGCACAGTTCCTTTAGAAGTCAACAGTACAGATCTTTCCTGATGTTTAAGGGTTATTTAGGCCTGGGCTGGTTTGCCGGTAGCGCCAAGAGTGTTGGTGTTTGACATGGTATTGATCACGGAAACAGGTTGGTTTGAAAACATTTGACCTTTCGGGACTTCTAACTTCTAGCGGATATGGTGTTGATACTTCTGTGTTGCCTGAGGTTGAATTCAGTTTGCTTTGACCATGTGTTTTATTTGAGAAAAAAAGCCTGTTTTTTTTATTATTTCTTTTTCCATTTTTAGATTTTCTTCCAAGAGCTTTTACCACAGGACATGTTACTGGATGTTTGTCGGACATGGACTCTGTCAGCTCAGTTGTTTAAACCAATATTATGTTGTAATCTCTGCTGCCTGACATTTTTTTTAGTCTTCTGTACAGTGGCCAAAATATATATGTTGTTGAAATGTACTGTACTTATTGTTGAGAGATGTTTTTGTGCATTGTGCTATTGTGTAATTGGAGATTTCATGGTTCCACATCATCATTAACAATGTTTTTTTTTGGAGTTTAGTTGCTGTTGATCTGGCGATGAATGCACTGAAATCAGATTGTCAAAAGTTGGTCATTTTGAAAGAGACATTGTTTTTCCAATGTAAGTTATATTTGTCCAAAACTGCGATGAATGTTTGTCGTGAGGCTGCGGATGCGTTTTTGCGTGGGTTATAAGAGTGTGTGAAAAAGTCTTTTGCTTGGTTTTGTGGCCTAAGTTTGAGGTTAATTGATGTTGTTCCATCGCTGCTCATCCGCAACAGCAGGTGCTTATTGTGGACGTCTTGCTTTTGCATCTATTGATCGGCGGGTTTAACAATGTGTGCACAATAGCCTACACTAAGCTAAATAACATAGCAATTGTTAGGTGGCTATTGTGATGACCCCTTGGATCTGAGCGGGGATAATCTTTGGCATTGTTACAGACAATGCAAAATATTTTATCCTGTAGCATCAAGTGTTTTTTTTGTTTGTTTTTGTCCAGGTTTATTCTCTGACCCTGTCTCTGTATGAAACCTTGCAGAGCTGAGATTCTGTTTTTTTCATGATGTGAGTTCAGGAGATGAGGAATCTAGTTGAAGCCTTTCCTGCCAAACAGTTCTCTGTGTGTTCCATAAGTACTCCAGAGGAAAAAAAGCATTTGTGAGAGCAATAGCCTTCGGGGGTTGCGCCAAATGAAAATGCTTTTTTTTCTAAACCCCCCCACACCTCACTCAAGAAGTGTTTGCTTGTTTTCTGTTACTATTCGCTCTCTATCTCTCTATATATATTCCTCTCTCTTTCTCGTTTTACCTTTGATTTGAACTCTGACATCCAAGTCTGCCCCAGGATGTCTGTCACAAACTGCAGTCCAACGTTGTGACAATGCTTTTTTTCTTCCCGTGCCGTTTATGACCTTCTTTTCTTCCTCTTTCTGTTCTTTTTTTCTGTTTTTTCCCTTTCAAGGTCTGGCGCACCTGACGTTAAACGACCAAGGTATGGGTTCATTCCTTTTTATTTTGGTTCTGTTTTTTTTTTAGAGGAATTGACTCAACCTCTTCGCCCCCAGCCCCTCGATACAACCGCTTTTCCCCCCTCACTATTTCCTTCTCTGCTTTTTACCTCCCCTTGGTGCCATACTCTTCCATTTCCTCCGAAATTCTCCCTCGCCTTTTTGACCCTTTGCCAAATCCTCCCCTGTCGCTGCCGCCTTCTTCCTCTCCTTCCACAATCATGATTTTGGTTGTACCTCCTCCTTCTCATCCACCTTTTCCTGCCTTCATGTCTTTGTGCATTTCTGTCACCTTCACCACTGTATGTGTCCCACCTCTTGTCCTGTCCTATGGCTCACGTCCTGGACCTTCACCTCTGACCACCTGACCCCGGGGCTGAAGGTAACACTTTTCTGCTATCCCTTCTGCTTTGGGTTTAAAGAAAGAAACTGCTGATTCTATTGGAAATGTGTTTGTTGGTCAAGTTAAAAAAAACAAAACAAAAAGGAAGAAGAAGCAAAATGTGTCCAGACTCCCATTCACTAACACTTCAAGGTGAAAGTGTTGCAGAATGTGCAGAGTTTCTCATCACCACTCTGCTGACATTCCCATTGTTTGGCATTCAGATAGTTGTTGTTGTTTTTCTTAAAGGCGTACAGAACAAGTTCTGATTTCATCTTCAAATCTGAGTTCGATTTCCCTGCTTTGAGAACAAAATATGTCTTGAGTTGTTGCTGTGAACACTGCATGTTGTTTTTGATGACATTGTATGCAACCGCCACACAAATGCATCTTTGCAAACACTGCTGTTTGAATCTAACCACACTTCTTTCTAGCTGGCAAACGCTGAACTCTTTGACCGTTTGACATATTATATCTCAGCGGCGTTTCTGTTGCAAACCGATCGTCATTTTGTGTAAATCAGCCGTTTGAAGCAAACACAGAGAACTCCAGTTTGACTATTGTGTTTCCCCTGAAGTTATGTTCTCCACATTATCTGACCTTTCTCTGCCTCTGGCCTCCCAAAGAGGACGGTCTATAGGAAAAAGCACAAGTAAGAAAATAAGTAAACAAGTGCAATAGCCTGTCAGTGTTCTGACCTTTAAGATCTTCCTTTTCTGATATCAGTAAATGTTTTCGTACGAAGACCTTTCACTGATTACTCTTGAGTTGATTTCCCATGATTTTATGATTTCACACAAAAAAACGATTCCAACTGTAGTAGCAGGGAGGAATGTGAGTAGTTCTGTTGTCAATAAGTTTAATGCTGCGTTCACACCAGAGGCGATGCAAATTTGACGAGATTTCTGCATCTGTCGCTCCAGTCGTAATTTTTCACCTTCAAATCACTGCGCTGACGCGATGGCCAATGTTGAAAGAAAAGGTTGAGATTTTCCGGATGACAAAACGTCACGTACTTGCCAGTGGCCAGACTCTGTTTTTAATGGAGGGAGGAAATTGTAATTTTTTGTGTGTGGACACTCGGAGCTCTACCACACAAGTTGCTATATACACTCTATCTCTTGTGGAAGCAGCTCGTCATACGAAAGTATCGCTGGAAGCGGTTTTCATCTACACTGAACATTTGATTGATAAAACGTACCCAGTTAACGTTTTTTGGTCTCTTTTGGTTGTGGGAACGTTCTCTGGAGGTACACCCCTAGGTTATCCTGTGGTTGCCACGGAACGGAATCAACCTTTTAGAGAACTTTCTTTAAATGTTCCTAGAATGTCCCCTTAACTACTTTTGTCACAACCGTTATACAATTGTTCGAAAACGTTGTTTGCTTTTTGTTCCCCTAACACTAGCTTTTGGTTGCACAGTCGGTTCCCAGATCTTTACTTTGTCACAACCTTCTTACAACCTTTAGAGAATATTCTCTTAAGGTTCCCAGAACGTTCCCCTAACATTACTTTTATACAACCTTTAGAGAACGCTCTTTTGGTTCCCAGAATGTTCCCCTTCCGTTACTTATCTACAACCTTCATACGACCATTTGTAAACGTTCTCGGAAGGTTCCCTAACACAAGCTTTTGGTTGCACATTTGATTCAAAGCACATTCCCAGAACTTTACTTTGTTACAACCGTCTTACAACTTTAAGAGAACATTCTCTAAAGGTTCCCAAAACATTCCTCTATAACGTTACTTTTATCCAACCTTTATAGAAATTTTTTTTGGTTCCCAGAATGTTCCCCTAATGTTAATTTTTCAGAACCTTCATACATTAAGATGACAGCATTCATTATATATGACTAATACTATTTTAAATTGTGCACATTAATGCAAAAGACTTGCAAGTCTTAGATAAATGGATCGGCAAAGTAGGACAAACCTCAAATGTATCTTTTCCCTTTGCCATGCTTACGCCAAGTAATTTTATGTTAAATAACATATTTGCTTTATAACGCAATGAAACAGTGAAATATATTTGATATTTTGCGCGATTAAACATATAAATAGTACTCATAAAGCCAGACGTTTACCTTTGTTTTGATGCAGCTCAGCATAAAGGCATAATATCGTTCTATTTTCCCTCGGCCATCATCAGCAGCAAGATCTAAACTTGCAAGACACAAAGAGAGAGAGATAAAATGTACCAGCTTGTTTTTAACAGGGAGAGATATGGGGCTTTAGTATTGTAGGAGATAAGGTGAGGGAAAATGCCAATGTCATGTAATAACAATCTCTCCTAATAGGCATTCGCTAGATGTCTAATATATAGTTTTGATTGGATGTGAAATAAAACAAGTCACGTAAAAAAATGTAATGCAAGTTAAATAAAAACAAAGTACAAGGTGATTTACCTGGGGGGTGGATGCTGTATTATCAGAGTCCAAAGCAAAGCTGCTGATAATGCTTGTTATATCAAACAATGCCTGGCCCAGCCATTTATATTGATCACCCTGTAGCCAGAATTAATACAGTGTTTGTGCCCAGTGGACAGCCAAAAAAACATCTTGAAAGAGGAAAATCAATAAACCTATTTGGTAAAGGCGAGGACGTGTGACATGTTAGCGAATTAGATGATTTTCACAGGAGGATTTAGGCACTTCTCGGCTTTCCAAGCATCACCTTTCTGTAATTGTCTCTCTCTGTCTGCCTCTGTGTGTCTCTTATCTTTCTCCTTCTCGCTCTCACTGCCTTAAATGCACATGTGTGTACCTGGAATGTCCGTGTTTTTAAGAAGATTTGGTAAATGTTAATGGTCAGACACTTGGTGACTCAGCCATCACATAACCAGGCCAAGGAAATCAATGTTTGTCTCTCAAACCCAAGGCTGTCCTTCACAGCTGGAGGAAGGACAAACTCCAGGCTTCAGTCACTGCTGATCTCTATCTGCCTTCACTGCCTGTTAGAAATGTGCTGGCACCATAGTCTGGTTCACATGCTTGGAAAGTAAGAGATTATGTTTGACAATACATGGAACTTCTTGATCCTGATTATCGGTGAAAGTCTTTGACAGACACAAAGCTCTCTGAACAATAAGTGAAAGGGCAACTTTTTGATAACCGTATAAAATTCTAAGCACATATTACAACTGTCAGTCATTACCCGCTACTTTCTTTACAACCAAGGCTGTCAGGATAATCGCAGAAATGAAATACCGTGGTATGAGCGAGACGATCACAGAGGAAGACAATATATTGCGTTATTGTCATGCCGCTGTATAATGCCACGTTCATTTACTGAGGTGAAAACTCCTTTAAGAAATTTCACATTTCTAATTAGAATAAGTCATTTTTTTTACAAAGAATCTCAGTTCTTTCAGTGATTTTTGCATCTCAGCAAAGTAAACATTAAAATAGTGTTGGAAATTGTGTTGGAACATGTCTGGATAAACGATTGAATCATTAAGTGTTATAGTAAGTGTAGATTAAAAAATATATATATATATATATATATTATATATTATATATATTTTTTTTTTTTTATTGTGACGGTAGCAAATTGCCAGAATTGATACTAATGGATAGATTTTTGCATGACATTTACTCTGTTGAAAATAAGGCAGTACTGCACTTTTTCCTTATTAGATTTCAAAGTTTACTGTTGGAGAATTAGACTTAGTTTTATATACACACACAAACACCATTTAGTGATCGTCTTACTTCTCCATTTAACCCTTTCTTTTTACACCAGTAGTGAACACATAGAGACCAGTGGGAAATGCTTATCTGCACCCAGTTAGCAATAGGGTTGGGTACCTTGCTCAGGGGCAAACCAGCCTTTGACCTGTCTCTGTATTTAAGCTGAAGACCCTCCGGTTCCAAGCCCAATTCCCTTCCAAATGGTGAGAGCTAGGAAATAAACACGTAATTATACCACAACGTTGGGAATCCCTTTTCCAATCCTACTGGGATTGCATGCTGCTAACCTTGTGCACCCACAGTTTAAAACAATCTTAATAAACCATAAAATCATAGCGTTATCCTCTAACTGCCACCTTACTGTACTGACCTTTCTATAGAAGCCATTCTGTTCTAGAATAGGTCAGTTGTAAATTATATTGTGTTGGTGTCCTTCACACTAAAGCTGTGTGTGACTGTACTCTGGTCACTATGCGTTACTTCATGATAATTAACCATTAACCATAGACAATACTAGTCCAGTGCATGTGTCTCATGAAACAAAATTAATGGTAATATCATCCATCCATTTGATTTACTTTGCTTAACTGTCTCTGAGGTGATCACATATCACTCTCAACAGCAGGCCTGAAGCTGTTTCAGCTTTAACAAACTAATTACGGTGCCCTTAAATAAATAAAACTACCATTTCCAATAATGGTGGGCTGGGATGTGTGTGCGTGCGCACGTTAATGACTCTAAATTGAAAACATTTCCAGTCCCCTGACTTCAGAATTGCATCAGATTTTGCCCACGGACCATTTGGTTTCCATCTGAATGGAGTCCCCCACTGCTTCTGCCACCTCAATTTTTTCAAGAGGCCATGCAGCACGATGCATACTCGGAAACAAATTAACCAGGCCCTGCGAGATTGTCTCTTGGCAGGTGTAACGTCGATCTCCCTGGAGATGCTGGAGGGGAAAATGAAGGGAATATCCACCCAGATCTGTAGCTAACCTCAGATGGAATAGACCAGGTCCAGGTCAGGATAGTTCCTTGCCAGCCTAACCCATGTTTTACAATTTGGTTTGGCTTTCCTTTATAAATGCTAGCACAAATCACTATCATCACACTTTACTTGTATCACACCATATTTTATGTGGGCGTTATCATTATTCTAAATGGTATTTTTTCTCCATTGTCAGACGAATACTTAAATTAAACCTAATACTGAAAAACTACTCAAACATCAATCGCTGTTTGTCCCAAGGAACTGGTTTTAGATATGAATTTACATCATAGGCTCTAATTTAGTCTTCTCAAAAGGCACTAGAATGTCTCTTTTTGTTCTTCTACACATGTTCTTGCGATATATAACAGTCTATTGCCTGTTGCTCCATTCAATTTTACAATAATTTAAATCTCACCAGGTCTCATTTCAGCCCCAGAGACTCCAGCTCTGAGCTTAAAGTTTTGAAATATGCATTTGTACATGAAAGGGCACACGGATGAAAAGTGCAGCCATGAGAGAGAGAGAGAGAAATACAAACATCTGAACAAAGGGTGATCATATAAATGCAAAATGTCATCAATATTAAACTAAAAGAAAGGGGAGAGTGCTTAAAAATACCAATAACTCAAGGCAATAGCATTTATTTTATGTTCCAAAGACTGAAAATGATGTTAGAGTCATGCGGTGTGTCTTACTGATTACTGACTTAAACTGGAAACAGACAACCCCCTCAGGTGCCGCTGTCTCAAAGACCAAACTGTTTCAGATTTCAGTCTTACAATAAAGGCAGAATAATACACCACCTTTTTTTTGACCGCACTCTCTTTGCGATCCACGAGAGCGAGCTTTTGTATGATATCCAGTGTCCACCGTTTCTGCTACTCGGTGAAGGCCACTCATACAGCATCTGCCAGTAAAAAATAATAAATACTGTCCTCTTGTATTTGGTCGCTCTATGGCAGATATGTTTCCTTTGTGCTGTATATTTTATTCATTTTCCTGTGAGGTTTCCTGCCAGCGGCAAACAGATTTCCACATTGAGAATTGAGGTTTAATTGGGAACCACTCCAAATGCTGATGGTGGCATTATTTTGTATCATTATTACAAAAAAAGTAGGTTATCTCTGTAAAAAAAAAAAAATTAACATGCCCTTTTTAAGCCCACATATGACAGAGATGGATCCACACGTCAAAGTGCTTTGCACATATTTTAGTTTTCTGAGAAGAAAAAGCTTTTTTCTGCTCTTTGTGTAAACACACGAGTGGTTTCATTGTGTCTTCTGCCATTCAACATCCATTTTTCTACAGTTCTGCAACTACCAAGGATGATTCGTTTTCATTCATAGTTCATCCATAGTTCATATATAGTTAAAGTCGGTTTGTATGCAGACAATTCTGCCTTACCTTTCTCATGTTTTACTAGCAAACTCATATCACTGCACCCTTTCTTCAATGTAAACATTACAGTTTAGCATCACTGTCCTCAGAAAAAGGAAGTAGTTAACTATTCATCAATGTTTATCCCCCACCTGCTGAATAGAGATGGAAGTGATATTTTGGCAGCAGAAACCATAATCCTCTTTAAATCACAGTCAGCTCCAACCCTGTTTGATCTCAAACAAGCTTTAAGGTGCCAACGTATTCATTTGTTCTTATCCGTGCATTATTGTTATTATTCCTCACTGTGTGTGTGTCCCAAAGGATAATCATATAGAATTTTCACCGTGACCTCTTCCACCCTGCTCAGCATCCTGGGCATGGTGGGCTGTCTGGCTTTAAGCCTGCGAGGCTACTGCAGAGACATTAGGCCAGGATGACAGAAGCTCTCACACAGGCAAGAATTTCTCCTGACGCAGCAGCAGACTAAAATGGATGGGGGGCTCTACTGCAGCCGGAATCTGCTTAACACACTCCCCACAGCCATATAGAGGAAACGCCTGGGATGAGTTGATCTTTGGCTACGGGGCCTTGTTTTGTCGCAAACCTAAACAGTAATATTGACACTTAAAGGTAGGGCTGGAGATGCTGGGGAAAAATAGAATTCAAAAGTCCAAGCCTCTTTCTTCAGACTTCCCTCTGAAGCTACGCCTCCAGAGCACAGGAACGCACAACAAACACAGATTCACAAGCACTGTGTAGCACCGGTAACTTTCCGTACATTTTTTGGACAACAACAACTCTCAAAAGATTACAAAGACATGAAGCGAACTAGAAGAAACAGAGCCACCATGGCATCATTTTGCAGCCCTTTCTATCGCCACCGATCAAACGTCTTGGATCGCTCTGCATCAGCCTTTTTCTTGGCACTAGCTTTTCCCACAAACCTCTTTCATTTGCGACCAACACCTGTTGTTGGCACCTTTTCTGTCACAACGTTGCTGCAACTCTCTCATTGGATTTAGCAAGCTAGCTTAAGCTCTGGCATTGTCTTCTGAGCAAGAATGTGGCCAAAAACAGTTACTACATTCAAATTCAAAATTCCGAGGTATTTTAGGTTTCGTTTTCTGACGTAACTGGCAACCCGTGGTTGCTCGGCAGCTGAGACTCTACTGACTGCAATGATTGGTAGACGGCGGTAGGTGGCGCCACATGAAAAACACCAAAAAATTATTTCAAAACATAAACATGATTTGCAGTCTGCAAAAGATTTTTTTTAATGCAAATATTTTGGCTGTACTGTCGTTGTTGGTGAGTTCAGTTTGTTATATGAACATTATTCCTCAGTCTCTGTGACATATTAGGAGGATTTTATGGTCAGTTGCTTTAGATTTATTACATAATGCACCTTTAATGATTGGATGGTGTGATTTCTGTGACAATACATTCATTGATTGGTTACAGTCGGGGTATGAAGAGGATTTTAAGCAATACAGTGAAACTTTAAGTGAAAGAGAATTGTCCAACCTGCGTATAGAGAAGTTACTTCATCACACAGATAAGCCATAAGCTGCTATCTGATGAACTCTGTATCAGGTCACATCGGGAGTCCATATGTGAGGTCAACGGCATCAATCCCTTTAAATAGCGTAAGGACAATCACGAGGCTCGCGTTGATTGACAGGTTTGGACTCCAGCTACCCCGTGTGACCTTCAGTGGGTCTCTTGGGTAAACGGAGCGGCAGTGTGAGTGGTTTGTGACAGTCTCAGTCCCCAGCTCGCCACCCACTTCCTCCGAGATTGATTGGGGCCCTGCGCTGTGATTCCCAGGCTAGTCACGCCTTATTATTGACAGCCTCACTGAAAGAAACTGACAGGACACATCATACAGACAGAACATTCCTAATTAACTATGCAGCGGGGCACACAGCGATGTTCGCACCCGTGCATGCACAACAAAACAGTGTAGAGGTTCCTTTTTTGCACCTTCAGCTCTGGCATAAATATGTAACGTAGCCTTCATAGCGGAAGCTTATCAGATAAAACGTAAACTTTTTATCAGTATAACCATTGCTATAGATCAGTGGACTCCATTACAGATGGAGAAAGCAGTGAAAAATGAACAGGGCTAGAAACTCCGAGGCCCCCCATCTGTTAGATGGATTGTAACGATACGGGCATGAGGGTGTTACAACATTAAATTACTTTCATTTTTAGGAGCAGCAAAATGCCTGAAAATTGAATATAGTAATTTTAATGACACCCTCTCTATTGTCCTCCCTATATCTTCCCAGGCAATCAGTCCACCTTGACTCAAATATGTCTGGCTGGAGGCAGTATTCACAAGCAGGTCATAAACACCGTGGGTTGGCTCTGAAATCTCATCCCTGTGAATTGGTAATTAAAACACAGATTGCAGCCGTATGGCTGTGCACAGTGTGACTTAATGTGTGCTATATCCTGCTCGAATAAAAATGGCACTGTGGTGTCGACCGCTGCTTGTTCAGCTTAGGTTTGAGGACCATTTTTGTTATTTATGAAAAAAAAAAAAAAAAGTATACATTGCTCCGATCTGACCTATTCACAGTTTTGCTAACTCTAGTGGTTCTTTATTGCTGATGTCCCGAAATTTGAAAAAAAGACGGAGATAAAGACAGACGTGACTCACACTAAGAATACTTGTGTCAGCTTGTTCTGTGTGAATGTTTGTCACTTCCACTATACATAAACCTCCTCGTCATTTCAATAAAATACCTCAGCTTATTTTTTTACACTGTCGGTGACAAAAAAATCACAATAACGTCCACACTGATTTAACATTTAATGTGGTCTAAAAATGTCTTCTCAGTTAGAGCAAATACAATTTTCTCATGCTAATTTCACTGTCAGTGAACACTACTGTATGTTCATTTTTCTCTTTTAATATCCAACAATTAATACAAGTATACCAAGCCCTACATCAGAAGTCTGCTATGATTAATCTATTTAACCCAATACTACTTAAACGAAGGGCTGATTAACTTTATTTACATATTTTTCTGGTTTAATTTGTATTAATAAAGACTTTAATTTGGTTCAGTAGAGCCCTTTTCTCTGGTTACATCTTGTACCATCATTTTCCAACACGTATTATACACAACAACCATTGCAATTATTGCTTTAAAGGGGACATATTATGCAAAATCAACTTTTTAATTATTTAAATCCTTATATTTGGGACCCTGGAGGTCCTATCAGTCGGCAAAGTGTGAAAAAAGATGACTCACTCGTACAGGAGATGAAATGCGACGTTGACTTCCACACTCATTGCTATGTCACAATGCGCTAAATTTCTGGAATTGTTATCTTGCGGAGCTCCCTAAAACACGTGAGAGTGCTGGCAATGGCGAGAAAAGTTCTATTCTTGCAGCACAGAGTTCTACACAAACTTCCAGCCTGAGAAGATGTATCTGTCCAGTGGATACATGTTATATTTGACAGCAATGTGCCTGCTAGAGCCTGAAAATTATCACTTTTCCAAATGCTAACTGCTGTTAGCTCCCAGTAGCCTCTGTGGCTGATGTCATTTCCTGTCCCTTAAGTTTCATTTTACTTTTTTTAAGGTGGACCTAAAAAGACGGCTGTTTTGGCAGGATGATTGAACTGCTGTGGTGCTTCATTCTTATGGTATTTTGATCAAAGCATGTCACAGACATGTTCATTCGCACACCAGGGAACTAGTTTAACTTGGAGAAATAGGGTATAATATGAGACCTTAAAATGTTGTGTTAAATGCTTAAAGAAGGAAAAGATGAAGAGCGGCACAGCGTAATTTACAGTAGCCGAACTAGAAAATGTATACAAACTGTAGTACAACTATGTCATGGATAAAAAATGAAGCACTGTGGAGTAAAAGTGTCCTCCTGGCTGAGCCTGGACTGCTGCCCATATTTAAGTGTTCACCGACTCAATGGCCAGAAGTAAATCCACAGCGGAGGAAAATCATTACATCCATTAAATCTTTAAAAGTTAAATATTATCTGTTGATAAATCTTTCAGCCATTCACTCCACACCAGAGAGAGAGAGAGAGAGAGAGAGAGAGAGAGAGAGAGAGAGAGAGAGAGAGAGAGAGAGAGAGAGAGAGCATCGGTCCAGATCAATGTAGTGTATGAAATATTAAAGCTACATAACAGTATGTTGGCCCTGTTCATATTGAATGTGTGCTGTGAGTTCAGTGACCCCAAATCTACTCCAGACAGCTTTAATAACACCGTCCTGTTTCAAATGAAATCACACTCAACTGTCGTTTTCAGTCAATAAAGCACCACAGGTGCATTAGGGGTAATTTGATGGCCATATTTACGCTCTGTAACCCTAAAGCTTGTGCACTTAAGCACAAAAATGAGCAAAAGTGTAATTTCAGTGAGTTCTATGATTTTACCTTTAATTACCTGACCTCTAACCCCAATGTTTCACTTGTATCGGCCTATTGTTCTGTCCCCCTCTTTTTTCCTCATTTTTTAATACAGTTGTTGTCCTTATTTAGAGAGAACTTAATTGAATTTGGCCCATGAGGCATTAATCTTAGGGCAGTGTGGTCAGAGGCTGGAAATTGGATCCAGGTCAGGGTTTTACATGTTGTAATTAAGGTCACTGGGGGGCAAGAGGGAGAGTGTGGACATATAATAGGCACGGAGCACTTAAGACGGATTAGGAGAATGGACTGGGAGAGAAGTGTAGAGATGGGGGAAATCTATCGTAGATGAGTAATAAATACAGAGCAATTGAAAGATGAAAATGAATAACAACACAGACTGAGAGGCTCTAGGATAGAAGGGAGAGGAAATTGTAGATGTGCAGCCCAGAAGTAAAAGTAGTGACTACGAGACGGAGATGAATAAAACAAATTCGATGAGCAGCTTATAGACTGTGATATATCTTCGCTGGGTGTCATCTGACCTGAAAGGCATTCTGCTAAAATGAGCATAGCCAAAGGCCGAGTGATTAAAAAAGGCAGTGAGAGATGTGAAGGAAACCCACTCCTCTCCGTCTTCTTTTTCGGCCTCTCTTCCTGTTTCCCGTCTTCATATTTCTATCTCTTTCTGTCTGCTCCTGTTTTTTAACTGATGAAGACGAGCGATATGTGGAAATAGAGGAGGAGACGGGGAAAGGGGGGGGGGGGGGGGGGGGCGATGGAGAGATGAGGCTCATCATGAGATGTGTGTAACTTGAGTGGAATGATAATGACCAGTGAGCCCTCGCTTTCCACGGCTCTGTCTCGCTCTACAGATGTTGTGTCACAGGGAATGAATCCACCGAGCGTGTACCGTAATGTGTAATCTATTCCTCTCCCCCCCCCCGCCTTCACATGGCCTTCAGTCTATAGTGCAAAGAATACAGAGAAAAAATCAGAAACGACAAAACCCTTAAAGGGGAAATAAGTAGTTTATAGTGCCATCTAGAGGAGAGGCTGACATTTACAACAAAGACCTGCTGCTCTGCTCACCCCCTCCCTTCCCTGAGCGCTACGGTATCCGCAGCTGGTCAAATGTCGTCCTCGTCGTCTTTCTCCGTGTCAGCAGATGAGGTTCGTGAGGCGAGGGAGAGGGCGGAGCTACCGCGGCCGTAGCAGACGAAGCGAGAGAGTGGGGGCGGGACTTCCGCTACAAGTAAAGAGACGCTTGTTTTGTTCTCTCGCGTTTGTCCTTACAGGCTCCGGTAGAAACATGGCGTCTCGCTGCTAACAGTGGCTATGCAACCGCAGCCCGCGACCATGTTATTTTACATGACTTTTTGAAACACTACGAAAATAAAACAACAACTATTATACAGCGACTAGACAATGCAGGAGCACATAATATGTATAAAAAAGTGGATTTTGGGTAATATAAACCCATAAATACTATACACTGTCCCTTTAAGGGAGCAGGAACTCCCAACAATTATCACAAGGAACATCAAAGAGAGGCTCACTCGTGGAATTAATCAAGCCCTTCTATGACACGCGTTTCCTCAAACACACTCGCGCCGATAAAGTCATGCTGCATATCTAATTTCTACAGTCTTACAATTGTTTGATTACATAAAGCTCATGAATACTCGCCATGTGATAAAAAAGCTCTCCAGCCGACAAGCGGAGAAAGCCAAGAGTTAAAACCATGATCTAGTTTTGCACTCTCTGTAATGTTCTTTAAGTATCTGAATGTAGGCTGCAGCAGAAATTGAAAGCTGAATAAGTAAATTTCAGGCCGCATATTTAATAGTCTTTTTAGGAAAAAAAAAAAAAAATGAGAAAGCTGTGGCTGGCTGAGTAGAATGAAATGTAATGAAGAAAAAAATAATCACTCTCTCTCTTCCACTGTTTCTCTCCCTCTGTCCCGGGGAAAATTATATTTCTGCATTTAGTAAATAAAGAAGAAAAGAAGCGAGAGCTAATCTCTGGTGAGAATGGAGGTCAGACTAATGAAACATGTTGACACGTGTATTAGAGGCTGCCATAATTGAATAAGGGGATTTGGAAGAGAGGGAGGACATTATTACGATATGTAGGGATTTAAAACCGGAGAGAAAAGAGACACGGGCCAAGTCCAACCACGGGATAGAAATGCCGAATGAGGCCTGCTTTGCATTTATGTTTAAGTTTAAGCTAATTTACCTAAAATGTACAAAAATCTTTGTAAATCCCAGTAAATGTCTCTATACATTCACTAGATTGCCATAATGGAACTTGTTTGATGGTTTCCTTGAAGACCTTCACCCTAAATTGATAAAAAACCTCCATACATATATATATATATATATATATATATAGGTGCTGTTTTTGTTATTATTATAATTTGTTTACATAGTACGGTTCATATACAGTTGTGTACCATTTAGAACTCAACCAACAATCCTCATCACTCCCCAGGCCAACATTTTTTTTACTCAGTCGTTGATATGATTTCCCTTAAAAAAGTCCATAAAAAACCTTTTCAATTACACAAACACACGTAAATGTAATTCATTACTTTCCACAAAGGTGCAGAAATACTAGTTAAACAGCAATCTTTAACAGCTCAAATATAAGCTACGATTGCTAAGATAGTCAAACTGTAACCATAATGACAGCCAGAGACGGGCAACCACCAGCTGAGAGAGGGGCCACGTCCTCCACCTCCACCACCAAACATCCTGGATCCTCACAGCAGAAGCCCTGGAAAAACAGGCATGGATTGTGTTGGTTAATGATCGGCATGAATCACTCTCTGTTTGCAATAAATTACGCACTAAAAGAGATCAATGAAAATTTAAAATGAGCGCCAAAGAAATGGGGGAAACCCCCCCCCCCCCGAAAAAAATCAATGCCGTGCAGTGTGTTTCTAAGTCTGAATAACCCACTTGCCCAACACAAGTATTTCATCTTTACTTTTTTAGCAGCATTGAAATATGTCCTGTCTCTTCTGTACGTCATTGTACGATGAATTAATCTAAACTGCTTGTAAATCACCTATAGTCTGATCTAAGTAAAAACATACACATTAAGATACATATTGTATCTTGGTAGGTAGGTTTTGCGTTCGGATGATCTGATATCAATTCAAAAACTCCATACTGTCTCCTTGGTAACATACTTCCTGGGGTCTTCCTCAGAAGAGTCACGCGATCTTACATCCTGTCACACACCTGGGGATGCTGTTCTCAACAGGACGACAGACAGCAGGGGGCGTCGTCATCCCCGCCTGCTGTTTGACAAACCCGTGTAAAACAGGAAGCAAAACCTGAACTCAGATCTGTCTGAAATGCCACCGAACAAATAATGTAATCCTTGTGCCGTAACCCCTACACCCACACATAATCCCGTCCATATTCCATCCTATACTTTTTGAGATCTGTTACTCGCAAAAAGACAGAAACAAAATGTGAATAAATGTAGTAAAGATACTGTTGACATGCAGAGAGAAAAGGGACAAAATCAGTTTTTTACCATACCATAGTTCTCATTTAGAACTGTTGGCAGTGCCACCTGTCTGATCTAATAATAATAATAATAATAATAATAATGATAATATCAATGCAGAGTAACAGTAGTTTAAATCATAGTTGAAAGTGTCGTTCGATGTTGTTTTCAGGTGAGTAAAAATACAACCAAGTGAAGAGGACTCGTGTAAATTCTTGCCAAAAGTAAACGACAACTGCGACGCGATCACTCCTACATAAATTACAGTGTCAAGCAAGGATAATGGTTAAAAAGCTTTTTGCCTTGATCGAGTGCTTCAGCTAGTTGTCTGCTTCCATATATAAGTCTCAGGGTTGACAATCGCAGCTCTTTAATGGTTCCTTTATAACACCATGACGAGACATCACTTCAGAGCTTTTCCATCAAAGGTTCCTGTAATGACACACAGGGACAGACAAAAGATCACACTATTACATGCTGGAAACACACTGTATGATACTGGACATTTATCTGGCTGGTTGGAGGCCCCACCTGGCATATCATGAGCCGTAATGTGACAGCACTTTCACTTCCCCCCGGAGAGTGTTTCAGTCCCTGTGCTAATTAGTAGATATCCACAGTGTTGGAAACCTTGCCCCCCCCCCCCCCTCCAACGGCTCACCTCATGTAATCCTCACTGCAAGTCATTTTAATAATTGAATATACTAAAGCCGCTAAGATTCATCCTCTTGAGTTAAAGGACAGTCCGTGTGTGTATTCAGAGCTTTACGAATGACCCAAAGTTTTGTCAACAGAATTAGTCTAAACTTCACTGTGCTAATTAACATTCAAATAGAATCATGCCAGTGTGTGTGTGTGTGTGGCAGTTAATTGCATTCTTTGTCTTATTAATAAAAACAGAGAAAAGAACGCTCACTGCTACAGATGAAGAGAAAAAGAGACACATTAAGAGCCACAGCTCAGTGTCTGTATTAACTGAGACTGTGTGGACGACGTCCAAAATGTCCAAACGTTTGACTCTCAATGACCTCCGAGTGGCTCCGTTCTCACGAGTGATTGAAGCTCACCTGTCTTATCGGCCGATGGCTTTAATTGGGCAGACGCGTTTGGCCCCGTGACATTTTCAACCGTGTCACCGAGGCTTGGCGAAACCCAAGAATAATTCCGCCCCTAGTTAAGATAAGAAGCCAGTGCCAAGTGTCTGCAGTGTTTTCACTGTGTTTTTGCTCTGCACCTTCTGCATCAAGGTCAACTGTCAAATCAGCCAAAACAGCAAACCCCACAGTCTTTTACCAAGGTCATTCACACTTTTAAAAACACATATTCATGAAGCTTTAGCTAGTTTTAAAGGGAGTCTTACATTGCGTTCATTCATTTTGTTTAACTTGTATCCCCCTAATTCACTGCACTCTGAGAAATAAGGGTTCCAAAAGGGTTCTTCTACAAGGGCTTCTACCTGCATTTTCTTCTGAAAAACCCTTTCCCAAAGAAATGGTTTAGCAAGGGTTCTTGGTAACACTAATGGTTCCTGTAAGAACCTTTTCGATTAAAACCCTTTTTAAAAGGGTTTTTTGGTGGAACCCTCCAAAAGAGTTCCAGGTGTAACCTTGATAAAAAAGGTTCTCCAATGAGGACAAGCCAAAGGACCTTATATGGTTCTACTTAGCACTTTTATTTCTAAGAGTGTACTTTGGTACAAGTAGTGAATTATATTGATTATAATGATATTTATATAATTTTTTATAAATTGCACTTTTACTTCAGCATGTTTTTTTGGGAAGTACAAGTGAATTGGCACTAATTAGCTAGAAAATTAAATCATTTGTGACCTTTCGACTGATACATTATGTGTTTTCATATTATTTTTTTGTCCGCACTTTATTTTTTAATAGTTTTGCCTTTACTTAAAACAAATTCATGTGAGATTTGTGTCCCCTTGACGCAAGAAAGAACCCCAAACTACACGTTATTATGATTTTTTCCTGAATCTAAAAAGCGAAAGCTGGTGAATATTTCCACAGCCTCTCTGAAGTTACTTAACTTCTATTATTTACCTTTCTCCCTTTTCCCCCCATGTTGTAATTTAACACAATTCACTGCGCAATGGGTAGTTTTGTGCTTACCAGAGCGTACATGCAGAGTCACTGAGGCAAGTGAAACAACATTAGAACCCCTTGTTTAAAAACTGTGATGGTGGTGGTTCTGATCAAGTGCATAACTAATGACTGCTGCTCCAAATGTCAGCAGTGATGTAGGGCTTTCCTGACCGACACCTTCTCTGCCGAGCTCGCACACAAACGTGTGTCATTACAGGTCAAAATCAAAACAAAGGGCTAATTTAGAGACATTCTGAAGAAATGGTGGGACTGGGAATGATAAGTTGGATGCGATGGGTGGGTTTGGGAAAAACAAAACAAAAGCAACATCAAATGAAGTGGGCAGAAGCGAGGGATTGCATGTAGACTGATTTTACGTTGAGCAAAATAGTGGCCGTGTAAGTTATAGCCTCGCTTAAACGTTAAAGCGCGTTCATGAATAAGATATCATAGTTTCCCCCTGCATGCATGATTTGCCCAATTCCCAAAGCCAGTTTGCAGGAGTTTTCATCCTTTTCATTTCTGTGATTTATCAAGTGTGTTTGCCTTTAAAAGCACGGAGAAATGACCACTTTATGAATTACAGTAACATTATACTATGCCTGTCACATTTGCATAAGCTCTGAGAAAAGCTCTTCTTTCGCACTTTTGACAGGGTAGTCAAGAATTACATGCACTTTAATAAATCCCCCCCTCCCTCCCCCCCCCCCACTTTTAGCCAATCTCCCTCCTTTTAAAATGATATATAATAAAATCACAGCTTTAATCCAGAGCTGGCTGCATATTCATGCGGTGGACCTGCTTCTGCTGGTGGCTATTCTTGTTTCACCTGCACTGCTCCTGAAGTGCCTCTGTGTTGAGGGTATAGCTTTTTACAACAATGCCCTCCTGAGGAAATCTGGAGTAGAACAGTGCACAGACGCTGCTTATTCAAACAATGTTCAATGTTCTCTTTATCTCTGTGGCTACACATTCGTCTGTCTGTTTAGGTATTCCCTTCGATACTCGGAGGTCTAATCAATATCCATACTGCTATATATACATAAATGATTGCAGGTATACACAACAAGCAATGGTTCAATATAAGCCCCAATGGAAAAAAAAAAAAGCATCAATACTGAATTTAATTTACGTATTGATGCGGCGCAGGGACATATGTGTACATAATACCTTTGGAATGAAGTAATTTGTAGGTTTTGTGTGTTAAGAGAAAGTACAATCTTATTTACAATAATTATTATAACAACAACGCAAACCTTATTTATAGCAATTTTTTAGCAATGTTACTCAGCTGTTAAAGGGCCACTTTGCTCAAAAATATAATATTTGTTGTGCTTATTTCCAGAAATGAGATTTGAGATAAACTTTACTGTGTTTCTGTCAAGTTTTATGGGGAAAAGATCTGAATAAAATAAAATAAATAAAAAAAATAAAGAGAAACTGGTCAAATTTGGTGGAATTAAACAAACACAGCAGCATCTTAATGATTTTAATTGTATACTTCAAGTGGAAGAAATAATGGGTGAAACTGGCCTTCAACTAAGTGCTAAACTAAAAGCACTTAAAACCCAACAAGCATTTATATAGCAATTTTCTTAGCAATGTTGCTCAGTGGTTAAAGGGCCACTTCGCCCAAATATATATATATATTTTTTTTTTACTTATTTCCAGAGATAAATATGTTATAAATGTGAGATAAAACTGCTCTTTACTGTGTTTCTGTCAAGTTTTATGAGTAAACGATCTGACTAAAATAATATAAATTAAGAAAAACTAAAGACAAACTGGTCAAAATTGGTGGAACTAAAAAAACACAGCAGCATCTTAACGATTTGAAGTGTATACTTCAATTGTGGGAGAAATGGGTGAAACTGGCCTTCAATTAAGTGCTAAACGAAAAGCAGTTTAACCCCAACAAGCATTTATATAGACATTGTGTTGTTCAGCGTTTAAAGGGCCACTTCGCCCAGAAATATATATACATGTTTTTACTTATTTCCACAGATTAATGTGTTTATAAATATGAGATAAAACTGCTCTTTACTGTGTTTATGTCAAGTTTTATCAGTAAAAGATCTGAATAAAATTAAATAAATAAAAAAACTGGTCAAATTTGGTGGAATTAAACAAACACAGCAGCATCTTAATAATTTTAAGTGTATACTTCAAGTGGGGGAAAAAATGGGCAAAACTGGCCTTCAACTAATTGCTTAACGGAAAGCACTTGATTAAAAAGCTCCAGAATAAAATGACTTGAGTATCATTAAATGAGTGAATTAATCATTAGTCTTATAATAACCTTTACCACAGATAATAACATTTAATTGTAAATGTATAAACTTGGGTATTTTTGTTAATCGCTATCGTGAATTGTCAACTTTAGGTTGTGATTTAACTGTTTCTAACCCTGAGAGTTCTAAGATACACTGTGGGGTTAGGGTTGGTTTAACCCGTTATTACTGTAGTAAGTAATCAGTATCACAGTATCAGAGCAGTCAAGTTTAAGTTACAATCCCTTTGACTCGGCCAATAAATTGGAAGATTAATCAACTAATACTGAAATTAAGTGAATAATTTAATCAAGCAGCAGAGCTCGGTAACAGTACCCGCAGATCATTAACTCTGGCGGAGCACTGCAATATTATGTCTGATCGCATCTAAAAAGAAAAAAAAAAAAACAAGCCGACTAATCATAATGGAACAGAGAGAAGAAGGCCTTGATGGCAGGCCACTCCAGCAATTACAAAGTGCCCTTGTTAATAAAGCATACTCAAACGTGGCTGCGTCATCTTTATTCTGCTTTGATGACTCATACCTTATGAAATCCTTCATTTTGCGGTCAAATTATTCTACTTCCTTTCTCATTTGTTCCTCGTGTCCACCTACAGGTCATTCTCTAGGACGTTAAAAAACATTACGTATGGGTTAGGTTTCCTTCACTCAAGTACCTTCCTTGCCTATTTTTATTCTTACCTTTTTCAAACAAACAGCAAGACTGTGGCCCTTATCCAGCTGAGCGGCTGATTAAATCCGTTTATCATACAGATAATAACCGTCTGACAAAATCCAACCATTAAAAAAAAAAAGAAAAAAAAGAAAACGCAACATGGCAACGTTCAGCGACGCACGCCGATTACTGTACGCTGCTTAATAAGATGCTGTCACGAGGAACGAGGATAGATTGTTAGTGTTTGACAGTAATGTGTGATGTGTGCATTATATGCAGTGTGGTTTGCCACCAGTAATTGCAGAGTAATTACATATCTGCGTACGATTGTTGTTCTTGCACGCGGAAAAATGATCGACCAGACTCGTGAGTAACAAACGTGTCTTTGTGGACAGAAAAAAAACCAAAAAAAAACCCCAACTTGTTCTTGTCTGACGTGTTCACAGATTCAGTGGCAGGTAGAGATTGCACATTGTTCTTTTTGGCCTCTTTTTGTTGTCTCTCAGGGAGGAATAAACAAAGCATCTAATGAAATCAGCGATTAAATGAGGATTACAGAGACACTAAATGCTAACGTTCCATCAACTGCAAAAAAAAAAAAAAGTAAATGCCTGCTTTTTTTACATATCATACATGCAAGTGTGTATACACTGTATGATTTGTGTGTGTTGGCATGTACTCCGTCAAGTAGCACTTCACATCAGAGGAGAGGTATTGGCTGAGGGGAGCAGAAGGGGATTTGGTGAATTACCGGGATGCAGCCTCAGCATCGAGTCCAGCGGATTAGAGCGAGGACTAGGGTCTTGGAAAGAGGTGTGCAGAGGCACGAGTAGAAGGGGATCAGTGTGTGTGTGTGTGTGTGTGTGAGTGTGTGTTGTATGTGTGTGCGTGAAGCTTTGGCCAAACACTGGCTTCAAGCATCACCCAACAACTAAGAGGTACCATGTCAGATCAGAGGCAGGCTCCTTCAAGGTCACTGGGATACGCAGACAGCTTGATGTGTGGCGGTACCAACACACATTTTAACAGCACAATGGAGCGGAGCATATGTGCAAATTGTCCCACTCTGAACACTATAGGGGAATTTATTCATTATTATTTCCCTCAAGCAGTTAACAGTTGGATTTCTTTCTCTAAAATGTCATCAAACATGTTCTGTGTTGTATTTACATTTCACTACTAAACGTGCGCTAGGATGCGATTAGAACCTGTCACTGGTTCCCTCAGAATTGGCTGTTTATCACGCATGACGGGTCGTCTTACGTGATTTTTCATATTCCTGTCGCAGCCTCCGCATTAAAACTGCTCGGCTTCAACTGCTCCCTATGGAACAATAATAACTAGAAAAGCACTCGGAGAGCACAGACTTCCGCCAAGGCAGCTCAGCCCCCCACAAAATAGCGATAAAAAATAGTGATAGCGTCTACGGATCATGCCCAACATTTAAGCGCTGTTACTAGTCCCATTGCGGACATTTCCTCGGTGTAGAAATGTTCCAAAATGTCATCCAATTGATTGGACAAATGCGGCAAAGACGCAACTTCCATGGAAGCTCAGCTTCAGTCCTGTGTAGATTTTGAGATGGAAGTCTGTAGACAAATAGCTGGTCTTTGTGTGTTATTTGCTCGCATTTTAGCTCCATTTTCGTCTGTATACAGTACATAAGATAAGATAAGATAAGATAGTCCTTTATTCGCCCCGCAGTGGGGAAATTTCCAGTGTTACAGCAGCAAGACAATAAAGATAAGGATAATAAATAATAAACATGCATTACCAAAAAGAAATAGAATATATAAAGTACAATATATAAAGATATTAACACTGACTATAAAAATAGGTTTAAAAATAGAATGTAGAATGTACATTACAACCGGTCTGCAGAATATACACAGTATGCACATGGTATTTATAGTGTAAGGAAACAAGGCTGAGCTATTAAATAAGGATGTTAAATAAGGATATGGATATTGCACTGATGAGAAAACTACAGTATAAAAAATTTGACAGTATGAAAATGACAATATATTGCACTTAAAAAAATGTACATTATGAAAAAATATATACAGTAATACTATTAAACACTATTAAACACTATTACACCATATTAGTTTCACATAATTAGCACATTTCCTTGTTCTACAGAATTTATCTACAAATAACTGGGCCTGAAATGAGCTTCCCCTTGTTTTAAAGACCAGCAACCACCACTGCTCCACGCCAGAGAACTCTATAAATTATAGACTCAATAAATTATTGAGTTGATTTTTTTTTTTTTTACCAACAAAGTTTAAAGACGGAGGTGAAATAACACCACAAATTACATCATGCGCATTGGACTTCGGTGCAAGGGCTACAACAGTGCTCAGTAAGCTGTATCAAACACTGTGTGCCTACACAGAGACACTTCCCCCTTTCTCCACACCTCATCAGTGTTGGTGTGACAGTAGAAACATGGAGTAAAGGCTATAATGTAATGTAACTTTCATCCATGGCTAAAATTAAATTAAATTAGTTAGATGTGAAGATGCACTGCCACTTGTGCTTGTTGAGCCAGGAACTATTATTCCCTGAATTCCCCCCCTTAAAGGATGCTTTTATTTTAGTTTGACGCCCAGTCCGACTGGGAACACCGTCAGAACCTCTCGGGCTCGATGTTGTAAGCCCTGAGATTAAAGAAGGCTTCAAAGCGTGACAGTTAACTTCCCTCATGTCCAGAGGAGAAGTGAGCACACGTGGAGGTGAAGACTCCATCTTTGTATGATTACAGAAATCCGCGGCTGCTTCACACGGAAGAAGCCGACAAGTTTTTTCTTTCAGGATGGCGGAGCGTTTCTTATTCCCTCTCTCTATAAAGCACAATAGCCCACCTTTGGGCTGGATATTATGGTGCATACATGACCCAAGTCTCTGCTTTATACTTTCACTCCTTTCAGTCTTCTGTTCTTTGAAAAGTTGCAGTGGAGTGGAGTGAGGTTATATATATATGGTTTTCCTTTCGCCAAGATGCTGTGGTTTTCACAGATTTAGCTTCTTTTTCAGGACCTGGCATTGCCGTCCTTTTTTGTTTAATGTTATTGGACTTAAAGTATGTTTTTTTTTATATTTTTTAGATAGTTTGAATACTTCTTGATATCCAAAGCAGTAAAAAAATAGATGAATTGGTGGATTGTGCACACAGAGCGAGTTGAATACTTACTGACCTGACCTTTAGAAGTGAATTATTATTTTATTTTATTTTATTTTTTTAAATAACAGCACACTTTTCATTGAGATTTAAGGCCACAAATCATACTGTAATTTCACATCAATGGTAGAACTTTTTATTGGCTTCCTTTTTTTTTTTTTTTTTAAAGGAAAAAAAGATATATTCATATATTCACTGCACACTTTTTTTTTCTTTACTTAAAAATAACATGATAATTGGACAGGTGATGATAAAATCAGGAGTGAGAAGCTGTTGAAGAGAAACAGAAAAGTGGAGATTAAGAGGCAGAATGGGAAAAGTTTTTAATTTAGCTTTGTTTATTTCAGCGAAAGTCACTGCAACCTAGATTATTCTCTCACTCCCTTTTAATATATGCTATTTTAGTAATGTTTTACCACAAATCAGGTGGTTCGTTAACAATATAACAGTGTTGCAGAGCTTGGCAATACATTTTAGTCAAAACAAAGTTGAGCTAACTTCGTCAAAACTGAAATAAATACAGATTTTGCCTCGTTCATCGCTCATTGAATCACTTCCAAACACAAGAGTACTGCATTTTAAAATTAGATTTATGCACCAGACAGTATGATTACGTGTTTGTAACATCTTCAGAGGAAATTGGAGGGATGTACTGGATGTCACAGATACTGATCTCCTTTCCCTGATTTAATAAATAAAAACTATCTCCACATCACCATGATGTTCTTCGCACTTGGTTAGATGAATATTTTTACCTCATATTTAACTCTGCAAAGCTTAAGTGCTGCACCTTATTTGGAACCCATTTGATAAATCTAGCCCTCAAATTATGTAGATCGGAACAATAAATTACTTTAATTTGATTTGGAAAAAGTTGTTATTTCTTTTTCTTTTTAGCCAGTATCCCTCTCCTCTTGTTAATGGAGAACATGTAGTAGTTGTACAACGGAGTATCTTTTGTTGTTGTTATAAATTGTGTATTTTTTAACTCGTAAGAACACCTCATGGATCAGATTTATTCCATGCAAACAAATCATCCTGTTATTGTGCACTCGTCAGGACAAGAGCTTTGGTTAAGGTGCACGTCAGACCTCCACATATTTGATACAAGACATTCACTGTGACATGATTGTCGGTTCCACACATCCTTTCTTGAGAATTTCTGCAATTGCTAATCTCCGAGATTCTTGCACACACGCACTAGTCGCAGGAAATGTAGTCAGGATGGATGAAAAACAAACGAGTGAGTGGCAGTTTTGGGAATGGAAACGCCTTGTTGATGATAGAGCTCAGTGGAGAACGACTGGCGGACTGTTAGGAGCCGACAGAAGAAGGCAATGGTAACTTTGATAACCACTTTTAACAGCTGTGGTTAGCGGGAAAAACATCTCCGAATTGACAGCACATGGGATGTGGATGTCCAAAACAGCAGAAGACCACATCTATGTTCCTGACATCCAAGAAGAGAAATGTGAGGCTGCAGTGAACTGGACGGATTAATAGTCCAATTTGTATTCATTGCACAGCTTAATACTTATTATTATCAGCAGTAGTAGTGTAGTCATATGTCTAACATGCATCAATCAGTTCTTTTAGAGTTTAATCAAGCTAAGGCCATAGTCCGACTAAGTCGGGTAATTGGACAACTTGCAGATTCTGAGTACACATGCGGAGGAGAAAATCAGATAATTGGCCGTGTACTTCTGACTCCACCTCCGTAGCTCTCTATAATATAGTGTGTATTTAATCAGTTTCCTGTTGACCTTTACGTCACAGAAAAACAACCAAAGGACGGTGAGATGGATCATGCGGGGCTTTTGTATGTTTCGTACCTCCTGTACGTGTTAATCGTGATCCAAATTAGATGGAGCATGGCTCTTGTGGTCACTGTGTTGTCCAAAGAAAGATGCCTGCAGTTTATGCGTCATCTCCTTCTTCTTCTGTGTCAAAGACCAGGAAGTAAATATTGGTACATGCGCAGAACGCCCAGTCTGACTAAGCAAATACATGCATGAGTAATCAGACTATGAATCACATTATCCAGGTATGTAAGTCCGACTAAGATTAGCTCGATTTTAGTCAGACTAATGTTGTTTACATGACATTAGGAAAACTCAGTAATTGTCTTAGTCTGAAAATTGGACTTTTAATATATATGTAAACACACTGACTGTAATTTACCTAACTGCTTAGTTATTCACAGACAATTTTATCAGCACTGCCATTTTTATACACTAACGCATGAGTTTAGGACGTGGAAGATACTCACTGAAGACTGAGTGTCAGGACAGGGACCCATTTATTGTCTGGCAACTCCGAAAGTGCTGCGTGTTAAATGTTGGTATGACACATTCTTGTCATCATCTCTCTATGACACCTTCACTGCGTCCGCTGTGCTCAGTGAATGTGTGGTTATTATTATTTTTATTATTATTCGCTATAACATTTCATTTTCCATTATGAAAGCACGCACAGTTTTGGCAGTCTCTGTGGTGAACTTCTAACAAAGGCTTCCAGGGACGTTATGTCTCCCGCTCAGATCGAGAGTGCGGCGAATATCAGCGGCCTCCTGTTTCTGTCCATTTAGCATATTAGGTGAAATCCACCAGTAATATGATCTCAATTAAGGCAGAATGCCAGCCAGTTTTTCCCCTTGTTTGCTCACTGTTGTGGAAAATAAGCACAAAGTCATTCCAGCAGTTGTGCTGTCACCTCTGCGTGAGAGTATGTGTATAGATTTCTTTGCGCATGTCTCTTGAGGATTGAGTGGATGCTAAATTACCTGCCCTGTCTCCATGCACTCCCAGTTGAATTTGCAAATCCTTTTTTTCTGTTTGTTTCTGCTCGTATTACATTGCTACTAATGCAAACTAAATATTTTTTCCTACGGCTGCTTTACGAGCAAACACGAGCTGACTCGGATCATGTAAATACAAAAAAAGCAACGTGACACGTTTGTCCGAGACCTCAGCATTTACTTTCTGCCGTTTGTTCTGCTGCCGTCAGAATTGTGTGACCTGCCACATCAAACTGCATTTTTTGCTGTAACCACGAGTAACTACAGCTGGGACCAAATCAACCAGGTCTGAAAGCTTTGAGATTGCCTCCTAAATTCTATTCTATTCTATTTTTTGCTGGTTCTCAAACAAAGAAAGAGTGCCAAAGATAAATGACAACAACTTGTTGTTCCCTCTTGAATCTTAAAGATCTTTGAGATTATTTGAACTTGTGTTGAAACACTATTATAATTTGTATTTATTTCAACTGTCAAACAGACAGACGTGCAGCTGCCAGGTAGAGGAGGAGGAGGTGCATATATTAGCAAAACAATTCACAAAATAAAAATAGAATGGATCCCAATACCAAGTGGAAATCACAGACTATTTACAAATAAATAAACAACAAAGTAGGATGCAAGCCATCATAATAAAGACACATCTCTTAGATGTTGGCTCTAATTGTGATGTAAGGTCACATTCAGAGAAACCTGAGCATTCGTGAAGATTTATAGAATACAAACAGTTTAGTCTAAGACCAAGAAAAACTTTTTTAAACAAATACAAATTTTGAAATGGGTACATGTCCAATGCAGAGGTTGTTAAGCTAATGTAATCAGCGTTCTTTTTCTAGTCTTAGTAAACACACAACGCAGTCGAGTTTTGATCAAATATTTAAAATCTATTTTGCCAACAAATAATGTTAATTAACATCCTCTGAGGACATTACAGTTACAGCTAAATAACGGTGTTTTGTGGACTAAAGTGAATACATTTTAATGGCGTTAACCTAACTCTTTAACTCGCGCTGGTTTTCAGTGCTGCTGCGTTTTAAAGATAAACCTGAATTGCAAAAACAAGCTTTTATACTTCTGTTTATCGGAAGCTCTGCTCTTTGCTTACCAATTTCATCATGGTTGAATCACAGCGGTCGAGTCAAGCTCCTCTGATGATGACTTTATTATTTGAATGTGCTAAAATCAGGGCGGTCTACCATGAACTTAAAAACCTACATAGAGTTATTTAAAAGCTGCCAGTCGCAATTTAAACATTAAAAAGGTGCATCCACAGAAAACGTGTGGTTTTAAAATGTCGGCCTAAAGAAATTTAACCCTCTTATGACCATGATTTATATTGATTTTTATGGCTATATTATTGTGAAAAATATGTTCAATGAGTGGGTGCTTCCGCCCCTTTCTGCTCCATTTTCCAAGATAACATTCACTTTCGATATCTGGCAGTTACTGAACCGTTTAGGAACTGCGATGATTGGACGGTCGTTCGGCAGAAGTCCTGAGGTTCTACCGTAATGACAAGTATATGGGCGCAAAGCTCTATTTCTCTGCTTTTCCAGTATCCATCGATTAAGCAGAGTCGTAACAGCTCAGTGTTGCTGAGAGCCGCGCCGTGGAGTGTGCGGTAAGAGACGGAAACCAAATTGAAAGCAGAAGAAAAAGGGTCACAGCTTCTTAGCTTTGAGCGAGAAAGGTGTAAGATTGGCTGCGGCGCGTGTGCGGGCGCAGCTTGGTCGCCGCTTGGTCGCCGCTTGGTCGCCGCTTCTCGTTTTCACCGATGGCCCCGCGGTCGCACAAACGTCAAATGTTTTGTTGTGTGTAATGGCGGGTGTCATAAAAGACTGTGAGCAGAATGTGGCCTGTAAACGCCAACACAGTTTGAGAGCCCGCTGTTACTGTTACTGTCGCTGCAGCTCAGCAACCTTTTCCCCCCCTCATGAAATACCGTACACCGAGCTGTTGTTGGCGTCCAGCTGTGGTTATTTACTATACTACAGGGGTCACTGGAGACTTTATATTACTGCCCCCGAGGCCTTTCAAACTCTCCGGGATGATATATCATCAAAGAAAAAAAAAAAAAGCTCCACACGGCTCTGTGCTCACCACTGTAAAGATGGCATGGCTGCCATAACTTTATATTTCTACACAACTGCCGTGACTTGTGATTACATAGGAGGATGTTTACTGCTCTGTAGGTCTTTATTTCTCCTGTCGTCTGCTCGATGTGGCCTTGGATAGGTTAGGGTGGTACACACACACACACACACACACACACACACACAATCCATGTGTTAGAACATGTTTGTCGATATCAGAGCGAGCAGATACCGTTTGGGAATTGGGAAAAAATCCCTGTCAAAATCCAGGACATTAACAAACAAGGCCTGAGAGACTGAAGCCTATTGATTGTGCTCAGTCCTCTGGCACCTTGTCCGTCTGCCGTGGACTCCGTCCACCACTTTTGGACTTAAGCTCTGCCTCAGCTCTTGTGCCTGGACTGTAGATCAAGACTAAGGCACTGCGAAGTCAAAGAACCCGATGTGCTCCATCTGTTCCGGCTGGCATTTCTGCCGTGTTCCATGTGTCGGGACTGAAGAGGCTTGTTTTTCACCTTGGACATGGAGTTGTAGCCGGTCGCCAATGAGGATGACAACCTGTCCTGAGCCACTGTATTCATGGCTGGCAGCAAGGAAATGGAACTCTAACCAGCAGCTCCAACTAACGTGTTGTGTTTTATAATATGTGTCCCTCTAAATAGATTTTTGTTCTGGGCTTCACATATATTGGTAAACATTTCAAACCTTCACATTTCACTTAAAAAAATATTATTTTCCCCCTTGTGCCATATGAAAAATACACATAGTGTGACTTCAACAGTGATGCAGCAGTGTCAATAAAACACACAGCACTGGAGTTGTTCATTATTTCCTCAGTGATCCAAGGTCATTCAAGGATACGCTGTCATGTCGTCGACTAAAAATACTGCACCTCTGAAAAGTTGTCACAAACGAAGAGAACTTTTTTTTACCATTCTATTCCACACAGGCACAACACAACTGTTTTGGCATTTAAATTATTATTTTTTATTTCTTTTTGCAGCTGTTGCAGAAAAATTGGAGCTATTCTCAAAAATAATAATAATAAAAAAAAAAAAAGAGTGGTGCATTTCTCAAGTTAATTGGATGTGCTCTCCAAACCAGAATTGATCTTTACCACCACTGTACGCTTTAATACACCCGCCATCTGATGTACAAGCTCGAGTGTTTAATTAGGAATTTGACCTGACAGCGTGGATCAATGTTTCATATAAAAATTATGCACGTTTGTTTTGTTTTTTTTAAAAAACACACATTTTTTTAAATTGGAACCTTTATTGAACATTGGAAGTAAATCCCAAATGGATTTTGAGTCAGGTTCTGTCCCGCCTTTGTTAGCTTACAAGACACACAATATAGCTTCTGTGATGCTGCACCCATTAACCACTCAGTTGCTACGTGTCTATGCTACTAAATTGTTGAATTCTGTTTATTTTCTCACCTTAATAAGAAAAATAATAATAATATTCCTTCGGTTTATAAGAGCTTTAATGTGGCGTCTTAAAATGCATTATATTTGCAGCTGGGTTAAAGAAAATTGTTTGTAGAAAATCAATTTGAGTCCATTGAGGGATTGTTTGCGGAAAGAAGTGGAAAATGAACGTTCAGAATTTAGCTGTTGCCACAGAACGTCCCTGTTTTATCTTTGTTTTCTTATATTTTTTTTATGAATAAAGCAGAAACCTCATGAACATATCCAGTACTTTTGTCGCCCACAGTTCCCCAGACAAACACCCTTTTGAACGCTATTTCCCGTCTGTCATTATGTTCTTCCTTCTTTTCCCCCCCTGCTGTTACATCTCATCTACGTTTTCACTCAAGCGACATTGTGCTCCTCCCTCTGAACTAATCCATCTTTTTTTTTTTGTCTTTTTCTCTCTTTTCTCCCTCACAGGTGACTCATCTCAAGCTGGTAAGTTGGCCTCGCTCTATACTTTGTGGCACCTTTTGCACTTCTTTGAGTATGTGCTCACTCTGTTACTATAGTGACTGGCTGGCTTTGGGTTGTTTGTGAACATTTACATGCACACAATCAATCCCCAATGTTCTCTTTATATCTAAAATGAACAATGGGACACATTTTTTGAGAATCTGCTAACTGCCGAGTAGAGATCACTCTTGTACTCAGCCTTTTCTTTTTTTTTTGCCGTGTCTTTGTTCTCTTTGTTCATTCTTTATCCACTGCAGTTATTTGATATTGCCCACTACATTGCTTTTCATTTGTTTTGTATTGTGTATATTGGAGAGCGGGATTTCCAAGAGTTTACTGTTAAAAGACAAAAAGCCATAGCCCCCAATTTTGCAAATCTCATAAAAAAAACCACATTGCTTTCCAATGTAAATGCAAATTGTAAATGTTTCAGTTAGCTAACGAAGCAGTGTGAGAGCACAGGGACAGTTGTGTTCCAATCATGTTGCTCTGTGCGGTGCCAGGATTTGATGAGTTATTCCTGTGTCATTTTCAAGTTCACGGAAGTTTATTAAAGTGGCTCAGAGGCGGTGAGCTTAACTTGGGTATGTTTGTCATTAACTCTTAGAAAACAGAGCATTTAGGCTGCCTATTTCCATTATGTTAAAACGTATACACAGAGACTATACGAATGTGCAATATAGTGTTTTATATACTTTTCCATACATAAACTATAGGCAATCTGGTGAAAATATGTTATTTTTATCATTTTCACCAACTTTATAAACATACCTGAGCAAAAAGTACACACATTTTTGGATTCAATTCGTGACATTTAGAACTGTGGCACAGTTCGAAGTTTGCTTGGCTCATTTTTATGAACAAAAATAGAGGACAGGATGTCCATATAAGGAGTGTTGTATTTTATTCACATGGTAATTTATCATCGGTGCAGCCAATCTGTGCCGTTTGAGCACTAAGTGTTAAAAGACTTGAGGAGTGGTGTGCATGCAGTTATAAATTCAACCATTATTAGTTAATGTGTCTAGCATAGATATTGATGTCACTATCACTGTATCTGGTGTGGTCATGATTGCGTGCCTCGCGGAGGTACCACGTTTCCCCCCCTCGTTGCAGTTAATTTCAAAATGACTTTCCCATTAACACTGTATAATAAGCAAATTCTATTTCATCCTCCATGTTGTTGTGTACAAGGCCTAATGTGCTGTGGACCATTAAGTCATTTATTAAAACACAGACAGAGGCTTTATCTGTAAATATGCTGACATGTCACAGTGCGGTGGCTTTCTATCAGCATCTCGTTTTGAATCATTAGGGGTGGAAGACGCGAGCGGGGCTTTTCACTTCGGATAGAGGGAGAGCAGAGATGGACAGACTAATGGGACGTAGCGGCACCTCACCCAAACAGTGAGGAAAATGAGATGGGTAAAGTTTTTCAAAAACTCGAGCTCGCAGCACTTTGCCGCAGCCAACTCGTGCTTTAGTGATGTGTCAGTGTTATCACTCGCCTCCTAATAATTGGCTTTGTCTCGCTGCAGTACCCACCGTGCATTATGAAACGTGCGCTCGGTAATCTACGGCACAGCAGAATGTGTAGCATGTAATGAGAAAAACATGCCACACAGTCGTGATAAAGAGGTTTTCAATCAATCCAGTGGCGGGCGAGCTATTCGCAAGCGGCATCTCAGGCATGTCTTTTGTTCTTTATATGTTAAATCAGTTTTTGTTTTCTGTTTTCCAGTGAATGATTGCTCTGATGAATAGCACTGAATGCTAATGTGGTAGCTGCTTGGACACATGGGCGGACTTTGGGGGCTTGGTTTGGGTCGTGTTTGACCTTGTGTTGCAGAGTAGAGTAGTGACAAATACAACGCCCATTTCTGACTGCGTACTTAACGCTGCAATAATCATAATCCAGAAAGAGGGAGGGACTAAACAGATGTGAATTAAATTTTGTTCTGGGCTGTCAGTGCAAATTGAGTTTCCTCTTAATTAAGACCAGCGACGTAGCAGATAATACAGTTTTACTTTCTGTTGTGCTATGTGTGGTTATGTTCTTTGCTCATTTTTTAAGGCCTTTGGCGTTTCTGAGCTGCTCATACTTTATATACTTTAATTATTGAGCAAAGCAGTCATTCAGGCTTTAGTTTAAACATTTCAGGTGGATAGCATTTTGTTGTCGTTGTTTGCTTTAAATACAAAGATGAACACTCTTATTAGATTATTACCCTTCTATGTAATTGTGTCATCTCCTTCTTGACAGTGTGACAGTCAGTAATAACCTGCGATTGTCGCATTATTGTCCTGTCGCTTTTATTGGTCTTAATACATAATACACCGGATAATTTTTGTTTGGTGACAATTTGATCAGTCGTTTGGATTACTACCAGACTGCACTGGGGTAGTGTGTGTGCACACATCCTTCCCTAGAGGCCTTGTCACATGCACCTCCACACCAGTAAGAGTTTGACAATTGCTGGAAGTTAATGTTGCTCTTCTACCAATAGTCTAGTTCCTTTTTTTTTTAACTGGCAGGCATGCTGTAAATCAGGTAGTGGCAGAGATAATTGGTTTCCTTTAGATGTAAAGGTGGACTACAAGGAGTGATCCTTATCCTACTTTTGGATTTTGTCCTGATTTTTCAGAAGGAAAAAAAAAATGGCATTACCAGAGGCAGCAGCGTACTTTAGTATGCATCTCTTTCAAGCCTTGTACTTCTCAGATGATTAGCATCTCTCTCTCTCTCTCTCTCTCCCCCCCTCCCCCCCTTGGCTGTCAAAGTCAGACTACAGCCAGAGCCATCAGAATCCTCTCCAAGCAGATGCTGCAAATGGATTTGCCTGCTCACCACACATGCTCAGTCAACCACACATCTACATTTTGGATGAGGAAATTAGGGATCCCGAGCTCTTTGTTGGAGTGCAGGTGGAGTGACTCTCAGTGGAACATGCTCATGCTCTCAGTCGAAAATGACAAACCCCTTTAAAATAGTCAATGCCCAAATAATCTATTTCAATTTACCTGTATGTCGTATAATTGTCTCCTAGTCTATAATTTTTAGTGCGAGGGAGCAAGCGAACAAATTTGGATTCCCTAGTTTTTTGCTAATTGTTATGACGGTGGAAAGAAATGTTCTACTCAAGTAAAACTACCACTATTTTGATCACATTTCACCGAATTACAAGTAAATGTACCACTATTTGATCACATTTAATTAAGTACAAGTAAATGTACCACTATTTGATCACATTTTACTGAACTACAAGTAAAAGTACCACTATTTTGATCACATTTCACTGAAGTACAAGTAAATGTACCACTATTTGATCACATTTTACTTAAGTACAAGTAAAAGTTACCACTATTTTGATCACATTTTACTGAAGTACAAGTAAAAGTTACCACTATTTTGATCACATTTTACTGAAGTACAAGTAAAAGTACCATTATTTTGATCACATTTTACTGAAGTACTCGTAAAAGTAGCGCTATTTCGAACACATTTTACTTAATTACAAGTACCAGTATTGTGATCACATTTTACTGAAGTACAAGTAAAAGTACCAATATTTTGATCACATTTTACTGAAGTACAAGTAAAAGTACCACTATTTTGATCACATTTTACTGTCTAAAAATGTACTCATGTTAAACTTCCTCTTTCACCTGTCCTCATAGCGTAACCATACTTCAGTAAAAGCAAAATTATACATTTAAAAAATGACTTTAAAAAGCACAACTACACAAACATACTCAATTCCAGTAATGCGAGTAAGTGTCATTGACTACTTTCCACCTGTGGTCAGTCTTTATGTGAAGCAGGTTGATGTCTGTTGTTGTGGCTCATTCTGTTCATTCTGTGTTGGCTTCAGGTCAAAGCTCAGACAGGAAAACGTGTTTGTTGTAAGTCATTCTGTTGTAGCTTGTACTTTTATCTTTAAGGTTATCGTCCTGCTAAGTCACCCAGCTTTTCACTGTTCCTGTATGTTCCTCAGCTGTATTATCCTAAGATACAAGAAAAGGTGTTACCTCTCACATTATCTTATTACTTAGAAATACAACTGGTACATTTGAGTTATTTTCCTCGCCAAGTGTTAACCAGTACAGCCCCAGAAGTATGAACCAATGTAACAACCAAGGCTGTGGTCACATTTACATCCTGTAATGAGATAGCTACCTGAGATAATTACTATCAAGGCATCCAACTCTCATCCCCTCTTACAGGGAACCAGTTTAACTCACTGCAATTAAACAGCCACTCATTTGCTCCATTTGAGGCGCCATTTATGTCATTTTATGCTTCACTGTGTCTTAACACAAGGGTGGTTTAAATTGGAACTTGAAGCAGCAAATGTGGAAAGCCGCAAAGCTGTATGGATTTATCGAGTGGAAAATGATAGGCAGATGTGGTTCAGTAATATTATTTTAACCCTTATATATACATTTAGATTAGAGTAGCACACCTTAGCCTCATTGGCATCTATTACTGCAATTAGACTTGCCCTACTTTCTTTAGGTATTTGCAAACCTCTTAAGGAATAATTTTAATGAATTTTTGAAATTCAGGAAATGATCCATTTGCCCTGATGCACTTTGACAGTGAGCTGACTTTAGTCTCAAAAACAAAAAGTATCTCAGAATGACTTGAAATTTACCATCATAATAGTCGGCATCGCTCTGAACAAGAATCCGTTGAAAATATTTGCAAACCTCTTAAGGAACAATTTAAATGAATTTTTGAATTTCAGGATATGATCCATTTGCCCTGATGCACTTTGACAGTGAGCTGACTTTCTTCAAAAAAACAAAAAGTACCTCGGAAGGACTTGAAATTTACCATCATAATAGTCGGCATCGCCCTGAACAAGGATCCGTTGATAATATTTGCAAACCCCTTAAGGAATAATTTAAATTAATTTTTGAATTTCAGGATATGATCCATTTGCCCTGATGCACTTTGATAGTGATCTGAATTTCTTCAAAAAAACAAAAATTATCTCGGAATGACTTGAAATTTACCATTATAATAGTCGGCATCGCCCTGAACAAGGATCCGTTGAAAATATTTGCAAACCTCTTAAGGAATAATTTTAATGAACTTTTGAAATTCAGGATATGATCCATTTGCCCTGATGCACTTTGACAGTGAACTGACTTTCTTCTCAAAAACAAAAAGTATCTCGGAATGACTTGAAATTTACCATCATAATAGTCGGCATCACCCTGAACAAGGATCCATTGAAAATATTTGCAAACCTCTTAAGGAATAATTTAAATGAATTTCTATAGTGATTTTTTTTTTTTGACAGTGAGCTGACTTTTTTCTCAAAAACAAACAAAGGCATAATTACAATAATGCGTGTCATCTGCTACACACTCGGTGTTAAAGGATTGAAACACCATCTCTTTAAATTTCCAATTCTTTGTTTTGGAGGCTTGGATTACAAGTTATTATATGGCCATGATATGATAAGATGGCTGTACATACTTGATGCAGAAAAAAAGAAAAGGAAAAAAAAGGTTTGACCCTTTCACATATTATACAAAGCCAAAGCCAAAAATGTCAGGCTGCACAGGCAGCGTGACTGTGGTGGGCCAAGAATGGCATGATTAATACTAATGATGATAAATGTGAAAGTGTTGGTGTCGCTGACAGTGAATCTGTAACTGGTGTTGATGTTCTTCCACTAGTAACAGACTGAAAAACCCCAGAAATGGCAGTCAGTCAGTCACACCTGCCTGCTGTTATGTTTCACTCTTAGCATCCTCAAACAAATGGATTCAAGTGTAATATCTTAACCGCTTCAAAAAAAAGGTAAAAAAAAATATGCTCTTATGGATGATGATGTGTTCGCAGTGTATAATAATCATCACGCTCAGTGTATCCAGCTGTGTAAGTGTGAGGCTCCACATTAGGAATAAAGATGGAGAACAGTTAGATCCACACTGGTGCCAGCATTTGAAGATTAACCGTGTCCATTTCCATTAGCCTCAGAGTAATTGGTAAGACAGCACTGAGCAGTCCACTGCTCTAATCTCCCAATCAAACACAAGTTGCACAGACTGACCGACGCTCACATTTGATTTCTTTCTCTCCAAAAAAATATGTGACTAAATCTTGTTTTACTTATTGACAAAATATCCTCTAATTATCTTGAATCCGATTCACAGCCTTTGAGGTTTTTCAATCATTTCCGAGCAATAAAAGTAAGAGTTGAGGCAGATTTTTAAGAGTTGATGTTTCCCAAAAAGTCTGGCAGTGGAAACATGAATATACAAATAAAAATGAATAAATTATAAAGACCAGGGGGGGAAACTATGCTGATACTGAATACTGAATTAACAGAAAATTAATACTTGGATAAATCCAACACTGAAGAAGAGCTAAAACTTTACAATTGTACCGCTTCAGGGCAGACTGTCACATTGCTCACATTGATTAGATACAGGCACAAAATGTGGTGTCTGGAAAGTGACAGTGAGGTTATACGCCTGTTTTTTTTTTGTTTTTTTTAATTATAAATTTTTGAGTCTCCTCTTGAAAGACATATCACAAGGTAGAAACACTGTAAACATCATATAAAGAAAGAAAAGTCTATATTTTTCATCTTTCCATCTTCACCTTACCTTGGAGCTTTTTTCGATATTTTACCCAAGTCAAACAAACTTCTTATATCTGTTCATATTTCCTCGCCGAGACTGATTTACACAACATCCCCATGGCCTTTTTTTCCTATGGAGCTCAAAACTAATTTAAATGCTCGTCAGGTTCTTCACAAATCTATTACATCGATCTGACTCCATGAGTGGCGAGACAAAGATCTACTATGTGAGGGTTGGGGGAGTAATGTAGCTGTAATATGGGAACAGCAGGCGAGTTTGCTGAGTATAGAGCCAGGCCACTGCTGTAGATGAGCCTTGCTGCCCTGTAGCTTCCACAGCTTAGAGGGAGCGTCCATTAAAAGTCACAGCTTATTACCAACAGCTGGTGCTTGGTGCTGCCCAGGGACACTCACATACATTATCACAGGCCATCACACACATACACATCAGTGCCGCTTTCACTCGTATGAATTTAACTGACTACATCGGTTCCTTAATTTGATTACATAGTTTATAAGTGACCAGCACACAGTAGAAGGACAGACAGCATTCCCCACATAAGGAAAATGGTCTAATATGTTGGCATTTTCTTTAGATGGTCTTATTTTAATGGTTTAAGTGTTGTGAGTTTGCTGATGACAGTAATGTGTAGGGCCGTCAAAGTTAACCCTTTAATCTTTGTGATTAGTACAGCTGAGATTAACGCGTTAAAATGATGTGGTGCAGTTAATGCAAGTTCTGGTGTGTGCTGACCTCTGACACAAAAGCCGAAAATGATTTGCGTGAAACAGTCACTTGACTGCAGTCAGTCAGATAGGAGAGACAGAGAGGTGGTAGCTAAAGATGGAGAGAGGTGACGGACTGTTGGGTGGAAGGTTTCATTTTAAGATGCTGAGCGACGGGAACTACCTGGGTGTCACGGCACAATTTGTTGACAATGACGGAAAGTTGCGATCCTTTGTCTTGCAATTGCTGAGACTTGCATAGAGGAATTCCTCGACATTGCCAGCGAGTGGAAAGTAAGAGGCACTCCAACACAGATAGTGTCCGTAATATGGTGGCAGCTGCCTGGTGACTTCCATTTCGTTCTCTCTCTCTGATTCTTTGGTTGTGATGTTAGCACATGTTCTTGTTGCATGCAGGATGGCAGTCATCCACGTTGAGCCTTTGTTTTAAGATGACCTGGTTGACACTTGATAGACCCGAGTCTCGTTGAAAGCACAAAGTTCTGTGTTTAAAAAAGAAAGAGACTTAATTACACAACGGTGTCTGAAATGCACACTGTCTGATTGTCTTATTAATTTAGTCGCTAGAAGAAAAGAAAACTTTTAATCGCGATTAATTTAGACGAATGAATTTCAAAATGCGAGATTAATTGGTTCATTGTTTTTAATTTATTGACAGCCGTGGTAATGTGATGAAGTCGGTCGTACGTGCTCTCAGTTGTCTTAGCATGCAAAGTAAACAACTTGTATGAATCATTGGTCAATACTTGTCATTGCAGTACTGTATTAACAGTTATTTTTCTATTCAAAGTGATGCTTTTAAAGCAGGTATATCTTCTTAGGCATGTACTCTCTCTCACACACACACACACACACTCGGAGACATTCACGCTTCCCTGTGTTGCCTCAGGGCCGTTGACAGTGTGACTGTGGGTTTCAGATGATGGTAGACAGTTAGCAGCAAACTCTCCCCACTCCTGCAAAGACGTGGTAAGAGAGTGTGCACACACCTTGTGAACTGTGCACAGCAGCACTGTGCAAAGATAAGTGTGTCTGAGACCGGAGCGAGATTATCATCATCTGTTGTTCGGCTTCACAGAATGTGGTTTATTGTCGTTCTGCAATATATTGACAGAAGACTGAGGTGTTTGGAGACGGGGTTTGCTTTAATGGAGGTGTGGTCTGACACCTTGTCTCATGTCTTTGATTATTTATTGTTTATATGATTCTTGATCGACACCAGACGTGTATGATTTAATAGTTTATTGAAGGTCATGATAATCATATCCCGATGAGAAGCTATTTTTTTCAAAAAAACAGAAGAAATCTTTTCAATTCCCTGTAATATAAGACACAAATACTGCTCCACTGTTTATGCTGCATCATTATTAATGATGCATATTTTTCTTTTCCTCTTTGTTTGATAAGATGTATTTAGACTAGGGGTCTCCATCATTTTGACAAAATGAAATTAGTAGCTTATTTCAACCCAAACAAACTGAAAAAGCTTGATGTGCCTGAACATTTACAAAATGTTGATGTTCAAAACTCACATTTTCTCAAATTCTTCTATTATATTTTCATTTCTGATCATTTTTTTTCTATTTTTTGACCACATTTTCACTCTACATTTATATTGTGAATGTGTGTCTATATATGTGTGTGTGTTTTGTGTAAACATTGTACAGAGTATAGCGCACTGATGCGGATCGTTCATACATCATGATGACAGACATTGAGCTTCCAGCGGATTTGCTTTATAAACACTCTTCCTGTTTTTCCTCTATGTCACACAACCTGAGCTGTAAGGCTGGTATTAAATTGTACGTTTGCCACAGCAGAGATATAATCAGATCCCTGTTAATGTAGAAAAACAATCTGATTATGTGCTTTTCTACTGCACAAGGCAAAAAGATTACTTCTGTCACCGAAAGGGAAAAACAAGTGACAGGCAGGTAGAAAGGCTGCGATATAGACAAAAAACATTGAATTTGCCCCTTTGGGATTAAAAGCATTAGATTAATACTAAGACAGAGATCAATGGACTTTGGAACATTGATAAAAAAGTGAAACCTTTGCCGTCCACACACTGTAAAATAAGTCAAAAATACTTCTGTTGTTATAGGTTAAATGTTTACAATGGTTTTATTCCAACCTCTGCATACTTATTTTTAGCTTCATGTGTAATTAACAGCTGTCTTTGAAGACATACAGAAAATAAATCACACAATTTTCGTCCCAGCCGAAACTGTGTGAGGCCCCAGGGCCCGAGTGTCCCTGCATGCTGTGGCCACAGTGTATCTGTTAGAGATAACTGCTCTGTGGTTCCCAGGCCGCGGGCAGCGGCAGCAGCAGCCCACAGCCGGGCCTGATCAATAGGCATCGCGATAGGAGGGATGAAGCCCATGAATCAACCTGTCTGGATATGACTCGACTCACACACTCACACACACACACAGCAGGACACGTACAGTAGTAGCCTCGGAGCGAACTAAAGCATGCACATAAACAAGTGATTCTCGTCAGAGAGGAGGCACATTATGCAAAGGTAATGCATTTTGTTGCCTGATTAAAATCCTAATTATCTCAATTCAAATATTTATGCACAAATGCTTTATGGTCATAATCACTATTATCCATGAAAAAATCTATTAAAATCCAAGGTAAAATCAATCTGTTTCGTCTTTAAACCATCAATAACAGTGGTTTAAGGCTTGTCCGTGTATTTTAAAGTTCATTTAAAGTAAGATAAAGCTTCGACTGGATTTAGTTTCCTAACAGTGCAAACAACTTCATTGCTTACATGCTTTGTATATTCTAAAACAATAGTAAATTAAAAGTACCAAGACGAAAAAATAATAAATAAATAAAATCTTTTATCGTAGTTGTATAAATTTCACTGTGGGGATATTACTGTGGAAAAGCCATACGAGGCACCACTAAGTGGCAATGAAAGTGGTTGATGTAAAGAGGCAATAGCTCATAGATTTGTGACTGTGGTTATTATCACAGTTTCATAAATGCTGTAGCTTCTACTGCTTCCCTTTTTGTGGGCAAGAAGTTGTTAAAATGCACGTTGTACTTTTGCATGAAGCTTTTTTTTTTTTTTTTTTTTCACCCTGATACTGTGCAGCTCATTTCAGTTCCCTAATGAGGAAAAACTGTGGGTTTTACATATAAAAAAAAGAAGTATGTGTTCCACTAGTGCAGCTGCCAGGTGTGTATTATATCGCTTTTAATGAAACAGCAAAAAAAAAAAACCACACAGCTCCACATTTCTGGTCCAGGAGCTTTAGTTGGTTGTGTGTGGCTGAGGCTGGTGCATGATTTTAGCATCCTTTCATACGAAATATATATATAACTTCCCTATATATACTGTATACATCTTCATTCTAAGTATCGAAAGTGATGTACTTTGATAAAATACTATTGCTGTCTCTTGAAAGTCAAAGATTGGGTAATCATCAGTAACCTCAAAAAACAAAAAGACCAAATGTGTCCAACATTGATGCTCAGATGTGCACGTACAAGTATTCATTATCTGAACAACATGGATGCTTGGCAGGGAAATTACAAAATGATGTGTGGAAATGACTGTGTTGGCCTGAAACGAGCAGACTTGGAGTGAGGAGTAGAATTAGTCTCCAAAGCCATGCGTTCCCCCCCTTTTTTTCCCCCTTCTTCTTTTTTTTCTTCCATTGGTGCAAATTACTGCTTCAGCAAACACAGAGCACATTTACATGCAGGGAAGAAAGGCGCTCACCAAGAGAAATTAATTTCAGGTTTGAACAAAATGTTAACAGTCACCCGTCATGTACCCAGCGTTTACACACAGTCATTTTCTTTCCTTTGATACTTTCAAACTTATTTGTCATTATTACATCTTGGCTTTTATTTAAATGTTGTTATCAGGTGCAGTTTCTGTGAGAAACAAGGAGAACTGCAGGCAGTCTAATCTCCTGTTATAAGGACTGGTGTGAAAGCAGGGCAATGTATTTCAAGTGGATTACGTATCGCTTTGGTTTACTTCACTGTGGAAAATATTCTTTATATATGCGTCATGTTTTGCCACAATGATGCATTTTGGTTAAGGCTTCATCGGACAAATGCTGTATGAGTATGAGCGTGGACCATCCATCCTTGAAAAAAGGGTATCAGGAGGTCAGGTGGTTGAATCATGTTCCTCAGACCAAGCTCTCGTCTCATTGACAGTTTGTTGTCATGGAGATCTAGAGGCACAACATCCGTCAAACTCTTCCTCCACCGCTGTATGGCATTGGTGAAGGGTAGTGGTTCATGCAATCATGGTGGTTCATGCAAAACACAGGCATTCAGTGGAATCCCTGGATTAAACACACAGCGCGAGTAAATATAGTAATTTATAGTTATTATAAGGTACATTTTATGTTTAAATCCACTTTTCTTTTACATGCAATACATTCCATATGTTTCAAGTAAATGTGCAATCTTTAAAAAAAACATAATAACCCTGGTTTCAGTTTTGACCCATAATGGAGCAGCCCTAGTATTAGTAGGAGTTTAGTCTCTATTGAGCTGGTACTTTCAGGTTGAGGTACAGTTAACATTAGCCCGTTTTGGACTGAGCCGCATGTTTTTTCATACGTTTGCACTTATTTCCAAGTTAATGCAAAAGGAGTCGGATTCAGCATAATGTATTTCTGGTTAATTCAGCAGCTTACTCATTGTTAATTTATCATTTAGTTTTTAATAATTCCATTTTTGCCTGCTCAGTTTACAGTTTTTGGAGTGGTTTTTTTCTGTCATTTTGAAATATTATCTATGGTTCCCCGAAGTGATATGTCTAAAAAAAATAAAGAATAAAAAAAATGAAATCTCGAGTTTCTACGGAGCCCCCTATGGAGCCCCCGAAGTGACATGAGAAAAAAAAAATGACAATAAAAAATATTGAAATCTCGAGTTTCAAAGCCGAGATCTCGAGTTTCCCAAAACAATTTGAAGAAAAGGCGAACACGTTTTTTTTTTGTTTTTTTTATCTCGAGTTTCAAAGTCGAGATCTTGAGTTTCCCAAAAATATATATACATTTTTTTTTATTATTTTTTTAATGTTTTTTTTTTTTTTTTGGAAACTCGAGATTTCAAAAACATTTTTATTTCGTCTTTTTTTTTTCATGTCACTTCGGGGGCTCCGAAATTATCGGCCACATAAGCTCGTCAAAATATTTTCTCACGTAAACTCCATTGTTACTCAGGCCTCAAGAGATTAAGGTAAATTTCCAAAAGGATTCATGTTGTAAAAGCCACGACAAGCACTGTTAGAATACCTATACCCATACAGCGTGATATGATGTACTCTCCCAAAATGTTGTGTATTTTCTTAAGTGTAGTGCAAGGTGAAGTCTGTATTTCACTCTGCAGCAGACATGATTGAGGTTGTTTTACTCAATTGTCTGTGCATGTGTGTGTGTGTGTGATTGATAGATGTGTAAAAGAAGGCGTGTGGCTGTGAAACGACAGACCAATTAAACGCATTCTGTTCCAGCGGACAGATGACATCATAAAAAGTTCATCATCCTGCCAGCGCCCACTTGATGCCTTCACACACACACACACACACTCGCTCGCACAGAAGAAATTGCCCACATTACAGCGACCCCGGCGGCTTTTAGTTTCCGTAGAGCGGCGTTTTGCACACTCTGCTAAAAATATGTTCTGGACAGAAACAGTCATCGTTCGTTCACCTGACTGCTGTCTGCGCCGTCTGCCTTTGTAGTGGAAGTGGAATATTCCTCCGAGTAGAACGTTGTCAGTTCACAATGGCGAAAACGATCAAATACAACGCTTGTTATACTCTTCGGTCTGCAATCTAAGTAAAATATACTGTATTCAGTCTCCACATATACTCTCACTATCCTAGTAATGCATACAGTGACAGATGGTATACATAGAGCATCGCAACATCAGGGACAGTGCAGACGTGTGAGAGATTGAATTCTCGTGTGCAGCGTTTCACCTGCTCTGTCTTCCTTTCCCCGTTCAAAAAATATGAAACTTGCATGCCCTCACCTGAGAGGTGATTTATTTAGATTTTTGCAACACTTTCTCCTCTTTTCAACTTCATTGTGTCCCTCATCCGTTTGTTCAAGGCTGCTCTCTCTTGCTCTCCTCAGATGAAGTGGACCACACTTAGTTCGTCAGGGGTTTTTTTCTTAGATAGTGTTTTTTATTTTTCTTCATGTTTCTTTGTGCAGCTAAACTTCCACCCTGCACTTTTCAACAGCCACCAATCCTTGCCACCAAATGTGGCTTAACTTGACTTCACGAATATTGATTCAGGTGGAGGATTAGCAGTTACCACCCTCGCAATCTGTCTTGCAGGTTTTCTCACACTTTGATAACCTTTTACAATGATTTTGCAAGCAATTTCACTATGTTTTATTTTTATTTTATTTATTTTTTTTAGAAATACAGCGAAAGTTAAAACATGCTATTGTTTACACTTTCCCAAGCACACATATTAAAGGTGTCAAAACACACGCTCACACCTTGTGCTGCTATTTAATGCTATTTTTTACCTTTCAAGTTCTTTTTATAATTGGTACGCAAGCTCCTGGAGAGGAAGACACACGCAGAGAGAGACTATGCATGTATATATATATATGTATATATAAAACATTATTTACCTTGAGCCATATGGTACTATGAGCCATATGGAGTGTTGCATTTGGTGAAAAACACACAACTAATGCAAATTAAAGTAAAATGTGTGTGTGCTTTAGGTTGAAAACCGATAGAGTCAGTAGACAACGTGATCTAGACACCTTTTGTTTACCACCACAATCTGTGCTTTACAGTCCGTGATAAAGGAAACCACCTAATTTTGAGATGCGAACGATGCACATCGACTTATAATCCATACAGTACAGTATATTCAAGGTATGGCCGCGATGTTTTATTTATTTCCATCTGCGGCAGTGCGTGCCACTGCAGAACTGCCGGTGTGTATTTATGTGTCGCTGAAAATGTGTGAAATGATACCACAGTTTTGGCCATGAATCCGCTCTCCCCGCGCCCAGGAGCACTCAGTGGCTTGAATTAAAGTGGATTTAAGGGAGGTGGCGGTCGGAGGGAGAGCGAGGGTTTATACTCGGATTGGCTGTGCCCACCGCTCATAATGAGACGCATTACAGAGCTGATGTTGTAAGATTAGGGTGACTTAAGAGACATGAGCAGCCTTACAGATTAGAAGCCGGGGCCCCGTAGAGTGAGATGGACAGAGGAGAGAGTGGAGGAGAAGGGAGTAAATAGAGTACGGGGTTAGGGATTGAATGCCGAGTTTTGGAGAAAGGCAAATCCCAAAAAAAAGTATGGGAGATGCAGGGACAAGGAGCACAGATGGGCCAGTGGAGGAAGGAGGCACATAAACGCAGACAAGAGACCAAAATAACAAGAAATATCTGTGTTATTGTCAGCATGTGAGAACAGTCACTCTCCGTTATTAACGCAGTGACAGCCATTCAGCTCCGTTTTGCTCCGGCCTCATCACCAATTTGACCGGACTTCAAAAACAGACTAGGACATCATGTAGAGCGCTGACAGCTGACGGGTGTTTATGTCCCCTTTTCTGTTCGAATTGCCAAAAATAAACCCCCAAAAAAGACGATGGAGAAATATAATGAATCACCCCAGCTCCCCACTTGTTTGATTTAATTGTGCAGTAAAAGCTTGATTTCCCAGTCATGTCGAGGTTTATGACATGCACTCGGGTTTGTACGGCGAGCAGCTGCTCGGCGATATATGAAATACGGTATGTTGTGAAACCAAAAGATCCGAGTCAAGTGACAGCGCTCTAAAGTTTAACCCTCAGTCGTGTCATTGATTTCCAAGCCAACCATCCAAACATTGTTTAGAGTGGGTTACACAAAGTATTTTTAAAACCGCTGTCCTTGTATTTTTTGCGTTATATCAAGTGTATCATATTGTACTCTTAAACTGGAAAGTGCAGCACTTGTGTTGCTGTTTCTTGTCTTTGCTCCGACGCCGTGTTCTCAGTCCACTTGTTCCAATAAACGGCACAGTTCATGAAGATAGTAGCAGCTGACTGCTTTTGTGCATTGTGTCCCTTTTAGAATGCATTTTCCTCCCAAGGACGCCGACGCCCGTCCAAACGGAAAAAACCTTTGATAAATGCCTGAGGGTGTAACCAAGGACTGCTCTGATTCACCAGGGGCCTCTGTGACAAACAGTCTTTACGGTGTAACACGGTTTAACGGGCATAAGAGTGGACGCCCTTCTCTGCGACTTACACAACATCTTCATCATCGCAGGACTGTGGGGGGTTCTGCGCGATGCGATTGCCGGCGTGTGTTTGTGTGTGTGCGGATACATCCACCTATATATTGCCTGACGCACCGACCGTTTCCCACGTGTCCACAAAGCAATTCGGCGTCTCTGCTTCGTGTACAATTTGCATGAATTTGGCTTTATTGAAGTGCAGGAGAAAAATGTCTTCACCCAAAGTTTATTCGATGCTGCGACGGCAATATTCGCCTGAATCATTCGCTTTAAGATATCTCTACTATATCTTTCTATATTACTTCCAGTTTTTGCTTCAATTCATCAGATTATATAAGAGCTGCTTGTGTTTAGCTTACACTCTTTTGTTTCAATGGGGCAGATTAAAAATAATAGGAAAATTAGGAGTATTTAATGCAAGACTGCTGTAATGAAGTACATTAGTTTTAGCTAGTTATTCCTGATTAGGTCACAAGTGAGTCTATGCACATGCTACAACTTCGCTGGCACAGCAAAAAACTGTTAAATTGCATTCTTAGATTATTAAATATGATGCATATGAGATCATCATTGATATTACCATTCATAACAATGCTAGGAACTTAGCTTGGAAGTGTGTTTGAAACATCCCTGTACCGTAATTTATGTAAAAGCTGCACAAGAGGAGTAAAAAAAAAATGAAGAGAAATATAAGACCTCGTCCTTGCAATATTTCGACAGCGATTAAAGTTGTATACTGTGTTCCTTCTCATTTGTCTTTCCAGCAAAACGTCGGGGCTCAGTAGACACCATTAGTGTCAGATAGCATTACCGCGGAAGCTAATCAGGCTACATTGAGCTGTGTTTGACAGTTAGCTGCTCCCTGCAGTGACAGGCAGCGGTTGCATTATTCACCAGGCCAACGTGCTGCCGCGGCAACAAGTCAGTTAGCTTTAAGTTTTGTATCTTTCTCGCCGGCATTACATTTAAAGTAAGGTACAGATAAGACGCCGAAATTGAAATACTGAACACTCTTAGTCATGGCAGCTGGACGGAAGCACTTAAAATACATTTTTTAACAGGAGTGGGACGAGATGAGCTACATTTTAGGTCTGCTTGTCTGTCATTATATTCACCACTGTTGTCGCAGAATGGCCACCATGTCAAGAAGTGTCCTGAATTTGTGAAATTTGAAAATACGTCACAGTTCAAAGTTCACTGGGCTAATTTTTATGAACAAAAAAGAAAAGATTGTGACTTCTGCACAATTATTGCTAGTTTGACTCAACAACGCATAAGAAGACTAAACACACACACACCCCCAGGATGTCCATATAAGGAGATTTGTGTTATTCCCATGGCAATTTACCACGGCACGGCACAGATCCGTGGGATTAAAATGTCAATCTTCTCGTAGAATTACATTGGTCATCTAGATCATCATGGCCAATTGTTCATGTTTATTTTATTTAGTGGATGGATTTCCAGCATAAGTATTGCATCAGCAATTAGTCAGGCATAAATGCAAAAAGCAAGAAAAAAAGAAAGAAAAGTATGCTTTTAACACACTTTCTAACAAAGGAAAATTCAGCTTGTCATTTCTATGTTCACACATTTTTTGCGAAAACAACACACTTAACATATTTGTGATGAATTGATATACAGTACATAGCTTTTGGGACGCTCAAAAAAAGGCATCCTTCTTGTTGTGGCGACGTTTCCCTTTTTTTCTTCTCTCTCTCTCTGGATGTGTAATCACCATTCTAAACAGGTTGTAATCAGCCTTGCTGTGGACAGGCTAAATCAGAGGCCTCTGCTCTGATTAGGAACAACAGTTCGTCCGCCTCCCAGCTGATGGCACACATTTATTCAAATGATTTATTTTTATTTCTTCCTTTAATTCCTTCCTCACCTTGACAGACATGATGTATAAAACATATATACATTATATTAATGATGTAGGCAATCAAGCTGCTGCACTTCATCACACCTAGTCCTTGACAATTGATGAGTATATTTAACACAATGTCAAGTTTATTTTTGTCTATCTATTAACAACATGTTGGCAGCAACATCAAATCATAAAATAGAGGTGTCTGAAGGAAAAAAAAACACATATTACAGGCGCTAACAACACTGATATTGGTTCCATTCGGTTCTTGTTGACGCCTTTACTTACTTTACTTATTTACGCCTTTGTGTGCATTTTTGCGTCATCGCAAGCCTTCAAGTTCTTCTCGGAACTGTTTTGGCCTTGACACATTTACAAAGTTTTCCTCGAGTGTTGTCAACACACTGACGCGAAGCCCATTCCCTTATTCTCAGAACAGGCCACTTCAGATGGATTCTGCCATTGTTGTCCACAGAAAAGCTCCTCCGTGTCTGAGGCTGTGTAACAAACCCAGCGCCTCTCACTCTGCAAAGACTTAATTGTGTCGGTGAGCTACAGGGCCTTTTTGTGAGACACAGCGTCTGACAATAGGGCTCTGATTGTGGTTTTGGACAAACAATGGCTTTGATTTGAGCCACTCGGGCCAGTGATTGCTGCCAGAGCGGACTTTGTGACTCCATGTTCTCGTGATGACAGAGGATGGTGTTAAGACCCTCCTCAAGAACCACTTCACATTGGAGTTGCTAGTGTTTGTGTGTGAGTTAGTGGTTGTTTACATTTTCATCCTATTATTCTCCCCTTGTTTCCCTTTCTTTTCAGTAAATGCCTTTGTTGCCTCTTAAATTTGTGATTCAGACGGAGCCTGGAAAAATACCAAGTAGTTTTCACCCCTGCTGGCGAAAAACAGACCCATGTAATTTACTGACTGATCACACAACCTGTGTTCGAGACTGGGGAATTTTCAGAATAAGTGCAAGGCCTGAAGTGCTCAAAGCCAAAGTGAAGCTTGTAATATATCAGAAATTTGATAAGCGACAACAAATATTCCCTGCAGGTCCAACAGTGCACGTTCAGTGAAGTAGTTAAAAGTCACAAATTCAGCTATTCAACTATTCAAAGTGAAGACAATCTGAATTGTCCCAGTCACTGCTGTGTCGGTACACTCTTAGAAATAAAAGTGTGAAGTAGAACCATATAAGGTTCTTCGGCTTGTCCTGATAGGAGAACCCGTTTTGACTCCAGGTAGAACCTTTTTATAAAGGTTTCACCAGGAACCCTTTTGGAGAGTTCCACCAAGAACCCTTTTAAAACCCTTTCTTCAGGAAAGGGGGTTTAAAGGGTTCTCTGGATCAAAATTGTTCTTACTGGAACCATTAGTGTTACCAAGAACCCTTGATAAACCCTTTCTTCGGGAACAGGTTTTTCAGAAGCAAATGGTTCCAGGTAGAACCTCAGCCCTCAGAGAAGGACCATTTTCGAACCCTTATTTCTAATAGTGTACAGGTTGAGATATAGGGTCACATTTTTATAAGCTCCCACTTTAGTTTCAGGAATATATGTGTAGTAAAATCCTTTCTAGATCTTGAAATACTAGATTTTTTTTTACCTGTGACTTAATGTTTTGTACCTTTGTAGATCCATTGTGAATATGTTTTGTCGGAAAAACATCGGAGTTCTTGTTGTTATACGTGATTATGCTATTATTTTACTGGTCCGGCCCACTTGAGATCACCCCTGACTTACGATGAGTTTGACATCGCTGACCTAGAGGTTAGCATGTGGCTATCACCCCCTGCTCCACTCTACACCATCTAAATCTGGCATCACCACCTGAATACTTGACACACACTCAAACATGGTGATCGATGACTGTTGGCCCTCCTCGTCTTGACAACAGTCGGTCAGCATGGATGCACACGCTCGCTCACAACTGGTGCTTCACCTTTGGCTCAATGTCACCCCCCATTCAGCCATTTTCTGATCCCCGCATGTTACGATTCAGACCTTTCTTTATTAGAATATTAACATGCCATTTCCCCATTGGTCTGCCTCGGTTGATCTCAGCCCTAATTTGCTCATATGTGTGAGTTATTATCTGTGTTCTCATGGTGAAAACGCAAAAAACGTACAGACCCGACAGGTCAAAATGCAATTAGAGCCTGAGAAGGGGAGACGACGGTGTGTGTTTGTGTGGGCTTCAGTGCACTCATGCATGCTTGTGAGCCCCCGCATGTGTTGAAGTTCCCAGACTAATTGGGCTTCCCTCCAAGCTTCCTCCACCTCAAAACACACAGCGACGCCACATGACAGATGCGTCTGATGGATCGGCTGCTCGGGCTGCCGTGCCAGTTTGACAGAGGCACGGGTTCATCTTGACACAGATGCCCGAGAATTCATATTCACAGCAAGTTTGCTGTTATTATTATTATTACTACCACATTCACACCCAGAGAAAGAACAGAGCAGCAATGTGGTGATCTTTATTTCGTTGGTTCTATAGACGGAAAGCAAGGCAAACTGAGTTTGGACCACAGCACCCTGAGGAGTCGTGTCATTTAATTCTCTACTCGGGAAGTCATAACACCACTATATCATCACAAGTAAGCAGTTGTCGGCTGCTTTATTAATGTTTAAAGTCACATTTAAGCTTTAATATACTGCTTTTGAGCTTAAACTGAGTTGAGCATAACATGAGAGCATGAAAGGAGTTCATGTTTATTGGCTGAGACGTAAAAATAGTGCTTCATTCACATAGCAATCACTGTTGGTCAATGCAGTGTAAGCATACTGGCCTTTAAAGGGTTAAAATCCCCAAAAATATGATTAATATTTGATGTGTGTATTTCAGGCTGAAGTGGTTTAAAAAAGATTGACTCTTTTAAAGTGGAAAAAAAATGAATATATCATATTTTCACAGCAGTTTTTTTGAAGGTGACATTTTCTGCCACCAGGAACAAATTAGTCAGGATATTAAAGGAACTCTTAATGGTTAATGTTAAAAATCACATTTAGAACTTAAATATACTAGTTTTTCTTCAAGTACAGTTGACATTGAAAGGCCTAAAAATAATGCAGTGAAAAGCTATGAAGAAAGTGCTTGGTTCGCATAGCAATCACTGTTCTGTTGGCAGTGGTTCCTTTCATTCACAGGAGACCGGCCGCTGCCTAGAGATTACTTTTCTATTTGCGACAAATGTTTGATTAAAAAAAAAAAAGCTTAAAAAAAACAACAACCTACACATTCGATTCATCAAGGATGATATGTGATAGGTGCAATATGGTTTGGGGTTAAGTGTATAATAAAATTGCAGGTAAAGGAACTTGTGTGGGTGGCTGCATGTGTGGATTGAAAGAGAGAGAAGTGGTTTTGAGGTGGAAGGATTTTTGTGGAGGAGGGGGAGGACGGCGGTGGCGGAGGGTGACGTGGCCTTCTCTTCTTGGCTGGGTCGAAGAGCAGATGTGAGGGGCAGTAAAGAGCCGCTGGTGGGCAGGAGAGCGTACTCATCCAAGTGATTCCATTAACATCACGTATTGGAGAAGGGAAAATGCCGTTAGTGGGTTATGGACATGGCAACATATCACTTCTGATAGAGACGTTTTAAAAGCTTAGATTGCCAAGAAGCCTATTTGTATCTCATATGATCAGGGTTATAATTCTGACTTGATGAATATGTATTTATTGCATGTTTCTTTGCTCATGTTCAGTTTAATTCAGCATATCATGCACTTCTTTGGTGTCTGATAAAGGGACCTTCATGATTATTATATCCTAGAACATAACTGAATTTGGAACTGACTGTTTTTTAATGTTTTTAGGGTGATCATTTTGTTGAAATTTAACATAATGAAACCATGGGACCCTGACATTTTCAAGATGCCCCTTTATTGCGTTTTGTTTGTTTGTTTAGTTGATGATTTAACATTGAATAATATCAAATTAAACAAAGGACACTTGCAATAAATGTCAATGTGTTGACTGTGCCAGTGGCATTTATAGTGCCACCAAACAACCTGATTACCCATATATATTACAAATGTTTATACATATGTGTATATATATGTATATATATGTATATATATATGAGCAAACGTTGGTTCTCTAGGTGTGTTAAATGTTTTTGCTCATCCATTCAAACCAAAACAAAAATAATCCAGTTCTCATATTGAAAATCAGTCATATCACATATATTGAAAGTAATTCATTTATTGTTTTTTTTTGTTTTTTTGACCATAACATGAAGGTGCATTGTGTCAAAAAATGTGGCAATGTTAAGAGTTAGAATTTTTAAAAACCCATTAATATTGGATATGAATGATCCAATATTTGGTGCTCGGGTTAAGGTAACTTTTTTGAAGGCGCATCTAACGGTAAAGGTTTAAGAAAAAATTAATTTCTCTTGTTTTATGTATCAAGATGCATTCACATATTTATTTTCATATCGTACATCATGTATTGAAATTGAACTGTATATATGCATTCATCTAGGAACGGTCAAAATGAGTAGGTACATCATTCCCCGGTAGTTTGAGTGTTAGCAATAGTTTAGGGAAATGTACATTCATTGCATTTCGAGTTCTCGGTTTGCTGCTGCAGTGCAAATACACCACAGTCAATCATCAGAAGATTCATGCAACTCTGAATACATAAGTGTGGAGAAATACTACAGGAGGGTGGAAATAGCATATTCCCCCTATTTCCACCTACACTGATTTTTTTAGATATTTGAAAGCGTTTGCTGAAGCTCACCCACCATATATTAATGATTTACCAAGTGATGTTGTCTGGAGAGATTCAGGGGAAAAAAGAACGATGTGTACAAATGCACCGATCCAGTAGAAGAGTCGACTGACATTTTAAATGTCCTGCTCTTTACACAGGTACAATAAAAGGCCTCTGACAGTGTACGACACAAAATACAATATACGATAATGGATATTGAAATACAGTGTCGACATACAACATGGACTCCAAAATTGGTTTTTGATAGGTGCAGTAAAGAACGCAGCGGTAAAAAACTCCTTTACATGTCACGCTTTGCATATATCGCCTCAGGCTACACTCATCCCGTGTGACGTGGCTTGTGAAACTAATAGCTAGGGAGAGAGTATGTTCAGAGTCTCTGTGTTATTTCATGATTTGATTAGGGTGCTCTCTGCTCTAAATTTAGCTTCCGTGTTTTGGACAGCTCTAACTCTCTTGTGTTTGATAATGTGTTTATATTCATAAACTTTTGCCCCCGTAGCAGCCGTCATGTCTTTACCGAAGAGGAAGATGGGGTTGGACGTGTAATTCATTATTCACTCTGTCAGTGTTTTGTTTTAATAGCTGATACTGATAGTTTCGAGTTTAATTAAACAATTTAATATCAAAACAGAAATATCTCATTCTCTAAATGGTTATTCCTGAAGAGAAACATGTTTTCAGTTTTGTGTTTCTGTCCCCGTCTGTTTGTTGTCATCTGAAATTACGCCAGTGACACTTGACAGCTTCATGTGGGTTTAGTTCCTGACTGTTACGTGTCAGGTGTGCAGCCAGGTGGACCCCACGATGGTGTATTCAAACCATACACAAAGCAAAGTGATTTGCACAATGTTATTGCACACAAACTGAAAGATTTGCATGACACAATGTTGCAAAAGCCAGTGAGTGGGTTTAGTGATTGCTTAAAATCATGGAAACAATAGCAAGGGCTGTACAGGTAAATAGTGTTTCGTGTTAGCATGCCAACAATGATTTGTATTCTGTATCCCTTGGAAAGCCTCAGTCTCCATGTTTACATCTGTAGCTACATCTTGTCAGAAAGCTGTCCAGGTTTTGAATGACATTTCTGCTGAAGGGAAACTTGAGGATTACGTCCATCATCTCTTTAACAGCTCAATACCTGATGCACACACACACTCTTTATCTCTTATCAAGTCTCCCCCCGATGCTGCAATACATGTCATTGGGCTGTAAGACAACATAATATTGCGTTGCTGTACGCCAAACAATATAAGTGTAGACTGGCCAGGTCTTAACCAGTGCACTGTTGTTTTTTTCTGCAGCGCTTCCACTGGAATATTGATAAGGATTCCATGTCAGGGCTACTTTAATTGTTTGGGTATTTTTTTTTACCATTAAGTGAGTAAAAGAAGTGAGTGATATCAACTAAATAAATGAAAGCCTAGCTAAAAAGAAAGACGGAAACAGCATTTCATCAGCATTGATCACTACTCTCTGCAGACCTTGTACTGTTGGGGGGGTGGAAGTGAGTGCTGTATACCACAGGTGGTCTGACTCTGCAAGACCTGGTCTTCGAGCCAATGTGTGGTCTGCAATCACGTTGAAACCCACTCTGCCTAACAGAAGCCAAAAAATCTGATGCAAACACTGTTGTTTAATTCGCCTTCTTAATGGTGCAGTTTGTGCACGTATGCGTGCATGATTAAGCGAGTGATGAATTGCGTGGCGCTGAATGGAAATCACGGTACCTTCACAGCGAGCACAGTTGGTGGTTTGCTCTTAAAGCTGCCCTCATACAGTGCACTGAATTGAGTGTTTAAACCCGTGTGTTGTTTGTTGCTTCCAGACAAAAGCAGAACAGGCGCGGTTCTGGTTGCGCTCGTACGTGTTCATTACTGCTTTTTTTAAGTTCCTATGTATGCACTCTTGTCGTTCCTGTTTTTTGAAAACCCTTTGTTGACCTCCACGTCCGCCCATACAGCTCATTAGGGCTAAGGGCACATCTCAACGCCGCCATCGTCATAGCAACACCACAATTAAAGTCTTTGGGGCATATATTTTTTCAGGACCATTGCCATTCAGGCACTTATGAAGCCATGAGGAATTTATGCGTGTTTGTGTATCCGTGTGGAGTGCAGGATTGTGCCTATATATACAGTCTATACCTGCATGTGGAAAATAGCTTTCTCTATAGGTGATGATCCAAATTGCCGTGACCTGTGTGTGGCCCCTAAGCTACTTGTCTTCGCCTTGAAATTCCCCCCCCAATAAAAGTCTGCAGCACAAGCTGGAGCCTCTTATCTACCTGAGCGGATGAGGGCTGTGTGGAGCAGCAATTTGTATGCACAGAAACACTCCGGCTGTCATGAGGTGGGCTAACCCGGGAGATTAAGAACCTGTCGAGGCTTTAGTGTCGAGAAAGGATCATGCTTTGGTCCTAGTGATCAGCGCTAGCTACCACATGACAGCGTGATAAACAGGGGACTCAGACAGCAAATCTTGGTTGATTTAAATAGCCCCATCACGCTCACCTCGCTATCAACGTGTCGGTGCTACTCTGAAGGATGGACTCTTAATGCTTCATGAAATATCTTGGGTGAGGGAAAAGCAGCATGAGGGAGAGACGATGATGTATGGTAATGTATAAAGAAAGGGGAGATGATATACTGTGGGGAACTGTGATCAAGGGGGGGATAAAAAAGAAAAGAAAAGAAATGACTTCAAATGATATGTTGAGAACGCCCATAAAACGTATTATATGGATATTTTATTGAAGGTTCAAGTTGACGGCTGATAAGCAGTCTTTAACTTTGTACTTGACACTCTCATAGAGCGGTTGAGTTTAGTGAGCTTGCTGACAAATAATAAGCCTGTTCAATAAAAGTAAATGAGGCCAACTTCATTTCACGTCAACAGTGTTTGTGTTTGTGTGTCCGTGTGGTCTGCTTGGCCTACTCTCCGTGTCCACTGTTGGTCTGTGACTTATCTCTTTGATTTGTCTGTTGGTCAATACCTGGTTGTGTTATAAAAAGGCCAGTTGTTGTCAGTGTTGACAGTTTTTTGGGCCTTTTATAGTGCGACTGCCAATATTACTCAAGGTTTACCATCCTCCCCCCCCCACCCACTGGCTTCTAATGGGGGAAAGGTGGTATCGATGTTAGTGGCAGATGTTTTTTGTTGTTGTTGTTGTTTTAATAGCTTCAGGACAAAGCATTTTGGTGACTCAAAAAACATCAGGACAAGAAAATAAAGGCAGTCCTCAATGCTCAGAGTATTTGATGTGTTTGTGTTTGGTCCTATTTGGACGCATGTAAAGTTAGTAGGCCTTATTTGGGTAGCATAGCTTTGAGGGAGCGCGGTGGATAGCACTGGTCGTGGTTAGCACTGTTTTGCCTCACAGCAAGAAGGTGTTCGGTTGCATTACCAGTCTGGGACCTTTGTGTGTGGAGTTTGCATGCTCTCGCTGTGTCTGTGTAGGTTTCTGCTGGCCCTCGTACATTTCTTGTGTATTTTCTGTGCCTGTCCTTTCCATTTTAGTCATATCTATACATATTGCTTCTCATATGAATATTGCCTGACTATTTAATGTATAAAGAAGGGTACAAACCAGTGTATTAGGACTTCTGCTACTGTCGTCAGCTACAGGATTTTGGCACACGTACTTCTAATTACCTTATGCTCCTATCACCGTTTGTAATATCTAGAAAATTCAAGCTACAAATTCAAACAAAACTACCGGAAAGCAGAGGAATAGATCTTTGCGCTCATGTACTTGTTGGGAAAATCGGCAGAAAGAAGCACTGTAACACTTTAGATTAGGGAACACATATTCACCATTAACTAGGTGCTTACTAAGCATACTAGCCCTTTATTTGTAATCATTAAGCACGTATTAACACCTTATTTTCCCTCTATTAGGACATGAATTAAGATTTTTCCTAAATAAGGTGTTAATGCGTGCTTTATATTTACTAATAAAGGGCTAGTATGCTACTTATATGCATGTTAGTAAGCACTTTAGTTAATGGTGAATATGTGTTCCCTAATCTAAAGTGTCAATTCCACAGCCATAACATCAAAATAAATGGAGGTCGGCCTGAATATCATGATGGTCATAAGAGGTTCCAAGAACGTAATACTCAGGCTCAGCTATTGCTGACTGTCTGTTGGACGAGGCATTATCAGCGTGCTGAATGTGTACAGCACATTATCTTACACACACTCGTGACAAAACCTCTCGGGTAGTTGCAGAGAGATTTAAGATTGAGTCGAGAGAATAAGACAGGGGGATAATGACTGTGTGATGGAGAGAAAAAGATGAATAAAAGAAAACGAATAGTAAGGGGTGTTGGCATTCTCCGTCGACAGGGTAGGGTGGGCTGTGTGTGGGTGGGCATAATGGATCTGAACTTAATCAGCAATCAACGTTAATGTTGATGTTGCTCTGTTTATTCAAATTAATCATCCAGGACAGGGCGCCCCCTCCCCACGCCAGAATCTAGGAAAATGTGTCTCTGCAGTGCCTTGCCAAGGAAACTGATGATGAATTACTCCGTTTATCAAGTCAGCCCCATTAACAAGCCTGCTGACGGCCCCCGTCTCCATCCCAGAAGATTTTGTCTTTGGCTTCAGTGGATAGTAATTTGGACGTTGAATATATTCACTTTCTTCCCCCCCCCCTGCTCGTCATCTTGAGTGTAAAGTGAAACAGCAACAAGCTTCATTTGTAATGGCTAGGTGTGATGCTAAACCCTAATGCATTTCCCTTAATATCTCACTGGCTTCATAAGTGGATGAGTAGCAGCGGAAGAAGCGGTTGCTATACGGAGTGAGGATGTGAGAGTATGCATAAATCCCAGAGTATCTTCTCTGGCAGTCCTGGGTAAACACAGATTAATGTGGTTCGATCGACACAAAGGTGGGGGCTGTGGGGATCCGTGCTCAGATAATCAAGACATACTCGTGGTGCCGTGGCAGCGTTCAAATAGATTCCAGTCAAAGTTTCTCTGCCATCATCGAGGATCAGTGTTGCCTGTCCCGGCTAAATGGAGAAAAAGCAAAATATGTGAACCCAAAATGATGCAGTGAAAAAAGTTCCAGTCAGGCTTGACAGTGAATAACAGTTAAACGCTTAATCAAAGTGATCTGAGAAAGTGTTTTTCAACTACTTTTTGGCTTACCCCCGAAACTGAGCTAAGTATTCAGCTTAGCTCAGCAAAGACGGCTCTGACTTGTCAGCGTATAGATTGAACTAAATGAAAAAACACTGGAGATTCATTAACCACTGGCCTTCCATCATAGATGGATGGCTTGGGATGGCAAAAAAAAAAAGTGGTTGAGCAAGAAAAAGAAGCAATCAGATGAAAGGGTGAAGAAAAGCTTGTGGCAGAGGAGGGAAAAAAATGGCGAGGTATCGTGCAGCACAGGCCATTTGTCATGTACAGCTGGAATAGGAAGGGGAGGACGAATGGAGGTGTGGAGAGGGAGCAACGAAAGAGGCAGAGGCTGGGGGGGGGGGGGGGGGGCGGAGAAGTAGAGGCTGGGGAGTGATGAACAGTTGGCCTATCCCATCAAGGATGCCTTCTAACCTGTGCTACAAAGAGGGGCATCCATCACGGAGGCAGGCGGCAGTGCTTTACACAATTGCGGAGACGTAGCAACACTCTGGACACATGCTGGGCTAACACTCACAAAGGGCACGGCGATCACTGCCATGGGCGAGTGCGGCTCCAGCAAACTCTATTACACCCTGAGGTGAGGAGAGATGTCCTGCTGCACACTCTCACTTCTGTGAGGCGGGAAGCAGCATGAGTCACCTGTCATCAACTTCATCAGTCAAAATATTTGGTGTTCAGGTTTAAATGCACTTGGACTGTTATTCACTGAACTAATTAGGATCACTGTGCTACTCCAAAGGTCACTGCTTTTAACCCTTTAACACCTAAGCCTCAAAATGTGTCTGGACGTTTGCTTATTTCAACCATAAAAGGGCCAGAAAATGAGTGAGTGCTTTTGCCCATTTTCAATATCTGCCAGTTGTTTACAATTTACTAGCATATTAACAATTTAAAATGAAGAAAAACAAAAAAGGTAGTTGTACACGAACACCATATTTGTTGTGTTTTGTGTTACATTTGACCACGTGTTATCATAACACGTGTTAGAGGTTTTGTGTCGATGTCCAAAAACAGGACAAAAAATGGAAACTATGTGCAGATTCGCCGGCTTCTTGCAATCGCAATTAGTAATAGAAATTACCATAATAACCATATTGACTTCGACTTGCAATTTCTTCCGCTTTCAGAAACTGTTGGAATTTTTCCGTTAGCACAAACCGTTGCGTTATTACGGTAACGCAAAGCGTCGTATTGGATACACTCTGTGTTAAAGGGTTAAGACAGTTTTGGGAATGTTCTTCCGAGCTCATTTTGGCTCATATTTATTTCTTTTGCCGTGAAAAGTTTTCACACAACGCTGCTCGTGAATACATCTACAGGGAAACCTTTCTGCGAGTGCATGCATTAACCAGTGTGCAAATGCAGTGGAGCCTTCTTCCTTATCTGGGTGTGTGCACATGTCTCTATTTCCTGTTTCAGTGCTGAAAAAAAAAAAAAAACACCTATTCTTTCCACGTATACTGCAGGGCAAGCATTTATCTGCACAGCCTTGACAGTTGCCCAGCTGTGTGTCAAATGAGCCGCGTGCATGTGTCTCATGTGAAAAAGTGTATTCTACACGCGCAGGTGTGTGTGTGTGTGTGTGTGTTGAAGCTGGAGCCCATTTATCTGTTTCCTCTATAGCCAGCCTGTTTATGATATGGGGGATGCAAGTGTCGCTCCCAGGTCGGCAGATGTTGGCGCTAACACCACTTGACTGTTCACTCTTAATCATGTGGGCTCACGTCAGACACCCCGCTGCTGAAGTTATGGATTGGTCTCTTCCAGCTATTGACTCCCGGGCAAAGCCGGCGGCTGGGGAGAGGCTGATAAAAGACACCTGAGATTGTGTGGCACGCCGGGCTCCTGACTGCTGGTTTTTATTGACTCCCTGGCCTAATCAACACTCAGAGCCGAGTGGGGGGGCTTGTTAGCAGCCATGTATTGCTTAGATGCTTTCATGATGTTGGAGTGTAGGTGGTTTGGATTGATGGTGGGTGGGAGGGATGGCTGTGTTTTCTGTAAATGTCAACACACACTCTGGTATTTTCTCCTCACTCTCTATTGTTGTAACTGTGTCCTCTTTAGAGTGAAAACAATCCATTCAGATGTGCTTTTATCAAGCCAACCCATTGTAGTACGCAGTGACTGCATCACAAGGGAATAATGCCATGAATCGAGCGCATTGTCAATGATATGATTCATGTTGAATAGAGCAACGTAAAACATCACATACAGAGACAGGTTCATGTGTCATAAAATACAATATAAAACTCCATTTGCATATGTTAACATACCTCTATATGAATGATTATAGGCCAGATATTGGAAGTATAGGCCCACAACGCCCTCTTCTTCAGCGAGGTGATGGAATGTAATAATAAATATGTTTGGTAGTGTTTTTAATAATAGTAACAATAATACATTTGTGTGTAATTATAGCATTTAGTATTACACTTAGCCAGTTGCCACGTCATTATTTACTACATTTAGTTATTGCTGTTTTTGTGCATCATAAATGTGTTTTTAATTCTAAAGTACATATCAGCCCATATAAAAACAAGCACTTTTTACCTTGAAATGCTGTCAAATAACATTAAAATTGTACAAAATTGTCAATTTTGCCGCCTTTCAAATTCTGCGAGTCTGAACTTCTGTTATATTTACAGCTATTTTACCGCTCTCTCAAGAAAAGTTGAACTCCTGGAGATTTTGTTGAACTACATCTCCAGAGTTTTTTGTGTTTTTGGTTTTTTTTGTGCTTGTTCACACTTGTTCACACTTCACAGGGTTTTTAGCTTTTATTTGTCAAGACAAATGCAAGAGGCGGGGAGGACAGAACCGGAGCCTGCTGGGTAGACGGAGAAACAACATCTTTATAAGCGTTATTAAAAATGTATGAAGGCATTACTTCCTTTCTTTCAATATCTGATTTTGAGTTAATGTGGGAAAATTAGAGCAAAGGGAGGAGAGAGGGAAAAAAGAGTGATTGTACCATAGAAGGAAGAGGGAGGAGGAGGAAACTCGTCTGTGGTGCTTAGAGCCTTTGTCACCATGGAGATCAGTGGGAAGGCAATTAGTAATTTGCAGATTGTATTTGAATAGTGTATGCATAATTGATTAAAATCATCCACAGTCTCATTACGGTGGTGTTAGCGATGAGGGTAATGAAAAATCAATACATCATTTTGTGGCGAACGTTAAGAGTGAATATTAAATATTGCAACTGGTTATTTATGTGATTGTGAGAGGAATTTTTTCTTCAGTTGAAATCTATTTGGTCATCTGCTCCGCTTGTTCCGATGTTTACTCGTTTGCATCAGTGACGTCGTGTTGGAAACGGTCCGTGTAACGTTGAATTAGTCATCTTGTATTTCCTCCTCCTCTTCGTTTTCCAGCTCTCAGGATTAGGATTCGTCCTTACATCGCTCTATTTTTATGACCCGGGTGTGATTAAAAGCGCGTTGATGACTCTCAGTTTTGTTGTTGTTTTGGGGCTTTGGTTTAAACAGTATCGCTGACCTTCATTTGCACACTATCCGGCTCTGGGGAGTCATTTTCAGCTGCACAGCTGGCACTTGGCACACAATGAGTTAGTTATAAAAACTATATGTGCGCCGTATAAAATACACTTCCTTTATTGTTCCTGAAGCCCCTTTTCCATATGTCGTTAACTTGGAATATCATGATTGACACACAATAATTTAACTTAAATACAAGAAAAAACATTGAAATGTGTGTGAAATAGCCTTATACATTTATTACACCTTGCAAGGACTGCATAGGGACCCTTTTATGAAAGACGGAGTATTTGCCAATCCATTTTTGCAGTAAGAGAAGGTGGTAAAAGATCAAACCGTTGACGTTGCCTGTGAGCTTCATTTATCTCCCGAAAAAGCCATGATACTTATTAATGTTGCTTCAAACACCTGCTTAATAAAAGGAGGCAAAATATTGCTTGCAGCTGCTCTCTGTTCACATTCCAATTTGTGATTTTTTATTTTTTTATATATATATAATCGTCAAACTTGTTTGAAGCTTGTGAGTGTCCACCAATGGAAGTGAATTAATTAAACCGACGTTACCAATATTTTCTTTCCCGTTTCATATCCACCTCTCTTTGCAGCTGTCCTTGCTACTAAAAAGTGATCACTTCACTCAATTCAGATGCTGCACGTCCACTTTTGTTAATGGCACACGAGGATATCACCAGTAAGTGTGATTAGAGAGGCTCTCGGGTGTCTTACAAAGTTATTATAGTTCGTTTTTTTGTGTTTAGATATATTAGTTATACATAAGCCTGTTGGGTTTATATGAAGTAGATGCTGGCAGTTTTTTCATTGATCATAAAATGTGTTCAATGTGTTGTTGTTTACAATGTGGGATATACAGTAAGGCTATGCAAGTTAAACCTATCATTTGTTATTGGGTTGTGTTGGTTCATCTTCATCTAAGGGAATCAAATATCTAGTCTTTTATTGGGTTTTATTATTATTTATGTGTGTCTTTAGTCTGTTGGCTATTTCATTGTTTACCTTTCACACTAGCTGCATCCAACATCAGTACTATATTTGCACTTAAAATGGCATCTTTTGTTGAGTTTTTATGACACACAATAATTATTATGACCTTTAATAATACTCTAAACTAGCAAACCTGCTCTAAAATAATGAATTAAAACAAACTAATTTTAAAAACCAAAAGTCAAAACTAATGAAAAATCCAAAACTCTTATAACCTTGCTGTCTTCACCTTTCACACATGACATAACCTTGTCCTTATTCAGGGATTTCTCTGCAGTAAACACCTCAGGTTCAGTGTGGTGAACGTGTGACTGTGATGAAATGAAAAGCAATATTTTTGCACACACACACAAATATACAGTCGACCAGAAGAGAAGCTGCACTTCTATAACAACCCAGATGGTTTGACTTCCACTCAGTGACTTTGGCTCTCTCTCTCTCTCTCTCTCTATAGAGGATGTGACTGCTGGAGCGTCATTCGTGTGTCATCATGTCATGTTTATAGCTGTAGGCCGATGACCAAGAATGACACAATGAATGCACACACAGTCAAGGTCACGGCAACTCCACACAATACAAGATCATACATGACATAAATATAGAAACAAACCAAGGCTACTGTACGTCTTCTTTTCATTTAAACCAGTTTTAAGTTCAGTCTCTCATTGCTATAGTGGTCCAGTCTCTTACCAGGTATCTGTTGCATTTTCTGTCTTTATTAATTTGTCCATGGTTGTCATATTGCCTGCTCTCCCAGTCAGGACCCTGTCACCATGGTGATGCGGTGTCCACTGCCACTGCCCTGGCAGCGTGACTACAGAGGCTTGCTGTTTGTTGGGCTTTCTGCCAAACCTTCCTCTTTCCAGGTGCCAGCATATTTGGAAAAAAAAAAAAAAAAAAAAAGAGGAAAAGTTAAATCCACCTCTGACACACTAACGTCTGCAGCCTTATGCTTTTAAGGCCAGACTTCTGAATATGTCAGTAAATTCAGCACAGATGTTTTTAGCAAACAACAAAATAACACACTTTTTTTAGGCTGCTGCATGTAACTCATGTGGTTTGCCACACCAGGAGTTAAATATTCTGTCTCAATGGTGGTTGTTATTATGGGCACACGGTGTACCCTGGCAATTTATGGAACGGCAGGTATGTGTGTGTGTGTGTGTCAGCTGCAGACTCCTTAAAGTGGGGTCCATGAGTGAGAAACCTTTTGTGTCGACAGTGAATGCACTTCATACACTTAAAATTTTGACGTCATAGTCCCCACATATGTCTTGCGCTGGTGTTCGCTGTCTTTCGCTGTCTTGTGTTTGGAGATTGTTTGGACAGCGTTACCAACTCCTGCCAATGTAAAGTCGCTTAAAGGTACAATATGTAGTATTAATGGGTTTATATAACCCAAAATCCACTTTTTTATACATATTATGTGCTCCTGCATTGTCTAGTCGCTGTATAATATTTTTTGTTTCATTTTCGTAGTGTTTCAAAAAGTCATGTTAAATAACATGACCGCGGACCGCGGTTGCATAGCCACTGTTAGCAGTGAGACGCCATGTTTCTACCAGAGCCTGTAAGGACAAACGCGAGAGAACAAATCAAGCGTCTCTTTACTTGTAGCGGAAGTCCCGCCTCCTCTCTCTCCGCTTCGTCTGCTACGGCCGCGGTAGCTCCCCCTCTCCCTCGCCTCACGAACCTCATCTGCTGACAAGGAGAAAGACAACGAGGACGACATTTGACCGGCTGCGGATACCGTAGCGCTCAGGGAAGGGAGGGGGTGAGCAGAGCAGCAGGTCTTTGTTGTAAATGTCAGCCTCTCCTCTAGATGGCACTATAAACTACTTATTTCCCCTTTAAGTCAGCCTGAGAAGATGCTAGATATCGTTAAAGTTTTTTTTTTTACCACTGACTCTGTGTCTGACTCTCTGTCTGGAGTAAATACAGCTACATGAATGTAACTCTTGCGGCAGAACTGGACATGTTCCTTCTCAGAAAGTAGCTACGATTGGTGTCAGAATGTCGCTAGTCGCAGAGGGTCTGTAAAGTCGCTAAATATAGCGACAAAGTCACTAAGTTGTCAACACTGTTGCCTGGGCTGTCTGCTTTTTATGATTACTTTTACTTTCTGTATTTATTACCTTTTCTTTCCCCTGGCTTGGTGCATTCTGTCTCTGTTTCTGTTAATATAATGTGTATAACTAGCTTCTTCTTCTTCTTCTTCTCTGTTATTGGTGTAGCGTTACAGCGCCACTTACAGTCCTGGCGTATGTACTACAGCGTTTGGTGCTGTTTCTGTGTGAATGTGGCTTTCATGAGGCCGTTCAATCAGTGTAAAAAAAACCTGACATAATAAAAATTGTGTTAGATATAAGTATAGACTTTGTCAGTTACTAATTTGCTTTTTCGCTTCATAAGAACATGATACAAATACGATATGACAAGGACTATAAAAGTCCAATTTGTGCTGGTACATGCATTTAACCTTGGAATCATTACTATCCCACTTGCTTTTACGTACAATTTACAATTCACATATCTTCAGTCACAGAGACACCAGCAGCACATTGATGAACGCTGTACCTTATGTGTGTGTGTGTGTGTGTGTGTGTGTGTGTGTGTGTGTGTGTGTGTGTGTGTGTGTGTGTGTGTGTGTGTGTGTGTGTGTGTGTGTGTGTGTGTGTGTGTGTGTGTGTGTGTGTGTGTGTGTGTGTGTGTGTGTGTGTGTGTGTGTGTGTGTGTGTGTGTGTGTGTGTTCTCTCTGAATGCTTCCCTAATAAGAATATAACAACATCCTCACACAGTGGGAGCAATGACCCAGATTTCCACCACTCAGTAGATAAAAGGGTGTGTTTGATATGTTTGACTCCATGACACCCCTATTCACATCCTCATCGACACACACATAATGGCTTTGTGTGTGTTGGAACAGTCTTAGTCTTCTGCCTTTGTCTCGGATTTAGGCGATTTGAAAACGCCGCTGTCTGTTTTCTCCCGTCGCTCTTATTTCGTCTCTTTGTCTCGTCTTTTCAGCGTCAATTGATTGTAAAATGTGTTTCAACGTAAAAACACGAAATGTAATTTGTTTTAACAACAACAACAACAACAAAAAAAGGTGCACTACATTGGATTTAGCTGAGCCTATATTCAGAGAAAGGAGAAATCCACGCTCTTAAGGATACAATCCGTAGGTCTAACCTGTTGTGACAGTGCGTTAAAAGGTGTGTGATGATGGCGTCTGTGTTGACATGAAGATTGGATTTGAGTCTGAAAAGGCAGATTATGAGGTTGGATTAGATACAGTAGCTGAATGCCTTTTTTTTTTATTTTACGTGGTATTCTTAAATACATAAATGTATAAATAAAATCAATATCATATAAATTCACAAAAGCACTAAACATTTACAGGAAATCCCGGCGAACACACATTCAGATTAATTATTTTACATTAGTCTCATTATCACAATCTTCATCAGTTTTTTTTTTTAGCTATGCCGGTCCATAAGGTGTGCTGTACGTGGTGTGTTAATAATGTTGTGTTGTTGTGTCACATTATACACTTTTGAATTTCACAACGTTTCAAAGTAGAGTAACACAGGAGCTGGAGACGACAAACAAACATTATGTTTGACACGTGCGTCCTCGTGTGTGATTTGACGTCCCAGGATGTCACGATAAAATGAATAATTTATCGATGACTAAATTAATAGTTTTGAGTTTAGTTCTTTTTTTTAATAGCGAGAACAAGCTCTGTGGATTTGCAGCTTCTTAACCCTTCACAGGGAACTCGGTGAAATACTTGGGAATTAGAGTGTTGTTGGAGGAAATAACAAGACATTTTTTTATTTATTATGTAGACAATCAAGGTCCGTGAAGGTGTCATATATGGTTCCTTGCCCGTATTCCAAAGAGAGTATATATATGTAATAAGAAAATAAGTTATTTTATTACAGTGTTTGCACAATCCTGGTCCTTGGGGAACCCTGTCTTCATGTTTTAGATGTTTCCCTTGCTCCAACACATCTGATTGACCGTACTTTTTTGCCTTCTGGAACTGCACTGAAGTTTCTAGCACTCCTGATTGGTCAAATGTCACGATGACGTAGTTGGACCTCTGCTGATTGGCTGCGTGAAATCCTTGTGTTTGTAGCCTTAGAAATCAGCATCTTAGGCAAAACGTGGTGAAAAAATGCCTGCACAAAAACTGTTATTTTAAAGATGGTTTCATGTACAACTAGTGTTTTTCTTCATTTTCAATTGTTAAATCTCTTCTTTAACATTTAGTAAATTGTAAATAACTGCCAAATATTGAAGGTTATTCTGAAAACACTTGGTCACAGGACATTCTATGGCCCTTTTATCGTTAAAAAAAGCAAAACAAGGTTAGGTGTTAATGGGTTAAGATCTATCTCGTCTCTCGGTAACCAGCTTTAGTTCTTCGCCCGGTTAAAGTTTAAACGTGACTACTTCCAGATGTCTTTGGTCGGTAATTCTTACACACTGAGCCTTGTAGTGGAACTAAATAGTAAACAAAGAAACACTGCCTGCACTTGTTGGCTCACCGTTTGTCGACAGATGTTTTATTTATATCCTAAAGCTGCGACTAGGAGCGGGATGCGTCTCTGCAAGTGTGTGCACAACTACCTACGTACAAACCCACTCCGTATCTACTGTGTATAGACACAGCGCTTCACATTTGCTAAACATCAACACTCAGTCACCTGCACAATGATGATCATCCTCTCGCTCTCTGTTGCAACATCTCAGTGTGTATGTAATAAAGTCGCCTTAGCGCCCCGTTACACATGTTGCAGCTCTTCGTAATGTGGCAATAATAAGATTTATAGTATAAGATTGTTAGACTGGTAGAGTGGGAGTGATGGATTTTTGGGTGGACAGTGACGACCGTGGAGGGAGGGGATTGGGAGGGAAGGCGGAGGGGGGTTCGGGCTTCCTCCTACACAAATCAAGTGTTTCAAATTACAAGATTGTTACATGATTAGCATTTACATAATTAGAGGAGTTCATTAGCCTCCTTTTATTCGCTGTGATTGGGCTTTCCGGGATGCTTTCAGAGTTCGCTTGCATGTGTTTATTTAAGTGGTAAGATGGGTGTTCAAGATACAGTGTGAGTGTGTGTGTGTCAGTCAGTGTGTTTAACACATGCATAACTAGTGCACTTGGGGTGTTGTTCATAGCCTCCAATGGAACATACACTTTGCATGTCTCGCCTCCCAGCACACACACACACACACACACACACACACACACACACACACACACACACACACACACACACACACACACACACACACACACACAGTCACCTCCTTCTGTGTAACATCTGCTAACTTCACATCGTGTACTTACCTGCCCAGCATGGCAGCCCACTCCACTTTCACTAAGTCTATTTAGTCCATATGGCTGTGCCAGGTCTCTTCTTCAGTGTCCCTGCACTGTGTGTGTGTGTGTGTGTGTGTGTGTGTGTGTGTGTGTGTGTGTGTGTGTGTTCGTGCATGTTATCCTTTGTGACTTCGTGTTTCTAAAAAACATCTCCCCTCGGGGATCCCTCGCAATTTCACCTGCTCTCTTCAGAAAAGATTTCACATCTGTTTGATCGTCTCTAACTTGTTTGCGCTCTCTGTTCTCGAGTGCGTTTTTTTTTTTTTTTTTTGCAGAGATTGGTGAAACATCTGTGTTACTCTTGTATCTGATTAAATAAATGATGATGAATGAAATTTGGGAACATTTACAATATTATCATCATGCTTGCGGTGATCACTGTGTCATTATAAAATAATGAAAATGGGGGATGTCATGGGCATTCCCTCTGACAACAACACTGCGGTTTGGATTAAAATCTATTGACAAGTGAAACATAAAAATTAAGTAATTAGTTTATAAGTTGATATGATAGCCAAAAAGTAAAGATTCAGTGGAATAATCCCATTCTGAGCAACTCTGCCTGCCTGTGTGTGTTCTTTGTGTTGATACAGTAGCTGGTTTGATGTGATGCAAACATGACATCTGGGTGACATGACACCCTCAACTGGGCTTTTGTAAAAATAAAAACACAACAAAGGGAGATGTGACTGCAGAGAAGCCAGATGTGTCGCGTTCAACGAGTTTTATTTCGAGGCGCTGAGTCTTGTTGTGACCATGCTGTGTGAATATGCTACATATGACCTTTAGCACACGCTGTATTACTCGTGACTGTACATCCCAGCTACACAGTGGAGTAGGGGTGGGAATCTTTAGGTGCCTCAGGATTCGAGTAAAGTTACAATTTAAGACTAAATGTGAACTGAATCGTGCTTCTACGTGCCATATCTTTAACGGCTTAGCATCATTAGCACCCGTGTAGCTCTCATTCATTGCTCTTGCTTGGATCACATATGACATTAAGCCTCCAGTCATGGGTGATAACGTGTGCGCTGTGTGGGTATGATATGGTGGCCGTCTATTTTACGTTATTAAACATTTAAATAAGCAGAATTTGGACACCACCCCTAAAGTAGAGTGAGGAAACACTGCAGTTTTGTGACTTTGAAAACATCCTTTGTGTGTTTGACTTGGCTCACTCTACAGCACCATGTTACAAGATTATATTTTGGCTTTTTTTTTTTTATGTGTCTGCCAAAAGTGACTCTTTACTGCCTCACACATACACTAATTCCCTCAGTGCTCTTTGGTCCTTTTGGCTCTTTCCACCCTTTTGTTTTTGTGCCTTTCCGTCTGTCAACATATTGGCAGCGTGCAACGAGGATGTGAAGTGGTAAGTGGCAAGGCATGACCCCTTCCCTCCCCGAGCACGCACGCTAACACACAACTGCTCTCCGCTTTTATCTCGCCAGTTCTATCCCAGTGGTATTGAGGTGCTACAGTATCTCTCTCTCTAACCTGTCAAGGTTGTCAACCACTGATGGATGGCGAACAGATAGGGCGGAGGTAGTAGCAGGAGCAGCGGGACATAAACAATTCTTCCTTTTTCGCAGCGTACCCTTGCTCTATCTGTGTCTCCTCACTCTGCTGCTGACTGCTGGGCGAGGGTGAAAGTCTTACTTGTGGGCCTTCTTTGATAACGGCATCACTTTGGTCAGTTTTCCAGGAACAAAATGCTTTAAGCTGCTTGACTCAGACTCTTTCTGTCAGCCTGTTCTGACATGTTGCAGTCAGTGGCTCAAATGGATCCCGCAGAACTTGTCTTCTTTCTTTCGTTTTCCTTTCACGACTGCAATGAATTACAACACAATTGCATCATATTGAAGTTCAGTGTAACCGACAATAGCTAAAATCATAAAATCCACCATATATAAATAAGCAAATGTCATCAAATCATCTGCAGTCATGGTCGTTGGTTGCCAGCTGCGTTTATTATTTGGAATCTGATTGTTCCAGTGTTGTTACATCCTCCAAGAAGCACTGGATCAATGGACCCTAGAGGTCTCATCCAGCCGTGTCCTTCCCGATTCTACAGGTGACTTGACAGGAAGTTAATCACTCTTTCCATCATTTTAAACTACCACAAAGGCCTTGTCTCTAACAGAGCAGAAAAAGAAAAGGGGGGGCACTAGAGTGAGAAAATATAAGGATTTTTGAAGTAGGCTGTAAAGATGTGTGAGTTTATGCCCTCACATGTACTTACATACATATAAAACGTATAGTCATGTGATTATACTTTATAGAAACGCCTGTTTTTCTTCATTATTATTATTATTTATTGTATTTTTTTGGTTGGGTTGTGAGGTTGCAGAACCCTATGGATGTTTTCCCTACGTCTGTATGACGTGAATGTTTGGGCACATGGGATGTCAAGAGGCTCTGAGAGAGCACAGCATAGAGATTTACTGGTGCCGTTATTTACGACAGCGAGCGCCTCTCTGAGGTCACTGCGCGCTGCGTCTTTGAGATGTAATTATGTGGCGATTGGCGAAGTGTGGATGTCACAATTTATAGGCGACTAAGTCCTAATGGATAGCGACCAAGCCATCCTATTCATCCCAGCCCTTCCACACTTCCAAGGCCCCGGCGCAGATTAGAATAGACGGGGGGTTGAAGGTACAGAGGTTGCGGGGACAAGTGCACGACCCAGTGCAAGGGAGTCGGTCGAGGAGTGCGTGCGACTGATTGTGCTGATGCTTGCTGTCTCATTCAGGCTTAAACGTGTATGGATTTGAAGCAAATTAAAACATAGAAACTGTTGCTTAGAACTGTATATGGCTTCAAGGTCACTCTCCGAGCATCACATGAGAACCAGTTCAGCATGCTGAAAAGGCACGGGTCTAGCTCGGATTGTTTTCCTGTAGACATAATTAACTGCGAATAGAGATTAGGATTATTTCATTAAGGTAATCTGGCCCAGGGGTCCCCGGTCAGCAGTGGTCTGGAGAGATAGAGGAGGATAAATTGGTAATGTCCCAAAATGCGCAGCTACAACAGCCGTACTTTGGCCCCAACTAGACAAATAAGCATGCAATCGGCCCGCTGCCCTCTCCTTCCATTGTGACAGGGCCCAGAATGGGAAATCATTTTTCCATTTATTTTTTTAATCATTTTCTCCATTCCCCCCAACACCCCCCACCCTACTGCCCATGCCAAAAAAAGTAATTTAATCTGCGGACACTACAAGCGACACAGTTTTCTGTGCATGCTCAAATGAGACATATTTTGCATATATGCAGACTTGGCTTCACTTGCAGACACATCGGAAAAATGACATCATAATTGAAGGAATAGATTATCTTGTATGTGTTTTGATTAACTTTAGGTGTGCAGTGTAATCCAACAGTCTATGTCCAATTATCCATTATAGTGAACAGGTAAGGTGATCTGGACTATATAAATATCTGGTATAGGGACAGTGTTTTGTGGTCTTTACAGTGTCCACAGAGATCAAATTTTCTTTGCTGTTTGGGCCTGGAGCCAATGGTTTAACCAAGTCGTGTTTCCATCATATCCAAGCCAGGTTGTGAATGATGATTTATAGCTTTAACAGTAACATAACGGTCAAAAAACCTTTTTAAACCAGACCTAGCACAGCTTCTAATGGAGTACATACTGTATCTACCTAATAAAATAGAGGTTTTAATAGCAAGGTCCACAAAGCTACTTTCATTTCTTTGTAAGAATATTCAGTCCTAAAGGCCAATGGTTAACTACTTTAATTGTTCACATATTACACTGTAATCCTGCACTAATCATTAACAAACCCTAGACTAAATTGACTCACTATTGGCTCCTACAATGGTACAGTTTGGTACAGCACGGCTCAGTTTTTCTGCTCTGTTTGTAGCTGTTTCAACAAGATGTTCAGCTTTGTATGAAGAAACAGCGGTCGCAAGGGAGTGATGCTTTACTGTCGTCCAATCAGCTGACTGTCGTGGGTCTAACTCAACCCGTATCGTACCGTACCATTACTCTGGTACCCCAAAGAGATGGTTACCAAAAAATAAAACTGTTGAGGCCATATATTTTGTTACTATTCCTAAGTGAAAGAATTTATGCACTGACATGGACATGAACCTGAGAAAGCTACTACTATTACACGTCAAAAAGTTCTTGTTATACTAATATTTAGAATCTCATGGAAGAAAAATGCAGACACAGGGGACACTTGTTTGTTTGTCTCCCCAAAACTATGTTCGACTCGTATGCTGACTAAAAAACAACAACAACAGCCTTTTAAACTGCACAAGGCTTTCAGATTGTATGTTTCCTGCTTGGCAGAGGCGGCAGATTTAACAGTTTCCCCGTATTCAAAGCTCAGTGGCATATTCTGTCCAGAAGTATATGTCTTTTCCCCTCCCTAGCAATCACAGTGAAGAGCCGTGTGCCTGCCACAACACCAGTTTATTTACAATTCCATAGACTCTGAAGATTTTTGTTTACCTTATTTAGACCGGGGGTGGCTGTGTATTGGGAGCAATAACCAATGATGAGCAGCTCCCCTATAATTTTCTGAATAAATGTATCTGTGTAGTCGACTTTCTGAGGCTAAATTATTTCTGCCTGACAAATAATAAAGGAGGGGTGGGAGATTGTAGGTGTGAGCCCATAAATATTTAAGCACTGGAGGATTATTACAGTGTTGGGTTTTTATGGGATGCCTCAACTTGGAGGGACTGGGAAATGTGCGCATTTGTGTCAACTTAATTTTTGCTTTTGTGATGATTTGGTTTGCTCTCTTTATGAAATCAAGACATCGCTGTGGGAGAATTTCACTTTCCAAGTGTCTTTGACCTCACAGAGTGTCACAGTTGGACTAATGTCAGATGATGCAACTGCATGAAAAAGGATCAGGGCACATTACGGTTCACAATATCCGATCGCAAGCTTGAAGTACACGTGTGGACGCACCAAAGGCACAGTAAGGACATATTTGACATCTGATCTCTCAGAGTCAATGAAACTAGATTTCTTTTTATTTTAAACTCTGTATCTCAGCGTGCCCTCTCAAGTCTCCTTCCTCATTCAGCCCACTGACCCTTGGTCACTCCCCCACCGTTGCTCTCACCTTCCTCCTGGATTGTATCGGTCGGTGAATGAGGAAAAATGACTGTGACATTAGCTATTGATTCCGCATTAATGCACCAGGCTCCTGCGCTGCCCCAGACGCATTGATTTCTAGTTTGGTTGTCACTGGTGAATATAAAAAAGGTGCGGCCCTGCTTTGATAAATGGATGGTGTATCCTTTTTTAAATGGCTACCAGCTCCCACTTTGTGTTGTCTCAGAGCTGAAGGCGTCCCACATGGCGGAATTCTGCAAGCATGCAGGCAAATTTCAGCTTTGCTGCTGGAAGAATTGGTGGAATATGTTTGGAATATCATCTGTATGTGAATTAGCTGTCATTACTGGCTAACATGCCCACAAACACATCACACTATGAGAAATATTGAGTGGCCAGGACTCTCTAATCAAATTTTGGACAACAAAATTAAACAAGTGTACAGCTGTGAAAGGCTTTTTTTTGCATATATTGGCATAAATTGTTGTAACATTACACAAATTGTGTAGCAGATCTTGTAGCATTGTGGTCTTTGTGTTCCAGCATCTGACTCGTGGTGCAGAGGAGAGAGCACGTGCACGTTGGGTTAACGCTGCTGATGGCAGGTGGTGATTTTTGCATTGTGTATCTGAAAGCATTTGTCTCTGAGAGTTGGCAGTAACACGGTCATGCCAGAGTGGACAGATGAGAATATGCCAGTGTGTGTGTGTGGTGTCGGGTTCGGCCAGACATTCAGCTCAGTGGTAGGTTAGTGTGAGAGAACACTGTCAGGAAGTAGCTGTTTACATTTACTACTGTTTCTTCAACTAGCAACTTTCTTTTCTAATATCTGAGGTGACCTCAGTGATTGTTATGCTCCTCTAATGATGCAGCATGTGAGTTTGTACTTATTCCTACAATAAATTACATAACATTTTATACAGGACAACTTCAAAGTAATCTGTAAGTGACTGATTTGTGGATATTCAGTGTTTAAATTCTGAATTCCTGTTCGAGTGGGCTGTTTATTGAGAATGGCTATTTTTATAGTTTGCAGACACAAAACCAAATTCTATGGAAAGGTATTAGAGCCACATAAAAGCAAAAAAAATAAATATGAAAGAATGAAAAAAAAAGAAAACAGAATGAATTCTGCACCTTTAATCTCAGAATTCTTAAATTATTCTCAGGATTATGGTACTCTTTCTGACTTTAATATCAGGGTACTTTTTCCTGACTTTTTTTCCCCTCAGAATTAATTGTTTTATTGTTTTTGTCTTTCTTTCAATTCCTCTTTAATGTGGCCCTAATGCTCTTTCTGAAAATACAGACAAAGGAAATGTCTCTATTTCCTCTATTTAATGCCTGACAGCAGGTGGCTCTTAATACCTCCCATCATGACTGATCATGTTTTAATGAGTCTATAATGTATGTCAGCAAACAGGTTAGAATCATTTATTTCAGCCAAGCTTGTATACAGGCCAACATTGACAATCGAGTATATAGGGTTTTTGCTTGTGAGTGTTTTCGAAGAGATTTTCTGAACCTGCAGGGGAGAAATGACATTGTGTGTGTGTGTGTGTGTGTGTGCGTGCGTGTGTGCGTGCGTGCGTGCGTGCGTGCGTGTGCGTGTGTTGCTTACTGACTCGGCCTCCCACGCTCATATCTTGTTCCTAAAGCTGCCCTACCAGTCAGCCACGTCAAAAGCACTGAGTGTCAGGTGCTTGATTGACATGTATGATGTATGAATGTGCTCTGACAAAGGGAGACAGAGGAAGAAAAAAAAAACAAATATATCCAATATTCACCAATATACCGAACAATATGAAAGTTTTAGTCAAAGAAAACGACAGCAGAAATTGTATGCAATCCGTGACTCGTCCAGTCTGCTCACCGATTTGTCCTTGGGCTTGATACTGAACCCTAAATTGCTCCTGACAGCAGTGAGCGAATGATGTAAACAGCGTAAATAATTGTGTTGTAGATGATTTACCATTTACTCTCCAAATAATTTGCATCTGTTTCCCCATCATCATCATCGCCATCATCAAGCATCAGTCATTACAGTTTATATTTAGTTTGACCAATAAACTGCTCACATATAAAAGTCAGTGCTGTTTGACACACTGTTAAAACTGCTCCTGTGGTGACCATGACTATGGTCCCATCTTCCATTCTCATCCTCTTCTCATCTGTTCAACAGCTCTTCTTTTCCCTTTTCTTCCATCTCCAGCTCTTCTTGTTCTGCCATTATCTTATGAAATATCATGTGATCTCACAGCTCACTTGGTTGCATAGTGACGAATAATTGTGGTCAGGTGCCGATTTCCAGTTTTTGCTACTATACCATAGGGGATGCCAGGATTGAGATTGTGGACTGGGCAAAATTTAAAGGCTCTAGTCTGAAATGGGTGTCTCTGCCTGGAGATAATGCACATTTTGCGTCTTGTGTCGCTCGCTGTCCATGGTGCTGAAGTGGACAGAGACCTGGAACTCGACGTTTTTTTCTCTTTCGACTACGACACAAAAGCAACGACCCAAAACGAAAATACATCTTTTCAAGAGTCTGTCTTCTTTCATTTATTTAACCACTCGGCATAACAGATCGACGGGGTTAATGTAAGGTAGTGTAATGTAGGTGATAAATAAATAAGGCGCAGCAAAACAAAGCACGACAAAACTTAGCAGGGACATTTTTTAGATGACAGGACTTGAGGATCGAGAACCCTGTCACCTATAAACACTATAATAAATACACTATCTCTGCCGTAGCCTATTATTTGTCCACCTACTTAACCTACTTGCCTTTGTATTAGGCGGCGGCTGAACTTGCCGGTATGACAGCATATACGGCAGCTTCCATCCGCTTGTCATCTGCTCCCACACCTGCTTCTTCATGCTGTGCTTTTTAAAAAAACGTAATCTAAATAAGCTGCTTTGCTTACTTTGTTATGAAAGTGTTATATCGCTCTCGTGGGATTACGCGCCTGCTTGAAATCAACAGTCTATGGTTGACACTGGAAAACTAACTTGTTCATTTCATAGGATAACATGCCGGTAACGATGCAGCCAATAGGAATCAACACAAGTGGGGTGGAAGCCACTGATTGTCAGCTCAGTCAGATTTTTCACTGAAGATGAACAGCGATAATATTGGATTTAAAAGAGTCTTCTGACAATAATGTTCATTGCAAGAAGTAAAAAGGAGCAAATTATTGAGTGAAAAGGGAAGTAAGGTGCACAGGAAAATAAGTACAAAACTGTCAGAGAGATGGAAGGATGTGTGTGTGTGTGTGTGTTTTTCTGGCATCTGGGGCTGGGAGTCATGGGGGAATTGTGAGTTGTGACCAAGAAAAATATAAATAAAAAAATAAAGCCAGAGATGATGTAGAGAATGCAAAAAGACATGCGCCGTAAGAGGGACGACAGTTTTGATGATGGTAATGATGATGCATCCTCAGCACAGTTGATGAAAAGCAAGCGAGAGAAATGGACGGAGGGAAGGGAGGAAAATGTCTGTGCATTTATTGTGGCTGCCAGAAAGAGGCTAATCAAATGGCACTTGGCACAGTGGGCCTCTGCTCCACACAGCTGCTGAAGGAGGGAGAGAATGGGCTTTGACAGCGGAGAGGGGGGGAAAAAATGAGAGGGAGGAAGTGAGGGCAGTTGAGGAAAGGTTGCAGGGCTGAAAAAGGGAAACAGCTTGTCGGGATTCAGAAAACACAGGCAATCTTGCGTTCGGGGCGAGGAAAGGGGAGGGGCGGCTCACTCTGGAGAAGAGACATCAGTCTTCCTGGATATGGAGAGAGGGAGGAGAGGGCGAGGATGGAAGGAGGCTGGTGTGGGAATAAAATGGAGGATGATTTGAGATGTCATGCTTCGAGACGTGTTTCCTATTTTGACGCCTTTTGTACATCACCATCAGTGAAAACATGTACACAGTGATGTTAATGTTCATGTAGAAACTACAGTTGGAACTTGGCAGCAGGTTTAAATTAATACTAAGTTTTAATCTTTTAATTACAAAAGGGGCAGCCTTATTTTTTAATTTTCATAGCATCGTGGTGTTATGTTTCCGTGTGTGTGCTAGTTGTGCCGCGTCGGGGCTCTGCGAGTGTGGGTTTATCTGCGCAACAGAGTTATTTGCAAGAGCAGAGTTTAATAGAATGTAGGGAAAGCTTAGACGATCAAAGCAGAGGATCTTTTCTGGCACTCGGCAGCAACAAGAGGGCCAGTCAATGGTAATTTCAATAACTCTTTAATTATTGGTGTCAGAGCTCCTTTGGATCATTTTGCAGAATGGGCAAGTGGAGCAGAGGAGGAGGAGGGAGGGAGAAAGAGAAACAGAGAGCAAGAGAGAGGGAGCAGCAGCAGGCGAGGCACCGAGATAGGGATGCCTAGTATTAAAATATTAATGAAATATGATTGACATGAGATACGGGTGGTTAAAGAAGGATGCGCTGGAGATGAAAGAAGGCAGGGGGGGAAAACGGCAAAAGTGATGGAAACATGTCTGGCTTTGATGCTGGGAGTTTGGTTTTAGATGAGATAACTAAGAGTTGTCGATGTACAGTATGCCTTTGTCTCTGTCTGCATCATGCCTTTGAAATTGTATTTTTCTCTGTTAACATTTCATTTCTGTCAAGACTCCTGTAATCCACGATCCATGAGGGAGTAACCATAATCGTCTATAGCTTCATTTTATTATAAGGACAAAACTATCGCACACATTTTTTTTCTTTTTACATATTCTATAACCAATATTATCATATTATAATCAAGCAAATGATCAAATATTCCTGACCATCAACTTATACTTAATAAGTAATACTATTATACTATAATTAAGGCATCAAATAGTGTAATTAGCAATAAACCAATTCACTTAATTCATCACTGCATTTGTAAATTATGTGTCAAAGGTTTTGTATTTCCTCCCATTAGTGCTGTTTTTTGTCATGTTAAGACAAATATAATCTTGTCAACGCCTCAACGTACGCAAGCATTGTGTGTCCAACAGGGCAAGCTCCTTTCGTTTTTTAAAGTCCTGACTCCAGTTGGTGGTGTACTCTTGATTTTGTGGAAGAAGACTTTAATCATTGACACTTTTTTCAGAGAGTTGTACAATTGAACACTTTCCAATCTTTATAAGACAGGATACTGTTGATTTTTTGGGGGAATAAGCAGCCGATTTCTGAGCCACAAATATCACAAGCACATTTCCTGCACACAGCAGTAGGCTGTCATGTTTCCCCTCACTGTGAGTAAGGGCCAGAGTCACAATAAACCCTGTGGTGCTCGGCAAAACCTTATCTGCTTAGTTCTTTATTCAAGGTTAGCTCTCCGTGCCTTCAGGGCAACATTTCACATGTCTGCCGCGTAAAAAGTTGTGACATTGACGTAAGAGTCGCGGTGGAGTCATGTCTCTCACGCTTTGACAAGGTTGTGATGAGGCTGCCCTCTTAATGCAAGGAAAGTAGCGTCTTTGTCAATGAAAACAACAGTCTGCTGTTGGAGAATTATTCGCTCCGAAAGACAATCTTCGAACACCCGTGGGCCTTTGGAAACACATGCGCACGACAACACGCGTGCAGATAAACACCCACGTACCCACATTACTTTAGAGAGGAAGTGTGTATGTGTGTGTGTGTGGGACAGATAGGGCCCAGCGTCTAATTAACTCACTGCCTTCTGAGGATGTGTCCTTAAATCCAAGGCAAATGATGACCACTGGGAAGGAAGACGGGAAGGGGGAGAGGCAACACAACAGGAGAGGAAGAGGCTGCAGTGATTGCTACAGAGAGAAAGTGTCACGATTTTCTGCAAGAGACGACAAATGACGTTACAGAGTTAGCGATGTTTGTATATTGCACATTTTCCCTCTAAGAAAGTAGCAGCTCTAAAAAGAAAGGCTGTCGTGATCGTGTTGTGTCTGTCTCAGTGGACATCTAAAGCACAAATCAGCAGATGTGCTCAAGCAGACTGGAGATAAGAAGGTGCCCGAGGTGGTGCAGATTTAGGGAGTGAGATAGAGAGAGGGTCCTGCTTCTTCCACTGGCACAATTCTCTTCCACAGTCGCACAGTCATGGAAACATGAGTTCTGTGTGTGAATGCTGCGTGGTCTGCAAACACTTGATGGCTACTTGCTCAAATTTTTTTCTTAAAACACAGACATGACACGCGCAGTATTAGCTCCAAGAACTTTGTTGTAATTGAGACAGAATGAAACGGCAAGTGTGGGTGCAAAAGGAAATTGAGTCTTTGTGTGAGACACAGGAGAGAAACAAAGAGCTGCTGGAGTAGCAGGAGGAATTAAAGTCTTTCATTAGACGAGAGACGTAGAGTGATGTCAGTATGTGTCACACAGAAAAGGCCTAAAGGGACGAGTATAAAGGGAAAGTCACTTTCAAGCTGCACTAATATAATGGGACCAAGTGGGGGGTAGATGTATTTGTGTGTGTGTGTGTTTATTTCAACAAAAGTCTCCCGTGTTCAAACCTGTTCCACGGTTGGCTCAAACAGCTGAAGTCATCACTATAAACTATGAGGGGTGACGTGCAGCTCTCTCTCTCTCTCTCTCTTTTTGTTTTGTTATTATCATCCTGAGCTGCGCACAAACACACAGCCTCTTTGCTAAGCCTGTGTTGTCATATCATACAACACCAGGCTAAGCAATATGGCTAAGCAGGCTGTTCAGTGAGATGTGAAATTGAAATGCAGCCTTGGTTATTAGACAAACAACCTATCACCCATACTGCTAGTTCTCTGTCAATAGCCACTGTGGCATCAACTAACAACAACACAACTTATCTGTTGATTAAGGAGACCAAGGCGTGTTTGTGTGTGTGTTTGTGTCCTATACATCGCCATGGCTGCATGACTGTGCAATAATACAAGGAGTAGCTCTGGTAAAATAATCCATTTTAACCTGTATTAACTAGTTAACAACAGTATAAAAGTGTTGTTTTACAGTATTGGATATATAGTGAACTCTCCCCTGCAACACATGGGGAGAGTTCACTATATTATGCTTTATTTATGTGTTTATTTATTTATTTATCTGTTTTTCATCCTTGTCACATCCCTGCAGAATATTTTTTCTTAATAGTCGAGTCTCTTTAGTCAGAATGTAATGCCTTATTAGTTCTGTGCTGTAAGAAAGTGAACTCACAGCATGACGTTTACAGTATGGTGTGGAAAAAAGGTTGCGGGTAAAATGTGACCTCAATTAAAGTGAAAGAAAATGCTTGAATAAACATTCAAAAAAAAAAAAAAAAGTCTCAGATGGTAGCATCCAAATTGAAACTAGTCAAGATAAATTAAAGCTTCCGTGGTCATATGACGACAACTTAGAGCATATTTGATGTGTGTTCTACCAATTAAAATGGATAGATTTTTGTTTTCTAGATTGTTTGTTCTGTTAAAGGCACTGTGAGATGTTTGTGGGTCGTATATGACAAGTTGTTTACTCTTTTGTTTATTTCAAAGAGAAAACAAATGCTAATATTTTGATTGCATGCACTTGCATGCGATAGACAAACGCATTTATTGTTTTATTTTAAATAGTTACCGCTAATATTGTGCACTTTTAAAAGCACTTTGAGGTGTACGAAGGACAAAAAATAACTGTATTGCTAGTTCTTTTTTTTTAAATGTGTCCTCACCTGCTGCTTACTGGTCTGCAGGAAATGTCTGGCCCCAGCTAAATTTATAATAATGTTGATCGTCCAGTTTGGGAGACATCTTTGGTGCATATGTTTCAGAACGATTGCTCTGGTAAAATTTAACATTATTAAATGCTGTTAGTGCAGTGTTGGTTCTGAAGAAAACTGGCTCGCCTTAATAGTCGTGGTTTGTATGTTTTAGTCCATGAAAGCTCAGGTGGAGAGACAGAGGTGGATCTACTCCACGTAGTTTCCCACTACACACAGGGAACCTCAATAATTCAGAACCAGCAGCTGTCAGACGCAACAGCAGATCTATTTCTGAGTGTGAGACTCATGCATTTTACTGAGTAACTCACCGAAGTTTTCTTCATGTTCTTTCTGGATTTATTGGCTACATTTAGCCTTCAAGTAGCCCCTTCTGTAAAAGGGTGTCATTACTTTGATTTGGAGCGGTGTCATTTTGCAGTTGTTCTGTACAGAAACATTCTCTGTCCCGTCCTTTGCAGATGTGGTATAAGAATTTGTGAACATTTTACAGTATGATTAGAATCTAAGTGCAGAAAAAACACCAACAGTTAAGTTATAAGATGTTATATGAGTGTTTTGGTTTGACCTAAGCCTGAAAAAGAAGCATACAAAGCAGAAAAGCCAATTCTGTGCATGCGTAAGCAGGATTTTTTTTAAAAACTACTAGCTCAGGTGTGAGTTAGTGGTAACTCAGCTTTTTTTTCCCAAGTCCCTGACTAACTGCAATCACGTCCACAGCGCACATCTGCTTCTGTTCATGCATAAGATGAATGAGTCCCATCAGTCGTTTACATCTGGACGGAAATTGATGATTTCATCACGCACTAACCCCAACCACGTACATTAGACAACATGACGGTCACACTAAACACGCCTCTCAAAGTAGCTCTTAATGGATTTTTTTTCTTCTTGCATTAACTCAGTTGGATTAAAAAAAAGAAAGAAAAAAAGAGATCAATCTAATATTGGGAAGCAGTTATCTCCACAGCCCCGCGCCTCTATCTCACGTCATGCCATATGGGCTGATTCATGCTGCTACATCCATCATTGAAAAGCCTCCAGAGAGAAAGGTTAGAATTAAGCTAAAGGCTTTCCAAATACATCAGAAGATTCATCCAATTTAAGCTCCTACTTTTTTTTGTTTATTGATCATTTCACACTCACCTTCAAATGTCAGTGATAAATATCGAGTCTTACCAAGTCCGAGTCTGAAAAAGCTGTCTATTTGCATGTGTTTTTATTTATTTCTACCAACGCTTAGTCACTCATTAAGTTTAATTGTACTTCGGGGCTTCATTAGAATTTTATTTTTGTAATAAATGAGCGTAAGTTGTTGGCAGAACATATTTAGTTTGTTGGCAGGTAGCCCTAATGTGTGTTTCACTAGTGTTTTGACCTGCCACCTGTACTCCTTCATTAGTTTAAAAGTTGTCAGATACACACTCCCATTTATCTCGGTCCCTTGTCTCATCTGTTTGCAAACAACCCTGTGATGTGGGTCGTTATTCAGAGCCGTGGGTTCAGGAGGTCAAACGCCTTCAGCAACAAGTTTTCACTCATTAAAACTCCTCCTCAGCTCACTGAATGTTTCATTAACACTTAAATGTGCTCTCTCAACGGTGGTATTAAATGGACTTGCATTTGTCCAAAGTGAGAGTGATAACACAGACAGGAGAGGGTGAGATGTTGTGGTTTTTCATGTTTCATTTTAACTCCAAAAGTAATGGAATAGCAAACTTGTCAACACCTGACCCCAGAATGACATGGCCAAAGACCTATTATACATGAATGTTTCCTTTATGACATGTTTGTTGCATCTGCTGTTGGTCATTATCCCTTCACTGGTCATATTTTACTTCAAATTTAACCACTTTTTCAAAGATTTTATAAAATAATCATTGCTGAAAGGACCCCTTCTAGTTTGGGAGCCACTGTCCTCTTTTCACCACCCAGCGATGACCTTTGTGGGATGAACATCCTGTGTGCACCTTTCTAACAAATGGCACTGTCATATTAGCAGCATCTCTTAATGCACTGAGAGGAACGTAAACATTGATCTGCTCCACATAAAGGCCATTGTGTCTGGTGGTGTGCACTGCCATATTGGAGGCAATTGTTTTTTTGTGTCAAAATGACATAACGTCATTCAGTTATGATATAAATATCATAAGTAAATCAATTTAGAATGAATACGTCTTCAGTGACATACAGGCAGAAACAATACTGTGTTGTTCTCTCCCTCTGCTTAATTGACAGTAAATAAGCGTGTATTTCCTTGAATATAATGCATGTTTCTCTTTAGGCTCTTAATTCAACTCTAATCTATTTTTTTCCACCAATACTATTTTTTGCATTAGGCTTTTGTAATTGAGTCTTTGTCCAAACATGCAAATAGTTTTTTTGAGATATTTTCACTACACTCCAATATCAAGTTAATGAGCCAAGTCCAAGCAATGCTCACTGGAGCCATTGGAAGAAAAGAAAAAAAAAGAAATCCATACCTGTATTTCTCATGGATTGTTGCATGTCATTGAGGGGAAAAAAAAAAGGAATATGAGCATTAGCCAGATCAATGTAGCAGAAAATGGCTGGAGAAGGGAACTGCAAGTCCTATTTCTTGTTTACAACATTGGTTCCATGCTTAATAATGTTGCACTTGGCAGGAGCTAACAGTTAACACTACATGTCATTTTGATTTTTAAGTGTGTGTGTGTGTGCGTGCATGTGTGTAAGTAAGTGCGTTTTGATGATGGCGAAGATGAGTTTATCCTGGCTCAAGTTGTGTGTACTTAATGTGTACTTTGCCTCTTTTGTGGTGTGTGGGGCTAAGACGCCCTGCCATGAAAGAGAACACATTCAGTCACCTACACTCTTAGAAATAAGGCTTCCAAAAGTGTTCTTCTACAAGGGCTGAGGTTCTACCTGGAGCCATTGGTTTTTCAAGGGTTCTTGGTAACACTTATGGTTCCAGTAAGAACCATTTTGATCCAGAGAACCCTTTAAAACCCCTTTCCTGAATAAAGGGTTTTAAAATGGTCCTTGGTAACACTAGGGTTCCAGGTGGAACCTTCGAGAGACTCAACAGCCGTCCTCTGTGATAATAGTCATCTGCCAAGAGGTCCACTGTGGCAGAGAAAAGAAATCACAAAAAGACAAATCAGGAAAAACAATCTGAAAATGGGACAAATCTGTGTTGTGTGGCCACAAAGCTGCTTTTTCATAGCATGTGATATTGAGCTTACAAAACGCATTGTTTCAAGGCAACAGGCTATTCAATCCCTACCCTTTACTATACCTTAATTCATCTTGAAGAACGTGTAACTCAAACCACAGCACCGATTATTGGAGTATTGGCGTATTAAGCCCAAGCAGAAATAAACATTTCGACAACAGGAGCATTGGTCGCCAAGGACAGTCATCCGAGCCTCGACCTGGCAACCCTCGAACCGGCTGACCTTTCAGCTGTGAGCCGCTCGAACCAGACGTGTCCGATGAAGCTGTAGCATCGTTCTCTTCTTCTTTGGTCGGTATGCGTCCTATTCCCAGCGTCCAGATACTACAGGAAGTAAACCAGGACCTTTACAGTAGCACTGGATCGCTACAGAACAGATTTAGTATGCAAATCATGCTGGATTCTTTCCTTACAGAAAAAAACGTGTTTCTATCTCTTTTTCTTCTTCTGCTTCTTCTTCTTCTTCTTCTTCACCACCTGCACACACTGCGACCTTCAAATACTGTCAATCAAAGCAAAGGCACAAGGGATTAAATTAAAACGAACGGTGTGCTCTTAAAATATAACCTGCAGCTACATTTAAAGGTAGAAGACCAAAAAAAAAAAAAGTCTAATCAAGTGTCTGTATGCCAAGGGCTTTTGAAATGTAAATCTCCACCAGCACACTTAGTCATAGGTTAGATAAAAGTCTGCGGAAACGTTGCAGATGTGACTTTACTAATAAAGTCAAGTGAGTAATTAGAATTTTAGAGACATACACAATGTACAGGTTCATGAAATTTCGCCGCGCAGTCGTGACAGTCAACTTTTTAGTCAGTCAAACATTTAAAGGGTCATAAAAAGAAGCGACAGAGACGATTAGAGTGAGTGTTGTCATCATTATATTACCTCACTGCGCTCAATATTGACAACTCGGCTACAAAAGAAGCACTGTAAATGGCCTGGTCACTCATTCACTGTGTCTTAACAAGCAGATTTGTTAAAGTTTGGGGAGCATCATCAGTGGGACAAAGAACGTTGGCCTTCAGCAAATGAGTTGGGCGAGACAAGACAGCACATTATAGCTCCTTCATTACGGGATAACCAATCAGTCTGTGGATCGATACATACAGTAATCACCTGCTGGTGCAGAGGACGGGGAGTGGAGAGGAAAAATGGTAATGAGAGCAATGTTTCAGAGATTCATTAGTGTATTCACAAAATGACCAATGTGTTTATCGAGATGATGCATCCGGAAGAGTTTGGTCACCCGTGTGATTGTTGGGACATCAGGGTCAGAACACAAAGAAATCAATCATTTTCTACAGTACAGCGTGGAATCATCTTGTGGTGCACTGTGTTGGTTTGTCCATTTTCTCGGCTAATATATTATTCCTCCATAAACTAGAGAATTTACTCAAACTGGACTGTATCGTTTAATAATACATCTCAACTGAGGATCAGCATCATAATTAAATCGTCCAATTTGTTAGTCGGACATATAATTATACCACTGATTTATTTGATAAAAGATTGTCATGTTTGACTGTTTCTCATTAGTCAAATGAATCAATTAAGGGTCATTTTAGTGTTTAGCTAAAGCTCCTAAGATCCTTTAATTGTTGCCATGGCAACAGCAAAAGTCAACATTCAAGATGTTCTAATTCTGTAAAAAAAAAAAACAAAGCAAGTGTTTCTGTTCCAAATGTTGGATGACCATGTGAAGGGCTTGTACACTCTTAGAAATAAAAGTGCTTAGTAGAACCATATAAGGTTCTTCTGCTTGTCCACATAGGAGAACCCTTTTTGGTTCCCCTTAGTGTTACCAAGAACCCTTTTAGAACCCTTTATTCAGGAAAGGGGTTTCAAATGGTTCTCTGGATCAAAATGGTTCTTACTGGAACCATTAGTGTTACCAAGAACCCTTGAAAAACAAAATGGTTCCAGGTAGAATCTCAGCCCTTGTAGAAGAACGCTTTTGGAAAACTTATTTCTAAGAGTTGTAACTGGAGGGTTGCTGGTTCACAACCCTGGTAGTTACAAGGGTCCCTTAAGTTTGAATTACAGAATCACAATTTGATGCAAAAAATCGACAAAATCTAGTAGTAGTAATAGCTGCCACAGTCTCGTGATACACAGCTAAACTAAACCATTGGTTTTGAGCATCTGGCTTTTACTCATGGGAGTGATTCACTGTCCTAAAATACCACATTTGTTTGAGTTAAGGACAACTGACAGTTTAGATTTACTGTATGTATGAGAGGGAGACCAGGAAGGTAAGATCCATGAAAAGTCAAAGAGGGAGGGGCCGTGGACATCTGAACAGTCCATCAATCATCCCACCTCAGCGGGTCTGTCCCCTGCTCCGTCTCACCCGCCACTCTCTGACACCGGAGCTCAAATCTCGACACCACCTCATCCTCTGGAACTCATTTACTTCTTTCCATCCTACAGAAATTAGCTTTTTCTATCATTCCTGCTCATTAATCTATCCTCACTTTTCTCTTTGCTTCCCCGAAACAGCTGCAGATATGAGGCATTTATTGCGTCTCGGTGGTCTTAATCACCGCCTAAGAGTAAAGAGTGGCGTCGTCCTGCCTTTTATGACAAAAACATTGAATTTTCATCCCCAGCAGTTCACAGGACTTTGCCTGTGCCTTGTAGCCACAGCAGGACACTGCGCCTCTGTGTGTGTGGACCCCAGCAATCCCACGTCGACGTTATGAAGCAGCATCAAAGCGTTCACACGGCCCCCACGCGTCCTACCGCTCCTCTTATCTCACTGTTTCTCCAAAGCTGTCGGACACTGTCTCTGTGGGGCAGACGGTGGCGGCGGCGGCGCTCGTCGGGAAGCTAATAGAGTGCGACTGTATGTGTGCAGTGTGCGCGCGTGACACAGTGAGAGCGCCGAGGTAATGCGATGTGACAAATGGATTTTGCATATTTTCAAAAGCACACGCACACAATTCTCCTTTTTTTTTTTTCTTTCTTTCTTTCCTCCTTACTAATAGCACCTAACTGCCAATATGTAATCCAATCGTCATAAAAGCTGCGTGTTAGGCTTCATTTTTGCGTTGACTAATGCACCACACAAGTTTGGATGTAGCCATTCATGCAGCTCATCTTATTAAACCTGTTCCCTGCCTTAGTCGGAGCCAAATCCAATCTAATAACACATGCTGCACTGCACTTTTATTACTGTGATGTCAACCAAAGACTCGACAATGCTACTCGAGGAGGAGCGCAGACTGTATTTTTTATTTTTTTTGTTCTCCAGACTTTTTTATCACCGTCGATGATGATGTTGTTGTGTTCTTCCACGACTAGGGACACGTGTAATAAATATCCATAGATCAGTGTTCACTGCGGTTTGCAGAGAAGTGAGATTACATACTTGTTTACACATCCCGGGGCTGATTTTCTCAAGTGAAGCTACATAGCCGCCTTGCCAGTGCAGTGCGTGAGTCGTGTATGTGTGAGTGGGTTTGGAGTGGGTGTGATGATCCATGTCCGGGGGCTTTGATTACACTTTGGGTGGAATTCCATCCTCTACCTCTGCTCGTCCTCCCCCCCCCCCCCCGTCACATGGAGAATTGACACCTGCCTCAAAAACAGTCAGGAATCTGCAGCATAATACTCTGTTGTTGGTGCTGGTAAGATCGTGGCATACGGCATCAATATGTATAGCCAAGTACATGTGTGTTGGAGCAGGACAGCATATAAAACATGTAGGACAGTGTTCCCACATCGTACCCACTCCAAGGGCCTCACACGACGTAGACGCATCGGCTTTTTCGTTAATGCCCTCGTCTGCACACGTAGGTTGAAACCTTCTTGCCTTTGCAGCAAGAAGACCCCGGTTCCCTGGGTTCGAGACCCGGTTGGAACAAGGAACTTTTTGCACTTTCTCCCCGTGTGTGTGTGGGTTTTCTCCGGGTTCTTCGGCTTCCTCCCACAGTCCAAAAATTACTTTAAATTGACCGTAGGTCTGAGAGTGTGAGTGTTTGTCTCTATATGTGGCCCTGCGATGGACTGGTGATCTGTCCAGGGTGTACCCCGCCTACTGCCCTATGTCAGCTGCACAACACCCCCCGCAACCCTCCAATGTAGGATAAAGAGGTAGATAATGGATGGATGGATGTCGGTATGGGAGTTACACATCAATTTCAAGTTTGATGTAAATCCCCAAACCACTTTACGTATCAACCCGATAAAGAGAGAAAAAAGGAGTAAAAGGAGAATGAATGCTGGCTTTTTCTGTCTCGTTTTGCTTTCTCATGTTGGTAAGATTGCTTCGCCTTGCGCGCAGGTTTGTATCACTTTCGACCCCCGAAGGACCTTTTGACGACGAAACGGTCCATTCAGTCGTCTCAGCGATATCAACCACCAGAGGAACGTGACATTTAGTTAATAATAAAGACGCCATTATGAGTGGCTAAATTTCAATTGAGTCGTTGCTGTAATGTAGTCAGGGCCTGCGTCGAGGTTAATTGAGACCTTGACAGCACTTTGGTCTCCGCTTTGTGCTTGTGTGTCTTTTCTTACCTCTGGTTTCAGTGTTGGGCTCACGGGCTTTTATGTAAAGCTATTTGATCTGAGTGAAAAGTGTGTACGTTGAGTGTGTGTGTGTGTGTGTCACACGAGTGGGCACCTCTGTGAGTGAAATGATGAGATAGAGATGTACAGGACTTTTAAAAAAGAGAAAGGCATGTATTGCGACAAGCACATATTCACGCGGGGATGAAGTGGTCTCAGAGGAGTTTTTGTATTAGTTTTTGTGCCCGAGATTGAAGTGATCTTCTTCTTCACTCCTCCTAAAGGAAGACAGTGCTCAGTGCTTTACTGTATGGAGGACGATCACCAGCTTCTGGGAGCATACAGGACATGTAGAGGATTACTGAACCCTAAGTGTATGAGTGTGTGTCAGTGTTGTGTCCAGTCTTGTCCTGCCCTTTCACACAGCTCTATCTCAACCTTCCGCTCATTAATCGTAACACAAACAGAACAATATTTTGCGTGTACTTTATGCAGCTCGTGTCTCTCCGTGTTCCATTTTTCTCACCGAGCTAGCGGAAGCAACCGCAAGCTGTTTGTTGCTTACTGTTAAAAGCCCGCTCTTTGGAAGGGGGTCCAGCTTTAATGCATAATTGAAAATGGTTGCTGTGGTCCATTTGCTGTGCTTTTTATTCTTCTAGCATCAGCAAGACAGACACCGCCACGAGGCTGCTCCTGGGGATTTACTTCGTTTTGTTTTTCTTAATGACATTTTTTTCCCCCCCTGCATCTCTTGCTCTCTCCTTTGGTGCTTTTTTTTGAGTCACACTTCAATTGAGATAGCTCAATTATTTATTTTTTTATTTTAGCCAAAATTGCTTTATTAATTAGCTGCCATTTGTCCTTCACTTCCCCTTTTATTCCTCCCTGCAAATGTTTGAAAGAGAGCTCCATCGTCCATGTTAATGTTAGCAGTTAGGATGCCACTTTCATAATGTCCCGTGCAGCAGTTATTCTTTAAATTGGTATTAATAAAAATTGTTAATTTGACAAGCACAGTCCATAGCTGTCAAATAGACACACTGTTGTCTATCGACACTCACCTGAGATTGCTCCTGTGGCAAAGTCGATCCCTCATGGGATTTGGCTTTCAATCAGTCTGCCACAGGACCGCCCCCCCTTCGAGGAAATGCACTGAGTGATTTTGCTGTAATGGAACTTCAGGAAAAACCTCGATCTGAAGATTCACCCATACAGGAGCATCTCTGCCACCCACTTTTCCTCATGCCTCGGCCCTAAACCTCATTAACTGAGGCTGATTCCTCAAACTCAGTCCTCCCTGGGGGAAGAAGAGACGAGGGGGGGGGGGTGAACCCAGGAAGTGGAGTAGCACTTTGATCATGGCTCATGTTGGGGGAACCAGTTGATTTGTATCACCGGCAGACGGGGGAAGAGTTATTTGAGAGATCATGTCACTGTGTGCATCACTGCTTTGGCCAATGCCACAGAAACTGATCATTTGAGTCCTGGGGATTTTCAGTGCTGGTTTTTAATGATTAACCACAGGAAGCAATATATCCTGTTAGAATGAAATCCAAAATGTCTTTCCTCGTTTACTTTTGCATCCACACTTTGACGCGTCAGTCTTGCGAGTGTTGCAACAGGTGTTTAAGTTCCTGACAGATGCACATGGTGTCCTCCCCCTGCTGCCGTTAGACCCCAGCAGCTTCGCATGTGTCTGTTGTACAAACTGGCTGTTTTGACTGGTTGTGTGTGTGTGTGTGTGTGTGTGTGTGTGTGTGTGTGTGTGTGTGTGTGTGTGTGTGTGTGTGTGTGTGTGTGTGTGTGTGTGTGTGTGTGTGTGTGTGTGTGTGTGTGTGCACGGCGCTCGCTGCAGTGGGAGCTGCTCATGTGTTTAGATTGCAGACAGACTGACAGGCATTAGCAGAGTTGTCAACACATTCTCATTCCTTCCTTCCTTTTTCTCTGTAGATTTGTTGTTTTCCTGCTATTTTTTCCCCGCTCAAATCTTATTCTGACCGACCTGTTTGCTCTGCTCTGACAAACTAATTATGTTGCACATAAATCATTCTATCGCGAAGGTGTTTCATCTGTTATATTAGGGTATTTACGATATTATTATTTATTTTAAGATAGTAAAACTGCCTCAGATAGACTTGAGATATCAAAATTTAATAATAATGTAATTTATAATGTGCATTTGATCAATTTTGCCCCCTAGTCTGGACTTTCTTGCTTATTTAAACCATAAAAGTGCCAGAAGAGAAGTGTTTTTACCCATTTTTCCAGAATAACTTTCAATATCTGGCAGTTATTTACAATTTACTGCATGTTAAAATAGTGTATTAACAATTTAAAATGAAGAAAAACAAAAGGTTATATTGAGAAACAACACTAGTTGTATATGAACACCAGCTTGTGCGTGTTAAATTTGAAATACGAACAGTATAAACATTATTTAAAATAACTTTTGTTTGAGTCTTTGTCTCAATGTCCAAAAACAGGCCAAACAATGCAATATATGCATTTAAAATGATGTTTATTTGGGAGTTAGTATGCGTCAACTGACCATCTATAATACTGGCGTAACCTTTTCTTTCTTATCTGTTATTTTGTTCCTCCAGGTAAGGAGGAGTCGGTGGCCACCTTCAAGGGCAACGAGTTCTTCTGCTACGACCTGTCGACGACGCCGATCCAGAGCAGCACCGACGAGATCACGCTCTCCTTCCGCACGCTGCAGCGCAACGGACTCATGCTGCACACGGGGAAGTCGGCCGACTACGTGAACCTTTCCCTGAAGAGCGGCGCCGTTTGGCTCGTCATCAACCTGGGCTCGGGGGCCTTCGAGGCCCTGGTGGAGCCTGTCAATGGCAAGTTCAACGACAATGCCTGGCACGATGTGCGCGTCACCCGCAACCTGCGCCAGGTAAACACTGTCTCCGTAAACCCAGGGCCACCGCATATGGAGTGGTGCCTCTGTTTGACCTTAACTCTGCTGCTTTATTTAACTCTCTCTCTCTTTCTTTTTCCAGTTTTTGTCTCGTCTTCCTTCTCTCCTTTAACAGGCGTTTCTTCTTTGCAGGCTACACTCGATGCTGTGTTTTTGTTTGTTTCTCCGGAAAATAAGCTCACCTTGATGTGCAAAGATCATTCCAAAGCAAAGGACATAAAATTCATTACATCCTAAACGATAATAAGACGAATTATAATTAGATTATAGTTAACATGCATGAAGGCAGAGTTAATAATCGCTATGCATATTAAAGGTGCGGCAGAATAAGTGAAGAAAAGTGTTGTGCTCAATATGTATGCACATAATGCACTGGGCTACACAAATAGAATGCACCCCAATTCATCAAAGGTGACAACGCACTTATACCCTCTCTGAACAAATTACCCAACACATCTTTACAAATCTTTAATCGCAGATAATGGAAAACAAAAGAGCACCTGCAACCTGCAACGTACGAGCATGAATCAGCGGGTGGGGGGCGGGGGGGGCAAGCCTGTGTAATGTCGCACACAGAAACACGTACAGTACGTTCTGCGAATACTCCAGGTCATCAATTGGCAGTTGCAGATACCGGCAGTGAGATACGATCCATTTCACTTAGACCTGCCGTGCTTACTTCTCCACATAGTTTTGGGAGGAATTGTAATTGGAATGAATGTCTTGTCAGACCTAATAATGGCCATTGTAAGCAGCCTTGAATGCACAAAAGGGCCTGATGTGAATGCATTAACACAAAGATGGTACATCAGCTTTTTATGGTTAGCCTGCAGATGCACCCACTGAAAGTTTGAATGCAGAAAAACAACAGGAAGTAGCAAAGTCCTGCGCTTACTTACTTACGCTTATGCGTCCTATTAAAAAAGGAAGAGCTTGAGTGCAAAAATAATTCTAAATGTGGACTAAGTGCTGTTAAATTATGGGGGAGGGGGATCACGCAGACCAGTGTGCAATGTCTTTCACATCGCAAAAATAACAAATATGTTTCAAATAATAAATTAGACATTGAAACAGTCCGGAATTTGTGAAAACAGATATCTTATATGCATTATGCCACGCTTGCCTTAGGATAAGGGGGTAGTGATCACACACTCACAGACAAGCACTCATACACAGTCGGGGTCAAATATGTTATGCTGCAGAACTGTGTGTGATCACCAGAGTGAGACTCGCGTAATGAGTTTTGGAAGCCAACAGGATTTTAAAGATTTACAGCGTGCGCTGACCCGCCGACCACCGACTGCACCGCAATGGCCATTAGTGCAAATGAATAACACGAGCACGTACGCATGCTAAACTGAGGCATTATGGTTATTTTCAGCATATCTGCTTGTATCGCTGCGCCATCCGTCTGTGTAACATGGCTGTTATAATAGCAACGCAACTGGAACTGCACAGAACACAGTTAGGCAGGGAAGTCAGAAGCAGGTGCATCAGGCTGTTGAGATGATTTCCACTCACTCACATGGCAACTTAAATCCCCAGTGGATTATTGTAATTGACCAAACAGGTAGCAGAGGTGTTAAAGAGCTCTTTAGGTTTACACGGGAGCATCCCCACAGAGAGACACGAGGAGCCGACGTATCGACGCCATCGACCACCCCCTGACCCAGTGTTTGCTCTTGAACTGGTAACCGCTGATTCCGTGAGCTTGTACACACCAGTGCACACGGGAGAGACGGACGTGTGTGTACATTATGCTTAAATATGACAAAGACAATGATTCAGGGGAAATCTTAATGCTGTATGTACAGGATGTATGAAGACTGTTCATGTAAAACAGAGATACTTCTTAAGTGCGGTTAATGATAAATAATAAAATCTACACAGTACTTAAGATTTAATGCCACATGTAGAAAGATTTTTTGAAAGTAAAAAAAAAGAAAACAGCATGAATTCTGAGATTTAAGTCAGAATTCTGATTTTCCTCAGACTTTAATCTCAGAATTCAGACCTAAATTTATTCTGTTTTTAGTGAATTCTGACTTTAATCTCAGAATTCAGACTTAAATGAATTATGTCTTAATGAATTCTGACTTTAATCTAAGAATTCTGACTTTGATTTAATCATTTTAACTTTAATGAATTCTGACTTAATTGGATTCTGACTTTAATGAATTCTGACTGATGGATTCTGACTTTAATCTCAGAATTCTGACTTTAATGGATTCTGACTTTAAACTCTGAATTCTGACTTTTATTACAGAATTCTGACTTTAATGTTAAAATTCTGACTTTAATCTAAGAATTTTGACTTTAATGATTTCTGACTGTAATGGATTCTGACTTTAATGGATTCTGACTTTATTCTCAGAATTCTAACTTTAATGAATTCTAGCTTTGATGGATTCTGACTTTAATCTCAGAATTCTGACTTTAATCTAAGACTTCTGACTTTAATCTCAGATTCTGATTTTTTTTTTTTACGTGGCCCTAATCCTCTTCCTTTACCAATACTTATGTAGTGATCCTGTGCATTTTGCTTGATGTGCATGAGATTACGTTATGCTTTCTTGACCAGAGGTGTGGATGACTATCAGGGACACCGTGATGTCAGACTTTCCACTACTAAGACATTACAAACTGTCACTTAACACTTAAATACACTTAGACCACTACAGATAGTTGTCAAATACCATGCACGTTGTTCCACTCCCACCATGTTCGGTACAGTTAATTACATTACACAGTTAATTGTGTCATCTCGTGTTAAAAAGTACACACAAAGACACACTGACTGTTGTAGCTCATAGAGCATCATGCATGAAGCCTGCAGTCTGAGCTGTGAAATCTAACTGAGGTTTCCGTTACAGCCTCGTTTGTCTGGAAAAGTCTCATCCACTTTGTCTGTTGTTCTTCTAACACTGAATAAGTTAATCCTCTCACTAACCAGTCTCTCTCTCTCTCTCCTGTCTGGATGTGTCTATCCGCCACAATACCTGTGCATTTGTCAGCTTTGTGCAGGATAAAATGAAGCAGACAGATTTAGGTGAGGTGATAGGGACACTCCGCCAAGAGAGAGAGAGGAAAAGGAGAAAGGGGAGGGTGGTGGAGGGAGTAAGGAGAAATCGGTTATGCTATGTGGCCAATGACTGATCATAGATTCAGAGCTCCCCTTGGTGGCATCTGGCAGTACTGCGAGAGAGAGAGAGTGTGTGTGTGTATGTGTGTGTCTGTGAAAAATAGTGTGTTTGTAGAATTTAGCTAATCCCTGTGGTATTCAGTTGCAACGTAGACAAGGACACACGCTCTCTCCTCAGTGTGAGTCTCTCCCTGCAGTGCCCCATTCATCCCTGCACACGGTGGTTAGCATGTCTATTTTACCTCCCTCTCTTCTCTCTGACATTATGATCTGCTATCATGTCCATCTTATAGACTTCAGCACCAGTGACCATCCTTGGTTTACACGTGCCGTCTGAGGCAGGAAGCGAGAGCAAAGACAAAAAAAAAGATGATGTCAGGATGTCTTGGGGAAATGATCCGTACCATACACTGCACCAAACACATTCACACTGTGAAACTAGGTCAAATATTATGCATGCAAGGACACTGTAGTCAGCACTGCACGCTGCAGAGTTAAAACAAAACCAGATTATGCTTTTTGCTTTTTTAACTTTTTTTTTAGTATTGTATTGTATTTGAAAGCTCACGAGGCAGGGCAAACAAAAATCAGTTGCTTTGTTCAACATTTTTTTTTACATCATAAATATAAAAGCAACAAACAAATGATATTTTTCACCAGCCTTTAAAATATCATCGCGTAAGCATCATTAGTGTAAACCACTTCCATGTTTTATTCCAGATTATATTATTATAGAAACGCCGTGCCAGGAAATGTGCGGCACGCTCCGCTGAGAAAGTACAGTAATGTATACTTGTGTACTAATGAATTCTTGGAGGGCAAACTTTCCCCCGTGTGAATGATCACTCAAATCAGCGCGGCCTCAACATCACACGCCAGTTTGTTTGTCTGCGTCTGCAGACAATTGAGTCCCACGGGGGGTGGAACGAGCGCAGGCACTCAGAGGAAACACGAGACGCACACCGGCAGGCCAAAGGAGGCGTGTTCTTCTGTGTGCGTCTGCGTTTCTCATGAGAGGAAGAAGAAGAAAGTGTGAAAGAAAGATTGTGTGCACACGCCGAGTGGGAAATGAAGTGTAGTCCTGTCATCTGAGACTAAAGGAGTATCAGAACAGCGGGAGGACTTGAGGGGGGAAAGGCTGGGTGAGAGAGAACAGTTTGTTTCTCATCTGTGGGGGGAAAAAACAAGAACACAGGGAAGTTTTCTTTAGAAATGAACTTTAAATCCCCCCCATCGTGACTAAGAAACATATATGACACCCGTGCCTTACAGAGCTGTAACAATAAGCTCAGCCAGCATCTTGAGCGATGGACCTGTGAACCCAATCTCTCTTTGTTTCTGTTTTTCTCTAGCATTTCCATTTTTGCGTCAGTCATGCTTTCCTCTCTTCTCATTCTCTCACCTATAACACTATCACTCCCCCACTTTGTCTATGTGTCTCCCCTCCCTCGCACACATCCCTTTTCCATGTAAGTGGATTAATGAATGGATCAAACAGATGTTTTATGTCCTCTCAATGAGGCACAGCCCAGAGTTCAGCCGCAGCGGCAGACGAGCTTTGATCCTGCACAGAGATCGGGTTCAACAAAGGTCAGGTCGAGAATTGTAATGCGTCACACATTAGCGGTGACCTTTATGAACCGTATCACAATCCCTCGCTGTATTCTAATCTCTGAGAAGGCTGATATCTTTAATTTGCCCAGGGCTTAGCCCTCTTCACAATGAGAGGAATGTGTTTATGTTTTGTTTTTTTTCAGTCTCTAAAAGGGCAGTCATATCGGATTTTTTTGTTTTGTTTTGCAGGCGCCTGCTTCACAGGGAGAGCTGTGAATGACTGCTAATAGAAAATATATTTAACCAAACTAAAGCCACAGTAAGTTACATTAGAACCAGTGATTATTCAATTTTATTTTATGTATTAATAATGTACATGACAAAAAAAAAAGTTACTTATGATAGAGAATGGCATTAGATCAACCCTTTTAACACAGTGGTGTCAAACGTACGGCTAGAGGGCCAAAATCGGTCCACCAGAAGGTCCAATCTGGCCCACATGATGAATTTGTGAAAATTCTGGAACTGAAATATTATAGTTTTTGTGCCTTTATAGATCCACTATGATCTGTAAGTTGTAATGCAAATGTGTAAATGGTGAAACTTGCATAATATTGTTGAAATTGCACTACTAAGGTTATTAATCTAATGTTTTACTGGTCCAGCCCACTTGAGATTAAATAGTGTTGTACATGGCCCCCGACACCTAACCCTCAATATGTTGGTCTGGAGTGCTTTTGCCCATTTTCCCAGAATAACTTCCAATATATGGCAGTTATTTACAATTTGCTGTATGTTAAAATAGTGTATTAACAATTTAAAATGAAAGGAAAACAAAAAGTCTAAAGTCTTATTGGGCCAAAAATAGGCGTTTTTCCAACTCTCCTGTCTAGCAACAAAAGACGCCAATTCTAGTGAAATTACCGCAATAATCACGTGCTGGATTTACTGTGCAACTTGTTTTCTGATAGCAAGTGTCGTCTGTGATGCGTTCGATGTTAAAAGGTTAAAAAACAACAACAATAGAGCATAAATATAGTCATTCAGCCGAGTACACAAACAAAACCACATCAGATTCCAAACTTGTAGCCTGCGTTCATGCATCTCATACATAATCTAAAGTGCTGCTGCTTAGCTGGATGTCTTCACACTGACCACTCAGCACTTTGCTCACACAACACTTAAGCCGTTTCACTCAAACGCTGTTTTTATTACAGAGTAATGTAATAAAAAGTGAAACCTGTGTTTAAACACGGACTTTTTCACAGACTGAAAAAGCTGTGGGATTTAGAAAATGAACCGCTGTCACAGCTCGGTAGCTGCCGGATCATTAGGGAGAACTCATTGTCATTTATTAGTGTTGTAAGATTGTCTCGGCGCATTGTGATCTTCCTAACGTATTTATCCTTGGATAAAACACACTGTAGCCCTTTAAACTCTTCAGTCACTTATATTTTAGTGTCTTTTTCTTTCTTTCTTTCTTTGTTTTTACTAAGACATCACTATATTTAAGAGTCACAGTTTAACTGTGGGAGCATGATTCATACGAGATGACAGAATGAGATCAGACCTTCACGGCCTTCAGTCGATACCAGAAGCCGGGGCACTCCCCTCCTCTTTCGTGTCGCTACTATCTCCACCTCTCTCAGTTGTTCAGATTGTTTTTCATCAATTTCTGCAAGGCATGATCAGCCACAGTTACCCCCCCCCCCCTGTCCTCCTCCCTCATCAGTCCAACCCTCAACCTTCCTCCTCCAGTAGGCAGCCAAAATTCCTAAGAGAGAGCCAATCAATTCCCTCTCCTGATCCTTCCCTTCCCTTCTCATTTTCACTCTGTCTCTCTTGCACATGCTCGCCTGCAATTTGTCACTTAGCAACTGTGTGTGTGTGCTGTTGAGTGGTGAATCATCCCTGGCTGCAATATCACAGTGGTTGCATAAACCCCTTTCCTTCCAGCTAAGTATTTTTTTTTTGACAATATAGTGTCATATAAAAAAAAAATGACAAGACCCCGATTCAACAGCTTAAATTATAGGCCCTTGTGTCTTGGTGTTTGGAGAGTCCAGTCAATCCTTTAATCGATATAGTCCAAGCTTTAGTAATCAGGTTAAACTGATCAACAGAAGCACGTAAAAACTATCGAGTGAAATTTTTTTACTCAAGCTATTTTAATCTGGAGCCTCAGGCTGACACGTCACGGCCACCCTCGCGCACACATTTTTGAATTAGCTCGTACTGTTAGCATTTCAATAAGGTCAATATAATGCGTTTAACATAATGATTGACTCTTGCTGCCAAATTGAAAATATCTGGCAGTGTGCAGCACACACACACACACACACACAGAGGAATACACCTTCATGGTGACAATGTGGGTTGCCATTCAAAGCAGACGGGGTTAGTGGATTTGTTTGTTGTGCATAATGACATGCTAACACCGCTGTAATCCTTTTTCGGCTTTACTGCCAATTACATGTTAAGTATTTCCAATTTAATCCAGCTGTGCAGTGAAAAGCAGACGTGTAGTTTGATTTACTTATTCCCCACGTGCATCTTCCCCCTCTTTTTGATCAGAGACCTGAAACCTGAAGGATAAAATCCTGCCCTTCCGTCACTCAAACTCCAAACACGTTCTGCTAAAACGTGGCCGTGGCTGTTTGACACCATCACACAGAGATTCTGTGCATTTGACGGCGGTAAAAAAAAAAAAAAAAAAAATCTAATTTGCATCACATTTCTACTACATTAGCATGGCTGCCTGGGTTCCCACACTCAGTCACTCACTCATCTACCTAATTTGCCACTACCTGCTCCAGCACTTTCATGTTTATTCATCCCACTGTCTTGTGGACCCCTAATCGGATAACAGATCTCTGCGCCATTAGCACATTCAAACGGGTGGAAACAGGTCGCGAGACGCTCGTGACACTGAGGCGTGTTTCGATATCGAGAGAGAGAGAGAGAGAGAGAGAGAGAGAGAGCACATGACAGGAAGAAAGGTGAACTTAAACATTTAATTCAGACCTGGTTTTAACCTTTTTAAGATGTAGATAGACAGTGTAAAAAGCACAATGTGCATCCTGGACACATCTCTTCTGACTGCACGTGATCTTACATCCATGAGCTGCATGCAAATATATGCAAATTATGTTTTTTGAGTATGTGCGAGTGACCAACTGATGCAACAAAAAGAGTCAGGAATCCCACTGCTGTACATGAAATAAGAATTTGAATCATTAGAAAGTCACAGTGGCTACAAATAAACCCCACATACATTATAGGTGCTGAGAAGTTTAAAAATACCGTGAAACAGCAGTGGGTCAGAGGAGATCGGCTGAGTCGGCACATTGTGCCAGCTTTAGGTCCAGACTGGAGCCACAAACCACTCTGGGAAACAAGCTTACGCTTAACATTCAGTTTATTTTTCCTGAATTATGTGTTTCGAGAAATAAGTTCATGGACGCCATGGTTCTAGAGGAAAATAAATAGTGTCTTTTAATGATTAAATAATGTATTCAGCACAGTCAACTTGGAAAGCCTCTATTTACAGAGTGTGGGGTGCAGTGGGAGGTCCTATCAAGTCCACTTCCTGGATAATCCTGCACATTCTAACGCAGTTTATAATTAATAATGCACTGGTTGCATTCAGATCTGCCATGTCCATGTGTGCGTATGATAGGATCACTTATAGGATGGTTGTTAACACCAGGTCTGAACAGGGTCAACAGGAGAAGTGACCCTTTTTAGAAAAATAGTGAATATTTTATGACATTTAATGGCTGCAGTCTGCATCTGAATTGGGAAAGTGCAGTCCCTCACTTGTCCTTATCTTGCTTGAGTCAGTGACTTCTGATAATTCTCTGACTCTTGACAACATCACTCAGAGAGTAAAGGCAGTTTATACACATATTAATGCAGTTAAGATGATTCTGAGAAGGAAAAACATCACACTTTTACTGCTGATGTATTTATCACGTCGTGAATGTTCTCTTTATAACTGTCTTTAAATTAGAGCGAGACTCACTTAGTTTGTTTTGTTTTCTTTCTGCTTACCTTATTAAGTCTCCCGAACAAAAGAAGAAAACACACCCAACACAACGTGAGGAGCTTAAGTATATAATTAAGAAAAAACTATATTCGTGTTCAGCTGCCACAGCTGTGTGCTCACACACTGAATCAAAATGCGTGCAAGTTAACTGTACCTTTTTCGACGTGTTATTAATTTCCAAATTGCGTTGCCGTCTTCAGTGAGACGAGCCCATCTGTCTGTCAAAAAAATGGCGACGAGAGCTTGCGAAACAAAAAACAATACGATACAATATCACTTTGTTTGTGTGATACTGATGCAGAGGCGTGTGGTGTTTAAATTTTAAATGCGGTTAATTATTGAAGAGATGCAGCAGTTGCACTTGTTTGTCATTGGACTTGGCCACGCCCTGAAGAGAAGGAAATGGCCGCCATTTAGAGAGAGAGAGAAAGTCAGTCACAGATGAGGAAATAGAGATGAGGATGATAGGAAGCACAACAGAAAAGTGAATTATGGCCATCATCTCTATTGGAATACAGAATATGTTGTACTGCAATTTCCATGCACACCCACACTGTTTGTTTGTGGTCTCCTCTCAGCTGTAATTGCAGTGACATTTATATTTGCACCTGAAGTCTGTCTGCCAGTTTCCATTACTTGGAGCCAGACTTGGAGAGAGGCAGTCTAGAGTGAATGCTGGATGATTGGAATGAACGCGGAACCAAATGTACCTGAAAGAGCAATTTTGAATTGAAGCCCAGCTGCACTCAGTCTGACAGGGTCACCCACAGAGTGGCCGCGTTACCGAGGACAGCTTGTTGCACCACGCATGCACAAAACAGCCAGCCAGCCAGATAAATGTAATATGGACTGACGTTGTGCTTTCATAGTTTGCAACACATACTGAATTCCACGTGTCACTTATCATTAATTCATACAATACAATGTCTGCCTAATGAAAAATCACCTTTTTTACTTTCCCTCCGGCGCCGTAAAAACACCACTGCACAATAGGAAGTTTATCACTTTTTTTTTTTTTTTTTTTTTTTTTACTAAAGGCTCAAATTGGGAAATTTATAGGAGAATGGTAATCGGTCTTGGAACTTTCTCACTTACAATGATGAATCTATCTGGACTGGGTATCTTGGCTCCAAACGCACTCTCCATTGATCATTTTCACAGCTTTGCCATTAAATATTTATTCAGCTTATTTCGCCTGTGGCCGCAATTCAGTGGCGTCCTCCGTGACAGGTGTGTAAAAGATCAGCAACTCAACAAAAAACATCATTTTACATCTCGGCCAACTCTCTCGCTGTCATCCCGCAGATTTCTCTGCACCCAAACTGGGCGACCATTCACAGCTGCAAAGCATGGAGAATGAATTAGAATGTAAATAGTATACGAGCATTAACTCCCGCTCCTACTTAATCCCCCCCCGAATATTTGCCAACGCAGGATATAAATACTTCTTAGCCCAGAGGTGGCTTGAGGACATGTGCTATACTAAGTTGTTTGTCTGCGCCCGTGGTTGTTTCCATGACAAGGATCTTTATCCTTCACCAGTAAACATCGGCACACACACGGCCTTCGTTCTCCCACATGGGTCAATTACAACAGGGATGATGGCGCTGGCTGTCACAGCAGGAGCTACAGACGTGTTTCGCTTTTTTGAGGACAAAATTTGGAACGAGCCTAGTGTGGGAGAGGAACCTAACTGTGAGATGGTAAAATCGACAGTGCACAAAGGGATGAGCTGGTCTGTTTTTGATGATCCGGCGTTCCTACTTTATTCACATCCTCTGCTGCTAGAGTTGTTTATCTCCAAAAATCCTCCGCTTTATGTATCTCTCAGCGCTCTCCGCTGTTGTCAGCCCAATGGATTTCCGTTTTACTACACCTCATATATCCTGCATCCGTCCTCCGTCACACACACACACACTTCCTCCTTGGACGTTATGAAGTGCAACAAAATTGGCAAACAGTGACTGAAAACCCCTTTAAACCCAAACCAGTTACCCAACCATTCTTTCTACTGTGCGATAACAAAAAAAATGGAACAAAAGTTTAATTTACTGCACGATTGATTTTTGACAATGGAGCACCAGTTCAAGAGTGTTCACAGCTCTCAAGCCTGCATTGAAAAATCTGACTTGTATACTATACGCCTCTAGATCTTCTACACACTCGTTTCAGTGGCTTGGTTCACTACGTTTCTTTCTTGTCTGGCAGTTTATTCAGACGGTACTGTCGGCGCCTAACTTTCCTCACCTCCACTCCTGTGTCTTACACCCCATTTAGACTTATTTACAAGACAATGATTAGGGTTATTATTGTGTGGGTAATTTACTTCCCCAATAACCTACAAAGCTTCACCAACAGAGCCGCAAATCAACGTGAAAACGCGTCGAGTCAAAGGAGCAAAGAAGAATTTTAATAATCAAGCCAAGAAGTAATTAAGTGAACAATTGGGTCCGTGTTCATTTTCTATGCACAATTTACATCCGCTGTATACCATGTTTATCCTAATCTAAAATGAATATAAAAAATGATAAATCAAAAACTAATTAAGTCCCCCCCAGTTCTTACACAGGTTATAAAAAGATGCACACTCCTTATATTGTACAATAACTATTAGTCAACATGTTCCTAACCTTCTGAAATGCACTCACTACTGCGATGTAGACGCGCGTTTTGTTCTCCAGATAATGCAGACGCCATCCATAAAGAAGTCCAAGTGTAATGGATTCCTTTCATGTCCGAGCCCCCGTCTCACTCACAATGTCGTCAACGTTTGAAGGATATACTGTACGTTTTTTATTTTTTCCCACAACACATCTCAGGGCTGTTCTTTCAAAAAGATCTGAGAGATAACGGGAAGTTCAGGATTCAGACAGGAACGCCTGAAAGACGTCTAACACTTACAGAATTCAGAGTGTTGTAGCTCTGTTCTCGAGCCCTGCTGTGTCCCTGACCGTTGATGAGAATCACCTTTCTAAAAGTAAATAGCAGACGTTGTCAGGGTTCCACGATCATCAAGGATGTTCACATGTAAATATGACACACGCACTTGCTCAAAGTGTGAGAAACTCAATATCTCAACTGCCTGACCTGAAGCTTTGCAGCTACATGTTTGTACGTAAACAACACATATATACATACATACAAAAAGTAGGAATAATAACAGTTTGGCTAAAATAAATAAAGTATATAGCAAATATATTCTTACAAGGAATAAAAATAGACAAAAATATACCATATTTTTCACTTTACTTTGACGTCATAAACGACGACAATAACGGACGAGAGCATGAAGCATTTTGTTTTGTCAATGTTAGAAAGCAAAATGCATTGAATACACCTGCCATACACTCTTAGAAATAAAAGTGCTAAGTGGAACCATATAAGGTTCTTCCGCTTGTCCTCATAGGAGAAGGTTCTACCTGGAAACCTTTTGGAGGGTTCCACCAAGAACCCTTTCAAAACCCTTTATTCAGGAAAGGGGTTTTAAAGGGTTCTCTGGATCAAAATGGATCTTACTGGAACCATTAGTGTTACCAAAGACGCTTTCTTCTGGAAAGGGTTTTTCAGAAGCAAATGGTTCCAGGTAGAACCTCAGCCCCCGAGAAGGACCCTTTTGGAACCCTTATTTCTAAGGGTTTCTAAGGGTTTTGTCCACATATCAGCATGTCCAGATACAGTCACCCACTGCTGCTGACAGCTTCAACTTTCCCATCAAGATCCAAGATGTCCTCTAGATTTCCCCGCTGTCCGGAGGGAAATCTCAGGCCAGATCCAACTGATACAGATATTTTAGCTTCGTCAGCTGCCGTTTTGCCAACGCGTGCAGCAATGGATCCACTTTCAGACCATCGGAACTGCTGTTTGTTCATGTTTGTGCTTGTGTTATTTGGTGTAGAATATGAAAAATAAGCGTATACAGTTGTTCTCTTGAATTAAAATAACTAAATGGACATTTCTCCCTCTTTCAGGATGCTGCAGATACCAGGAGCATCAGTATAATAATGTCTCTCTTCTCTCTCTGACCTTTTCTTTCACGCTCCAGAACATGCACTGTGTTTATGTGTTTATATGTCTATGTCGTAACTGCTTTAATTTGAACAATGCAATAATCCTTTTCTGTTTTGGTTTTGTAGCCCGTTACTTAATGACTCCTCGGGCGGGGAAAACTTTGCTCAGGGATTTTGCACCTTTTTGACATTCATCAAAACAAAATTGGCCACGCCCCCAAAACAAACACCACTGACCACGCCCATTTTCAAATGGACTACATCCCGACCACGTCAGTGAATACTAACTAATACTGGTGTACTTTTCTCTCATATCCTCCTCCCCCCAATCAAAACAAACATCCCCATCAAAACTTCCCGAACCCCCCTCTGTGGAAGTTGATTTGCTAACTCTTTGTCTCTTTTACTAACAACAACAACAACAACAAGCTTCAGAATTCTTCCAATTTGATTCTTTTCATTGGTGAATTTTCTTTTCCCTTTATTTACCTCTTATGATTTCCAACGACTAACACTGTGTCATTCACGGAATGTGAACCATCTGTTGTTTTTCTCTACTTAACTTGCAACTTACATACTAACAAATGTATTGTTATCCTTTTATCCCTTTTGTTCTTTATGACTTTATTTTATTAGACGGCCCTTTAAAGGAAAAAAAAAAAAAACGAAGAGTTGCTTTCTTTATTTCTTTATTTGGATGTTTTACTATGAGCAATAAGAAATTCTACATTCTTTTTTTTCACCGAGTTAAGTCACCTTTTTACAAGGAGAAGTTGGTTTTGCTGAAGGCAAATTTTCAAATCTCTTTCTCTCTACGGCCTTTTTTGCGTTTTAGGTGTGTTTTCCTTAAGTTTAAGGTTTGTCATTATTATTTTTTTCTTTCTCCTCCCCCTGTTTTCTCCTGAAGCACGCAGGCATTGGACACGCTATGGTAAACAAACTGCATTATATGGTAGATATCATTCTAATTGTCTTATACTTTGGTTTGCCCTGGGTTTTCCGTTACCTCTTTCTATTCTGTTTGCTTTACTCAAAGTAAAATCCGTCATCAATTCCAAGGTAGCTGAAAAACTCCACCTATCTGTTCTTTGTTTTTCTTTTTAAGCCCTCTCTCTCTCTCAGTATATATATGTTATTGCTTTTCTTTATTACCATCCAGTTCCCCCCTTCCTGAAAAAAATACGTTTTCATCCAAAGAGGTCTACCCAAAAATCTTACAAAATGAAATTTATGTTTTATTTGTTTTTGTCTTTTTTTTCTCCTTCCTATCCGTATGAAGAAATAAAGAATCATGATGCAAGATTTTTTTCCTCAATTAAGTATGGAAAGAACATTTAGAGTTACCTTTGTGTTTTTTTTTTTTTTTTTTTTTAATCCTTCTCCCCCCCCTCCCACCCGTGATTTATTTTCTTACTCAACCCTGATTAAGTGTGTGTACACAGCAGGCTTCTCAAGCAGACAAACAGCTTAATGTGGCAACTCCAGTGAAAGGAAGTCAAGTAGCAAAATAAAAGGGTTTGTTATCGTTTCCACCAACTTCTTCAACAACCCGAGTGGAATGGCACTGGTGGGACCGTTTAGCCGCGACGCCTGAGCTGGACCTGTTATCAGAGCCACCTGTTATCCACGCTCGCCGTCCTGTGCTTTATGGAGTCATGAGGAGTATTTACAACTCCTGATTTAGTGGCCAATGGCTCCACTGTAAAGTAGGCCCTCAAATGAGGGCTTGATCCCATTAGTGACCTCCGAGTGATTTATGATGGAGATTCTCAGAGCTCCACCTGAACACACTCTGCCATCATACGCACCAACGTGTGCACTTAATCAAGCGCTTTAATGTGTCAACAGCCTCCTGAACTCCGGGGCCAGACATGAAACCAAAAAGTGCTGATTTTTTTTGGGCTCATTTTGATCCTCAATGAAAGTGCTGATTGTTGTGCAAAAATAAGCAAAACACCCTACTGTCTAACGCCGTAGTATAGGCTCTTAGTTTGAAAAGCTGTTACTTGGCTGAGTGAACTTTAATCCAGCCGGAGCAGCGCAGTGGTCGTGCACCCTTAGCATTCACATGTAGTTGTTATCAGACTTACTTGCTTTCTCTGGAGTTCTCCAATCAATACATGAAGCACTCTGCCCATTGATGCGGAGCATAAAAGGAAACTGCCTGAGTAAATCTGAACTGCGTGCCATCGACCCGTCATTAACACTAACACTAACTTATATTTCTTGTACTTTACTGGCCTCACCCCTTGCATGGAGAGATTTTAACCCCCCCGTCCTTCCCAATCTCTCTTTTTTTTTTTTTTTCCTTTTTTGATATACAGATTACATTGAGTATATATGTATATGTATATATCATGGCTAACATATATACATACATATATCAATTGTCCTAATATAATCAATATAGCCATAAAACATGTTAGCCGCACCCTTGTTGTTTTGTTTCCTTCTTTCTTTCTTGTTTTTTTAATATATATTTTGTTACTTTTATGAGTTTAACTTCAAAATTAACTTACTAAAATGAATAATGACCTCACACCTTATCTTAAAGTAAAGAGGGGAAAAGTAAAGAGGGGAGACAGATTTTCATTTTCTTGGTGAGCAGAGGGATTGATGCCCTCGGGGATAAATGTGGCCGATCCATCAAAAACACATGACTGTGCACAAACGTGTTCATTCTTGGCTCCAATCTGATAAAATCACAGCTGAACTGGAGGCTCAATTCCAACTGACCAGGCTACTACAAGACACTGAGAGTTATATTATTAAATATACATTTCCTTTGGGTATAAACTCACCAAGACAAATATCTCTCCTCCCCCACTTTGAGTTTTCCTTAATCTTTAAAACTCCCCCCCCCCTCTCATTACCTTTGGTTTCATCTGTGATTAGTGACATTGGTTCCCATTCCCACTTCCACCTTCAAACTGACAGTATCCAGTGGCTGTTTTGCACTCTGTCTGCATGTTTTTCTCTCGGCTAGAACGTCTCCACATCAGCTTCCTCACAGGGTGTAGATGCTGCTCTAGCCCAGCACGTGTCAGTCTGTTGTACACGTGTTTCATTTTATTTCTGTTGCATTTCTGTACATGAAAAAATAACAATGGAAATGTTTTCCCTTCCCCCCCCCCCCCCCATTTGTCTGGTGGACGTTGTGCAAATCTATATTTATTTCTCCATTTCTGTCGCATTTTGCCAGATGTTTTGGTTTGTTTGTTTGTGTCACAGTCCATTTGTGTTGTGTCTAAGGTAACTCCCTCCTTCCATCCCACTCCCATCTCTCCATCGAAGTGCATGGCTTGTGTGTGTGTGTGTGTGTGCGTGTCACCCCGTTAACTTGGGTGGATTCATTTTGATTCTTCTCAGACAAAAAACAAAACCCTCGTCACATGAATTAACACATTCAGTCCAATTCTGGATCCGGTTTGAGCAATCGAATTGCAGAGGACTTTTCAAGAATCCTCGCATTCTTATTCCACTCCAACTAAATTTACTAAAACAGTGTTACTAATCTACTGTTTGAATCAAACCTTTGTTGTAACTGTACTAACAACCATTTTTGTGTCTGACTCTCCCTTACTTACAAAAGTACTAACCGATTTCGTTCACCATCCAACCCTTTTCGGCACAGAGCAACCCTAACCACAACCTTCTGACAAGTATTGCCAACACAGCACTCTGCCCCTAACCCTCCCTCATGTCTTTACTAACCTAGGGATGTAGCTTAATTCAGGTTATTCTTTACCACAACATATCCCATAGTGATTTATTGAAAGACAACGCCCGGGTAATAACTTGCTGCCAGACACCTATTGAAGCCCACTGCTGGAGGATAGCCATTTTTTTTCTATTTCTTCCTTGAGCATCCTTCCTTCCTGGGGGTCTAACGTTCACCTCTACTGATGGGAAATGTGTGCATTTTTTTTTCTTGTGTGAGTTGTGAATACAAAAATGTAACACAAAAATTCTCCCCCCCCTCCGAAAAAGACGTAGCGCCGACAATGGTAAGTGATGCGTGGCCAAGGTAAGCTTGATACCGCGTCTCTGCATGGATTGTCATGTTAATGTGCGACCCGATAGGTCGATACATATAAGTCAGATATCGCTGACAAAGGAACTTCAGACAATGACAGACAGCAAAGGAAACATGCTGAAAACCACCGCTGTCCTTGGGAGGTGTATATGTGCCTATAATGTAAATTCCCTCCTGATTCTTGTAAATTGATGAGTGGATGAGCTAAGTGTGCCTTCAGTGGGTTGCCAAGTATGTACTGGGGGTGTCCTTGAATCGATTTGATTTCCACGGTTCGAATTTCTCTCTTTTAGTGCAGATGGGTCTGCCATGTTTAGACTTATCTAGTTTAGTCTCAGATCATTGGTTTTATGTCATGATAACTAGTTTAGTATTTTTTTAAAAGAAGTCATAGAGAGTCATGGAGCTCCGTGTTGCTCTGAAGGTCCTGCAATTCGTTGTTAAGGCCAAATGAATCTGCTCTGCTCTGACCTCCAGTAACATTTTAACCTTGACATTATCATCACACATTGAAGGCAACACCTTTGTAGTAAGATAAGATGTTATTTGGTTGCGTGGTTCCAGTACGCTAATGAAATCCTTAAACCCAGGGTTTTCCCACCACTGAATAAGGTCGCTTGCCTGATGCCACAAACACACGCCTATAGCGCTAGTTATCGCTTTAGCTCAAGTTGAATTTTGAGGAAGTTTAGCTCCATAGCACATAGTTTTACACACCGTGGTTTTCTTGACGACAGCGCGGACATTTGGAGGAACATGACATATTTCCATACAGATGATTGTCAAGTTTGGTCAATGTGTCGCCCCAAATCAGCAGTAGCCATGGTTACTGTTAGTTGGCAGCAGCTTCGGGTTAGCGGGAGGAGGTAACGTGTAGTCGTCCTTCTCCTCCAAGGTTAAATCCTTGATATCTTTGCTTTCAAAATTCAATATTGTGACTTTGTTCTGGTCAATATTCGATATAAAATTGTGAGTCCCCTAGTATGTGCAAGTGTGTTAGATGTGTGGATACAGTTGTGGATCATGTTAGTCATCTCTTAATTCAGGTATAGTATGTTGTTTTTCCTCATTTCAATGAAATCAATGACATTTCATGCGGCAGTATAAGCTGGAATCGTCTTGACCCTTGTCCAGAACCGCTCAATGATCCAGTGACACACTCAACTGAGCACACTGCAGGACTCCACTCAGAGAAAACGTTGTATTTCATGGGAAGACCCATAACAGAAGCTTTATTATTCTCCAGGTAGTTGGTGGTTTATGAGGAACAAGTACACAAGTGAAAAAATTGATTGAATCGAATGGGGGTTATAAACATAAAAGAAATGATTTCCCCTCCACAGGGCCATCTAGTAAGTCAGTTCAGCAGCCGGTGAAGTGGGGAAAAAAAAGAGCACTTCTCATGATTTAAAGGTTCTTCGTATTTTTTCACAGTATATTCAGCTGTAAACAGTTCCACTCTTTCCCACAGATCAGTCATGTCTGCTAAAAATAAAGACGATTTTTAGACTTTTAGAACATTTTGATTCAATTGCGCTGTATCTAATAGAATAATGTTCACACTGGTAAACTAGCAGAAAAAGTTCCCACCCCCAAAAAAATGCTAATTAGCCAGTTGGGATATCACACTTGTCATTTTAAAGTGTGATCACACAATTGCAAAGAGTTTCTGCACATGCTAACTTTCTGTCAAGATGTTTTAAAAGAAAAAGGGGAACGCACAGCGACTTTTGCAGAGAAAAAAATGGTCATGTAGTATATGAGAGAAAATCACTTTAATGGTGTATGGTGAAGCTGACCCTGCTATTCTCAACGTCCTCATTTAGCCCCGGCTTGGGTTCTGCCACCGTGAATTACCTTGATTATGCTCAGCGGTCGCGTTTCATTTAGCCACCGAGATCCAACATTTCATCAGCCATTAATTTTACCTGCGAGCTATTATCACCATTAAGTACACGGCGCTAACGGAGGTGAGTCAATGGTGAAGGTTCGCTCACCGCTGCGGATAATACTGTGTTTTTTATTCCGGGGAAACTTAGTTTTTTTTTAAAGTGACTCAAGGTTTCGAACGACTCGTGGAAGTAAATTAGCCACAGTCTCAATAATAGCCCGAGCCAAATTCCTCAGGTAATTCAGTAAATTTGGATTCAAATTAATACATTTGCATTTATTAATCTTTGCTGAATATTTTACAAGAAGACTGGAATGTGTCCACTCTTAGAGAAGTGCAGTGTATTTCAGAATATCGTCCAGTGTTATCATCAGCCCTCGTCTTCCCCAGCCAGTGATGCAAGTATTTGTAACATTACTCAGCGAGATGGGAGTGCTGTTTGGTTGAAACAAAGACTAACTTGTTGTTAGGATTTATTTTTGGGACCTATAATGAGTGTTTTTTTCTTTCTGGATCTTTAACCCTTTTGTCTTCCACTACTGTTTGCATTTAAATCTCTGATAAACCTTTTCGTTTGTGGAAGCTGTGATGTTGTTGAAGAAAGCAGAACAAACACAAAGTAAATCTTTGATTTTTTTTCCCCCCTCTTTATTTGGGAAGATAATAGGTGTCTGGCAGCAAGCTAGTCAATGTGAAATCCCTCATGGGCCCCCCCCCCCCCCCCCACAGTAAACTCATTCATGCTTGAAGATAAACCATCGACAACCCTCTCCTCTAAAATGTGTTAGCATTCTTTATCATTTTAGTTGGCATTTTAATTTCACAAACTTTACAGGTTATATATCCGCCCTATTATGACTTCAATCCTGTACCCTGTCAATTGGAGGTCAGGCCAAAGATGGTTTGGCCGAACCTTTTAAAGAACTTGCTTGAAATGGCTGATGTCAACAGACACATGCCTCCCCTTCCCCCCCCCCCCCCCCCGTTTCCCCGTCCTTGGCCTCCTCTAATGTTATCTCGTCCCTGAGAGATGAATGAAGTGTCCCTGCTCAAAGTTCCATTTAATACTTCCGAACAACGGATCACATTCTCTCCCTAGTAACAACAGCAGACATAAAAATGTGTTGCCCTGTTAAGAAGGGAAGTACGGCCACAAACAAAATGAAATAAAACAAACAAAAAAGATAAATAAAAATCAATGAAAAATAGGATGAGTACTCAACTGGGGCGACTGATCTGTTTAGTGCAGTTGCTAAGGTTTCCCTCCAGCCTTATGATTTAGAGTGTTCTCTCCCGCCGGAGTGGACCTGCACTTCATGTTATTAGATTAAATATTAGATTACGCAGATTGAGATACAAGGAAAACATTCTCGACTGACTCGTACTCCGCTATTAGCCGTATGAAAAGTCCAATCATAGGATAATAGCTTTGCTGAAGTAGGTAATCTCAAGTAGATCCATCATGCAAAGTGAAAACATTGACATGTACAAAACATCATTGAAACGAACTGAGAAAAAAAAAAACAAGTTGGACTTCAGTTGGAGTGAGGATAGCGCAGGCTAGCGTCGCTACCAAGTGTGCAGGTGATGGGGAACAGATGGTTATGACTCCCTGCAGTGCTGTATTTGTGCTGTGTACATTTCTGCAGAATAACAGATGCTGAATCAGAGGCATGAGTGCTTCACTTTTGCCCAGGCCAGTTCTGTTAGGATAATTAGACGATAAATTGGTCACTAACTGCAAAAGCCTCCCTCCCCCATCAAGCTGCATAGCCGTATACACGTAGTCAAATCATTAAAAGAATGTAGTGCAGTGCTCAGGTAGATAAGAGAAAAGTGTAGAATTAAATGACTTATTATAAAATCATCAACATGTGGCAGTGTGTTGATTCCAACCAGTGTTTTTTGAACAGAATGTGTAACCTTGTGCACAAAAGACCTGACCTGAGGCCATTCAATGTGAACAGACGTTTATATTACTTGTACGTCCTTGTGTTAAGAAGAGGAGTGATGCAGAATAGCTATGGACTCTGTGTTACCTTGAAGACCTTGTTGTTTGAATAGATTGTAGGTAAGATTTGTCAGTAATTATAAAATAAAAAAAATTCTGCACACACAGTGTCATTTACAGTTAAAGTCGTTGGTCAGCTAAACCAGGATTGCTTCTCATCAGTCAGTGATTAGACAGAGTGCTCAGCTCTGGCGTTTTCCCTTAGCAACTGCACTCTAGAGTGAAAGCCCCCAGTTTGACTTACACCAAAAGCAACCAACCAAGTGAGGGCAGTCGTGCGTATTACTGATTTCTAATCCACTTTCTTCCTGTTTTTCCTCCTCATTCTTCTAATTTCTTTCCTCGCTCACAATTCTCTGTTTCTATCTACCCTCGTTCTATCTTCTATCCGTTCTTTTTTTCCCCCTCATCTGTCTCTTTTTTGGGGCCACGCCCATGCCAGGTGACCATCTCAGTGGACGGTATATTGACCACCACCGGTTACACGCAGGAAGATTACACCATGCTGGGCTCCGACGACTTCTTCTACATCGGCGGGAGCCCCAACACTGCTGACCTGCCCGGATCACCAGTCAGCAACAACTTCATGGGCTGCCTGAAAGATGTGAGTGGCTCTTTGTGATTGCCTACTTGTTTTTGCTACGATAAACTCTTTAGCCCTTTGATACGGTACGGTTTGGAACCGCAAAGCCCTTGGTCAGGCTTGTGTCTGAGGTACTTTTACTTGGTAGGGTTATGGTGTGAGCTGTACCCGATGACCGTGGACCAGGGTTAGGGTTAGGGTTAGAGGGTTGAGAGATACGTAGCGTGGCGTTATACAACAAGGTGTCACAACAGCTGTTTGTCTCAACAAAATGTCAATCTTTGTATGAGCATATACTGCATTGAAGAAACGCCAGTCACAAGGGTGTCAACGCTTTCCTGTCGCCCAGTCAGCTGACTATCATAGGTCTTGCTCCACCCGTACCATACTGTACCATTAGTCTGATACCTCGAAGGAAGGGTTCCAAACAAACTGAATGGTTTGGGCCAGTTATTTTCTCCTATTCCTAATGGAATAGTGTTATGATCAACCATATACCCCTGCATTGGTAGCATTTCAGACATCCTTTATTGCCCAGATATCAGTTTGTGTCGTTTTCTCTAAGCTATGAGATTTCCTTGATTCATTCCATCATTGCAATGCAAAGAAAAAAGAAGAAAAAAAACCTGACAAAAACAAAAGTTTCATTGAGAACACACCATGTTCAACTAATACATCATCCTCACACGTGCGCACACAAACACAGTCTGTGTTGACTTTGGCACAGTCACTTGAGAACTCTCAGTGTGTGCAGATATAACTCCCATATGTGAGAGAGTAGGAGGTGTCAGACATACCGTATTCTGAATTCATTTTAAGTGTCATTTCCTCCCCGTCTCTTTACAAACTCCTCTGCAGATGGAGCATGTCGACAGCTACTACACCCTGCCCCCGGTGGGATGGTAGAAAATCAGGTTCAGATTTATACACATCGACTCAGACATGGCTACATTAGTCATGACAGATATGGAGAGGACAGTTCTATTATCAAACTTTCTCTCCTCAACTATGAGAAAGAAATGACTTTTATTCTCATCAGGGCTTTAATTCATAGCTTAACAAGCTATGAGGACCAATCAAGAGGACCAATCACAGCTTAAAGTATTATGCCCTTGTAAATGTAATGACTTGTGTAGAGGCAACGCAACATGGTGCCATTGCATTTCCTCATGAAACTATGCTGATTGAATAAGTAATTACTTTTGCCATCACTTTTAATGGATTGCACAGTAATCACCCTATCGCTAACTTAATTATGCCTGTAGAATTACATTTTCATTATTTGGGTTTCTATCGGAAAGATCCCTCGTGGGTCTTAAACTTCCTAAGGCGTTTAACTATCCTCTCTCTCTCATCAAGACAAGGCTGGATTTACAGACAACATACAGGCCAAGCCCAGGGAAAAGGGGAGGGGAGTTGTGAATATAGGGGGAAAAATTGAGAAAAGCAAGTGCTAACGGTAAAAAATAGAGGTGAAAATGAAGAAGCGATGTGAAGTAACAACGAACTGGGAATGGAAAGTCTGAGCAGATGGTAAAAGGCAGAGCATGGAAGACTTAGAAGAACAGGCTAAGTGATCCTTTTTTGTAGCAAAGTGAGACTAAGTGTTGCCTGGAGAAATGGCCAGACAAGTTGAGAATGTTTAATTTTGAAGAAAAGGAGCTGAATGCATTGATCTGGACACTGCTAACGGAAAGGTAAAAGGCATATTACAGTCCAGTCCGAATCCAGAAAAGGAGAGCTGTTAGCGTGATCGTCAGGCGTTGGCATTCATGTTTGATCTTCTGCCAAGGGATTTATTTTTCACTCATCAGCTCGCGTTTAGATCAGCGCTGTAAAACATCCTTCAGAAATCATGAACTTTACACCAAATGGGAGAAATAGCACACTAACAGCTCCCTCTTATTCTCCTTGTTGTCTCTCTCCGCATAAAAATGCCCTAAAAGTGCACTAGTGTACCGTACGTTTTAAGCTTCCTAAAAGCACAGGTAGCTTCGGATTTATTTTCCTTTTTTTTTTGTTCAAGTCATATGGGCTCAACTATTCAGGTGCGGTCAAGCTCTAATGACCACATCAGCCGGAGATAATCACGCAGAAAGGCACTGAGAAAACCCATCAATGAGAGTAACTGAGAGTGCCAGGTCGAATAGTATTCGCTGAAAGTAAAGAGAAAAGTGACGGGTCGAGGTGAAGATAGTGGCATTTTTCATCATGTGCTAGTTCAGTGGCGCAGCCCGGATAATCAGTAGTGTTATGGTCCAGGGCGAGGCTTTCATGCAAGCCACCGTGGTCAAACGCCTTTGATATGCTCGGCCAACATCCTTCAGGCTGCAGAAATCCAAAGGAAGAGCAGCAGAAGAAGAAAAGTGTAAAAAAAAAAAAAAAAAAGGCACTGAAGCTCTGTGAAGTGTTTTTTATGTGTGTGTGTATACGGTTTGTGTGTCTTCAAAGTTACACACATGCTATGATCATACCATGTGTGATGTGTGTGTTTTCGGGGGGCGTCCAGTCAGAGTCGTGTGGTGTGAAATCCAGTCTCACCCTCCAGCCATTTCTTCCACATATTCATCTCTTTTTGTACACGTCACTCTCTGTCTCACAACCTCCCTCTCTCCATCTGTCTCCCAGACAGTGACCTTGCTATCACCCAATTCACACACCACCATCCATCTCTCTCTCTCTCTCCCTCCCTCCCTCCCTGACTTGTCTCCCTCACTCTTCCCACCTCTCTCATCATTTTTTCTCCGCCTTTCTCTTCCTTTCATCGTCCCTTTTCTCTAGGGCAGTTTTGTGTAATTAAGTCCACCGTAGCGCTGTTGGTACTCCAGCTTTGCCACCCTGACGGCCAAATTAAAAATTGATTTCTTCGTCTGATTCCATGCGGTGGATGAATGCGCTCACACTCCTCCTTGCCCTCACTCGCTTTCACCTCTCTTCCCTCTTTTCTACCCTCCCAACTTCATATCGATGCTCTGTCTCTTTGTCTGCGGCTTCCTCCTACTTTCACCTTTGTTGCATGAAAACATTTTCCGGAGTTGACCATCGAGCTCGTCCAATAGCGATGTGACACTTTCTGCCCTCTTAGTTAGATTTTCTTTTCTTGATAACTTTCCCTTTCAATATTTGGCAGTTTTTAAACTGTTTAGGAATTACGTCACTGAGAAGCTGACGTCACAAATGTGTGACGCACTGGTGAATCTTGTTGGTCGCTCTGCGGAAGTCCTGAGTTTCTACCGTAATGACAAGTATATGGGCGCAAAGCTCTATTTCTCTGCTTTCTGGTATCCATCCATACTCTTCTACCACTTTATCCTCCACATGAGGCTCAGCTGATATGAGACGAAAGGTTGGGTCACACCCTGGACAGTCCATAGTTTTTCATAGTTTTCTAGTAATTACAGTAATGAGAAGTACGCATGCCAAATCCTTAACCCCAACTATTTCGCGGGGTGGAAAAAAAAAGGTGCATCATATTTATTCTGCTTACCTGCAGGGCTTTTGGATTCGCTAAGGTTCTCAATGGCAAAACAAATCAATGAAGCCACCCCCTGAGGAAGATTTCGGTCCAGCATTAGTCGTACTATCAGAACAGTGAAAGCACACGTAAAACGAGTCCATATCTGAGCTCCACATGGCTTGGTTTTTGAAAAGGTCACCGAAGTTAAGCCCCACACAATAACAAAAGCTCGTGGCTCTGCCGTCCTTGACAGCAGCACAAAGAGTCACAAACTCGACGTTATTTAAGTTTTTCAAGACGTCTGTTTGTTAGCGGACAAAGCCCTAAAGTTCCCCAGCTGTGGGCACTTTGGCTTGTAAGATAAGCCTTAATGACCTGCCCTAACATCACCAAAAAGGACATACAAAAACATCCAGGTCGCCCCAGAGGTTTTGAGATATCATAGTGAGGCATATGGTCGTGATGAGTCAGCACAGAGGCCAGGTCAGTCATTAGACTTAGACTTAGACTTTTAGGATTGGACCCTGGGTGTCTCGCAGTTCCATGTTACTCTTCCACCATTATTCTTTGATACCTCACCCTTGTGTGCGTCCAGCTTCTTTTACATTTACTTGCCTTCTGCTTCCCCCCCCAGATCCTCCTCTCTTTTGATTTGTACTTTTGATAAAGACACACTTACTGAATTTGGACGAAACAGAGCCTAAAACGACTCTGTATGATGATTCGCAAATAACCAGGAACCGTCTCGGTAATAACAGATGTCTGCCACGTACACCACCTGCCGTCTGAACTTTAGCCCAAATGATGTTCTTACTGAAAATGACACAGTATGAGTCTCCAATCACACCTGATGTAGCACACACAGGCTAATTATTGCTTCCTGAAGTCATTAGACTTAGACTTAGACTTTTAGGATTGGACCCTGGGTGTCTCGCAGTTCCATGTTACTCTTCCACCATTATTCTTTGATACCTCACCCTTGTGTGCGTCCAGCTTCTTTTACATTTACTTGCCTTCTGCTTCCCCCCCCAGATCCTCCTCTCTTTTGATTTGTACTTTTGATAAAGACACACTTACTGAATTTGGACGAAACAGAGCCTAAAACGACTCTGTATGATGATTCGCAAATAACCAGGAACCGTCTCGGTAATAACAGATGTCTGCCACGTACACCACCTGCCGTCTGAACTTTAGCCCAAATGATGTTCTTACTGAAAATGACACAGTATGAGTCTCCAATCACACCTGATGTAGCACACACAGGCTAATTATTGCTTCCTGCCTTCACCGTTGACAACATTGATCACAGAGAAACAAAACTCTCCGAGCACTTGTTTAGTGTGATCAAAGTCTTTTGATGCATCTATCGCTCGCACCTATGTAGCCACAGGTCCTGTCTTACAAGCATGTGAGTGGATCTTTGACACCTGATGCTTTGCGTTCAGTTATCTCACAGTTGACCTGTAAGATTGCCATCAAGAAGAGAGGGGAGGGGGGGTAATGCAAATGAAGGTTGACAGTTTGTTTGTACAAGAGAATGTCATGTTTTTGTGCTGAGGAAAGATAAGGTGACAGGGAGATTTATGGTCTATAGGAAGGGAAGAACAACACGGCAATCAAAGAGGAAATCTGCCCAATAATTAATTGCGAGAAAATGACGACTCACCCATTATCGCAACCACAAATCCATGCCGTTTTGACAGTTCTTCTTCTTCTTCTAATGATTTCCGCCTGGCTCTAAACTGAGAGGTGTAATGCTGCCCTCCACAGGGGAAAGATAAAATGTCCATCTGCAGTTTAAAGGTCTTCAAAACAGTCCAAAAAGTCACTTTCTGGAAGGCGAGAGACAACATTTCTCATTAACTGTGCTGTTTTTAAAAATGTTGCCCCTCCTCCCGCTTCCCCAAAAATCAGGCGTCGTTCGAGCCTGATTGAATCTAGAGCAGCATGTTTTCCAGCTCAACTGCTCCATTTCCATGCTCTTTGTTTGACACCAGGCTGTTTCCTTTTTTTTTAATAAAAGCAGAACATCATCTCTCTATCACTACCCTTCTCCTTCTCTAACACCTTAATCCAGGCGAGCTCACACGTTATTAGCTGCCACGTTTACCTTTAACGTGGCTAATTACCAGGACTGATCGCTGACTAATGACGCTATTATAACGGCGTACAGTGCATGTGGCAGCGTGGCCATTTCAGGGGATAACCAAACAGGCTTAGGTACGAGAATAACCCAGCGTATATTTGTGTTGTCGCGTTTGATTCTGGTGCCTGTGCGTAGGTGTGTGCTACTCAACACGGAGAGAACGAGATACAGGGAGAAGAGGTAGAGAGTGTGAACACATATGAGAAACAGAGTTAGGGACTATGGGAGTTGGGGGAGAGATACTGTGAAAGATGATAAGGGATGACATCAGTCGTCTGCTGAAATGAGATAGTCAAAAACCAATATGGTGAACCACATTCCACAGGAACGGCCTCGCAGTGGTGTGAATATGTAAACAGGCGAGTGTGCAAACACAAGCAAATAGTAACATAATATTCTGCTAATAATTCAGCAGTTTTTTTTTTTTTTTTACTCAGTGTGAGCAGCAGTTCATCGGTATTATGAAGTCAGATATGGATCGGAAGAAAACGTATTCCAAGAAAATAGAACGTAATCACTCTACCCAATGTCGTTTCACAGGTCGTTGTGAACTGGGGGAAACCGGCAACATGGACCTTTCTTTTATCAAAGGCAGAGCGCTAAGCGCCGAACACCTGAGCGCGGCCACCTACATAAACGCATACACAAACACACAAACACACAAACACAAAGACTTCCATTGCTTCACACTATTAATCCCCGGAGGACAGGGCCCCCCTCGCAACGCAGCGTTCAACAAACAAAAAGGAAAAGTGTTAACTATGAAAGACAAGGATAATTTACTTTGCCTTCAGCACATAATCCATTATAAATGCACACAGTGAGGAATAGAGCCTCACTTTGAACTGAAACAATAGAGTCACATTTCATCAAAGGCTGTTGGAGCCATTTGCTTTAAGACTGTAGGCAACACACACTTTCTCCCTGTATATGGAATGATTTCCCCCCTCGTCGTTTATATACGGACATTTCATAGGTTTATATATTTCATTTTAATTTAAACTTCATGGATTAGACCCAGGGCTGGGAGTTTATGCAACAGTGATCAGAGCTCAGAGCGTTTAGAATGTTGTGCACCCACAGAAAACTCCCTGACTCTCACAGATAGAATCAATGAAAACATGCCCTTGGCAGCTTGTTAGTCCCGAATGGTTGCTCAGTGTTTGAATATTTCAAAGTGTGTAGGATTTTATTACAAAATCAGAGAACATCAGTGAATTCAGTTTGAGGGTTGCGGATCGAAAAAAAAAAAAATCAGCTGTGCGTTGGTGTCGTTTTGCTGCTCACGAGAAAACTGTTTGTTCTTACTTTGATTCTTCATTTTCCATTTGCTGATAAGCTTGAGATTCATTTGGGTGATTAAGGATTTTTCGAGGGCCTGTAGGCGAGGTCTTAGTGTTTTGAGCTTCACTTGTGGAGCTGCATTTTGAATCATGGTAACATCACAGTTTAAATCAGAAACATTAACCTGTATTTCCACGTTCTCTCATATCCAGGTGGTGTACAAGAACAACGACTTCAAACTGGAGCTCTCGCGGCTCGCCATCGAACGTGACCCCAAAATCACCATCAGCGGTGACCTGGTGTTCCGCTGCGAAGACGTGGCAGCTCTGGATCCCGTTACCTTTGAGACCCCAGAGTCCTTCATCTCTTTGCCCAAGTGGAACACCAAGAAGACGGGCTCCATCTCCTTTGACTTCCGCACCACCGAGCCCAGCGGGCTCCTGCTCTTCAGTCACGGCCGTCCCCAGAGTCCCAAAGAGCAGAAGCCTGGTCGGGAGCTGAAGACGGATTACTTTGCGATGGAGCTGCTTGACGGGTATTTGTACCTGCTGATCGATATGGGCTCAGGGAAAACAAAGCTGAAGGCCAGCAACAAGAAGGTCAACGATGGTGAATGGTGCCATGTGGATTTCCAGAGGGAAGGCAGGAAAGGTGTGGCTGCTTTAAACTTGTGTTATGTTGAGAGTTATTTGCATTTTCTGCTTTTCACTGTCACTTCTCATTATGAGCTAACTCACCTGGATTTGACACCCAATCCAACTTTATTTATAAAGCACTTTAAGAGCTGAAGAGCTGATCAGAGATAAATAAAACCTAATAGACCTAATAGATCTAAGAACAATAAAGCATACAATCAAATGATTAAATACTGTAGAAAGTATGAAAACAACACAAATAAACGGTAAAACTCTAAAAAAGGCTCTGTCCCTTCTGAAGATGAAGCAGCTCAGAGAGAGTTCAAGCGGGGCAAGACCGTTTATGGATTATGGATTTAAAAACAGCCAGTGGAGTGAGGCTGAAATAGGTGTTGTGTGTTCCCTCTTACGTGCTTCAGTTAAAAGAAGCGCAGCAGCATTTTTGGACAAGCTGGAGACAAGTCTGACTGACTCCAAAATAAAATAATCCAGGCGGGACGTAGTAAAGGCATGGATCACTGTCTCAAAATGCCGTTCAGAAAGGACAGATTTTTACCTTTGCCAGCTATCACTACCGCTCCAACGTGACGGTCCGATTTACAATCACTGTCTATTTTAAAACCCAGATTTGTGACTGTAGGCTGAACATGCATCCAAACACTGTGTGGCACATTCTATCGATGATGCACCTCGTGTTATTTCTCAATGAAAGTGTATGTTCATACCTGTGTGGTGCAGTCCACTGACTCCGCCTTCATGCGGGCACGACAGGAGCCTGCGCAGCTTGAGCGTGCGGTGTCTGATGAACGATCTGTAGGTGGGCAAGCACCTTGGACATTATATTATGGCTCACGCTAATGGCGTCTTCTAATGAGGAAGGGTGTGAATGAGTGTCTGCGTGTGCGCACGCATGCGTGTGATTTCACCGCTGCTCCTGCCGTAATTGGCTTTTAATAGAAAATTAAGACGGAGTCGTTAATCACAGAAAGAGAGAAGGCCTTTTGTTTTCCGCACACTCTCGGCTGCGTTCTGCGTCTCTTCTCCTCCATTTAGCCTGTTATAGACACATCAGACATACACACACACACACACAGACACACTCATGCTGTTGTCCTCTACCCTCCCTGTCTTTTGTCTGTCTGTTTTATGACCCTAAATTATTCACTTACGACCCCCTTTCACCGATTCATTCACTCACTCTCCCACTCACTCAACCAAACGTCAACCGTTTGTCTCTCTGAATCATGAAAACACACTTCTAACCGCTGTCTTAATACCATTCGTATGAACACAGTCATATGAGCAACAATCTACATGCACTTAATGTTTTAATTTGTGTCTTTTTAGGCTCTATCTCAGTTAACAGCCGCAGCATGCCCTTCAGCTCCCCAGAGGGCAGTGAAATCCTGGACCTGGACAGCGATATGTTCCTGGGCGGCCTGCCCGAGTCTAAGTCTGAGCTCATTTTGCCACCTGAGGTCTGGACGGCGCTGCTCAACTACGGCTACGTGGGCTGCGTCCGAGACCTCTTCATTGACGGCAAGAGTCGCGACGTGCGGCGCCTGGCCGAGATCCAGAGCGCGCTCGGCGTGAGCAGTTTCTGCACCCGTGAGCTCCAGAAGCGCTGCAGCAGCACCCCGTGTGGCAACGGAGGGCTGTGCAAAGAGGGCTGGAACCGCTACATCTGCGACTGCATCGGCACCGGATACCTGGGAACCAACTGTGAGATAGGTAAGGAAGGTGGTGGTGGGGGTGGTGAAGGGGGGGCAAATGTGAGGTTGAGAGGACACAAATAGTACTACACACAATTCAGAATGAACATCTTTCTTACAGGGAATCAAACATATCAAATTTTCCAATGTCAGCAGCTATTTTTTTTTAGGTTTTAATGAATCCCAGATGCCTCCAGTAAGCGATCCTATTTACACACATCCAATAAAGCAAAGCAGGAAAAAAAAACAGGTGTATAATGAACATTTTGATGCACTTGACAATGTGCTGCTTTGTATTTGACACTACCAAGCAGCTGCTGTACTGTAGGAGCAAGAGCTCCTCTGGGAGCTGAGCGAGAACCAAATGCCACCCAAGTCTGGGAGGGAGGGAGGGAAAGAGATTGAAGCTGAAGCTCTGAGTATTTGGCAGCAGTGACGCAGAGCAGTCAGGCCTACTGTCACCATCTGTGCCAGTCATACAAACCCAGGTGGCACAAGGTGAGCTCGTCAAATAGCGCGCAGAGTGCGTCTGACGCCTCCCCATCAGCCGCAGACGACTCGCCTCATAGTTTGCCTTTGCACGTCCGTGGGGGTGAGCGAGCCGTGACAGTGTGGGATTCTGAGGGACAAAGAGGGTAATGAGGGAAGGAGAAAATTGGATTCAAATCAGGATAGTGGAGGTAGAGGAGGAAATGTCTTTATTTTGAAGGCTGCTGCTTTAATGGTGTATGTTTGGATGCACAGATGTGGCTTCGTCGATGCTCTTTTGCCATCTAGTGGCGTTCTGCGTTACTGTAGGACTGTTCTTATTACCAGCCACTTTTTTCTCTGTCAGTGGACTGACTATGTCAATAAACCGAGTGTGTGTTTTTGGTGTAATAATGAATATAAGTCTGGAGGATTTGTGTTGTTTACCAAGGACAAAGGAACGCATGATGACATAGACTAAACTTAATATAAATTAAAAATGAATGCAGATTCCAACCTCCTCACCGAACCTTGGGGGACAGAGCCTTCCCTCTGGAACTCCGACTCACTACAGTTTTTCCAAACTCAAATCAAGACTGACCTGTTCAAACTTCCATATCCATAGTTAATTTATCTATTTATTACCGACCACCTTGTGTTATCTCGTCTAATTATTATTATTGTTATAATAATAAAAGAGGTCGACAAAACAGAACCGGACACAACCTGAGACAAAGTGGAAACACATACTGGCTGACCAGACCACTAACTACAAACCCAGTGCAAATAAATATAAATCCCCCTGTGCTAATTCATCTTGGTTTGATCCACTTCCTGGACCTCTGTATTTAACCAGCCTCAACCCTCAGCCACATGTTTTGTCCATAGAGGACTGGATTTCACTGTAACACAAAAACAAAGATCAATAACAACAGAGAGTAGTGTCAAATATAGAGATGAAGATGTTTTAAACCAACTAGAAGTGAGTTGGTGAAACCATTTTCTTTGTATGCCAAGTACAGTGAAATAGTTTGAATATTACCCTTTGTCTTTTGTAACTGTGTGGTTTATAGGAACAAGGTTTGTGTGGTCTCTGTCAGAGAAGGTCAAGTGTGTAAATTCACCTATCAAATGACTCCTTTTACCAGTTAGCTCACCCACAGGAGCCTCCTTTTTTTTATCTTCCTGCACTATGTTTTAGGAGCCTCTAAAACCTGAATGTGTGAATTCCCCCCCTGACAGTGACTCGTGTTAGCCTTTGGTGACACATATTGACCCACATGACAAAATAAGAGCAGCCCTCGGGGATCTGTCACTCTGCCCAGCTGTCTGTCTGTCTGTCTGTCTGTCTGTCTGTCTGTCTGTCTGTCTGTCTGCAGCATCTCTGACTTTTAAGAGCATAAGGGTGATGAAAATATAATGGCATCTGAGAAATCCTGATATTCTGTCCACTTCATGCAAACATTATCTGCAAGACAAAATTATAGTTATCAGGGAAATTGCACAATCTACATGCTGCCATCCTCAGTCCTGTTCCACGCCTAACAAGTGCAGTGATGATTGAAATGATCTTTTAAAGGTCGTGTTTTCAGTTTTATTTGTTGAGGGTTTTATACTACTTTAATGCAAAGATGGAAAAAAATGGAAATGCCCACATTATTTGTTGATATGATACATATTTCAGGATCAATCAAGGGTTTGTTCTTAAACAGAGCAGCGACAACAAAAGGGGAAGTTAAAATAGCAATGGACATGGCTATTAATTCAGTTCTAGAATGGTTTCAGTTGGAGTTAAAACTTTGAAATGTTTCCAAACTTCTTCACCCCTGTGCAGAGGCGACGGTGCTGAGCTACGACGGCAGCATGTACCTGAAGATCATCATGCCGTTCACCATGCACACAGAGGCCGAGGACGTGGCTCTGCGCTTCATGTCTCAGCGGGCGTACGGCCTGCTCACGGCCACCACCTCCAAGGAGTCCGCGGACACCCTGCGCCTGGAGCTGGACGGCGGACGAGTCAAGCTCACCGTGAACCTCGGTAGGTCACCGTGATTCATTGCAGTTGTCCTTGCTAACCTTTCCCTCTGCACCCCCCCCCCCCCCCCGTCCCTGTCTCTTCATCGTCATGCTGTCTTTTAGCATTGTATACTGGCCAAACCTCAAAATAATGGTTTGGCATTTAGAGTTAAAATCCTATTACTTTTCTTTTGTTAGATAGTTTGGTGGAGAAAAGGCTTCTAAATTTGTCCCTCAGTTTCTGTATGAGAGATCACAATTTATTGTCCGCTGACCCACAGCGCTTAAAGGTGAGAAAACTGAGATGCAAATACAGAAACTTCTCCTCCACAAATTAATAATAAAGCCTGCTGCAGGAAGATAAGACGAAAAAACATAAAGACATTCCTAGTCCTGACAGTTTCCCCACCAACGGGAGCCTGAACCTGCAGCCATCTTCTATTCCCTCCTTGTCCCCGTCATCATCCCCTTTCAAGATCATTGTCTTATTTTGTTCCCCGTGAAGCCCCACAGCTCCTCCACCTGTTCAAAAAGTTCCATCTTACAGCAGTTCCCCCATGGCCTGATCCTGAGCCTTAACCCACTTACCTGTCTCTGGAAGCTTCAAGGTGGCTTTGGTTCTGTCTCCTCCTCCTCGTGGTCCTGCTCTACTCCACTTTTGTGGCGTTAGCTGAGAGGCTCCACTTCCGCCCAGAGGCCGCGCACAAGACAAGACACATATATCCTCATCATAAGTGATAACAGATGAGTGTAAAGTGGCGGTAAAGAGCTCTGAAAGGCAATCTTAGAGCAGAGAAGGTCAGTGAAATTGTAGAGCAAGATTTGTAAGATTGATGGTTCCGCGGGGAGTGCAAATGCCTTCGCTCTAATAACTGGCTTCATGAATGCAGACCTTTTGACTTATTAAAATTTCATTGCAACGAATATTACCACTCTGGGGGAGGATGGGTATGACCTTCCAGCTCTGAATACTTTAAGTCTGTCCTTATTCCTTGAAGGCACAGACTTTCAGGAGCGAACAGGGAGGAGCATGACAGACAGAGGCTTACCCTTGAAAATTGGAATTTAAGCTTCCACAGAGACGGGAAGTGTGCGGTGAGCAAAACGAAGGTGGCTATTCCTCTTTCTTTGACTTCTCTTCCACTTCTCTTTTATATCTCTCTCTCTATATATATATATATATGTATATATATTCCTCTTTTGGTCTTCTTACGCCTCTCTTAAACACCACACTTGGCCAGGACTCAGAAGATGGAACTTTTCATCCCTTCAATGGCCTGTATGTCTGCGGCCCTCGGATCAAACAGCCAGAGAGACCGGCTCACAGCTGTAGCTGACACTCGTGGATTTAACGCTTTACCTGTTAAACATGTGTTGATAATTCCCTTTTCTTTCATGAAAGAAGGTCTTAAAAAGCCACAGCAGCTTAACACACATGAGAATACATCCCAGAAACAACAGGAACTCCCCAAATGTATGTTAGGCCTTGTAAAATAATTGGAATCCCTCTAATTACTTAGAAAGTAAGGACTCCGAGATGATTTCCTTTGTTGATCAGCTACATTCATCAAGACTTTTTCCTTTTTTTTTTCTTTTTTTTTACAAACACCAACATCCGTCTCTACAGAGTGACCCTGGTCCCTGGCTGTTTGTGTCCACTATTCTGTAGCGGTTGACAGCTCGAGACCACAGCCCAGCCACACAGCCGCATGCACATGTGACTCACTGCCACTAGATGGGAGCAGAATATTAGTGAATGGATTTGGTGGCATTGTCATTCCGACACTAACCTGTGAGCCGTGTCAAAAGTCGGTCACAAAGCAGATGTTTGTTTTACCGACGTCGTGCTTCGACAGGGCTTTTGACAACAGAGCTTCTGAGACCAATTTTTTTAAATCATACACAGTAGGGTCTTACTTACTTGTGGTTTGTGTGCACCAGGCGTGAGGTGGCTGGGATGTGCAGATCACCCTTTCTTGTCTTTTTCACTGTTGGCTTTCTTGTGCTCCAAAGTGCTGCAGAAGGCAAAATGCTCCTCTAATTACCAGGGAAGTGGGCCGACTCCCGTCCTTGCTCATTGCGTCCCTGTTAGGTTTCTTTTATAATAACTGTCCTTATCAAGTAAAGCGCCATGAGATAATGTATGTTATGAAATTGGCGCTATAGAAATAAAATTTCATTTAATTGAAGCAGCAAGACAGTGTTATGTGCGATTATATATTATGCTCTGTAGTAGAAGCAGGAAATAAGAAAGTCGATTTTTAAATGATTAGCCTCCATCTGGCATGTTTTATGTAGTCATTCATATGATATTTAGCATGTTTTATATAGTGTTAAATATAAATCAAGCGTGGGAATCTTTGCCAGATTGCAGTGTGCACGATAGCAGCAGAACACTCTGGATAGTTTATTTTCATGTCTATGATTTAAAAACGACACGATCTGCAGTTTACTCGTACCCTAGTGTGAGCCTTGTCTTCTGCCGTGCTTTGGGGGTGGGGAGGGAAATGGGTTTGAAGGAGGGATGTGAGGTAAAGGGTGATCCTGACTCAGAGCTTGTCCCCGGATGGTGGCCCCAGAACAATGATTGGTTGTCTGCAGAATGTACCTTGAAGGATGTAAAATGTCTTTCTTTTGTTTGTTTTTCTTCTCTTTGTCCTTTCTCTTCTTTCTTTCTTTTTGTCTCTCTCTCTCTCTCTCTCTCTCTCTGTCCTCTTTTCTTTTCTTTTATTTTAACTCACCATTTCACTCTCTTTCCTGCCAGATTGTATCAGGATAGACTGTAGCCTCAGTAAGTGGTTCTATCCATTTTTCTGACTAAACTGTTGATGTGTGTCTGTGCAGTGGCCCCTTTTTCTGCTCTCTAAATTCACACTTAATAGTCTTTCACATATATATTTATTGTACTATTGCACCCATGTTTCTTTTGACTTCTCATTTCCCATCTCTGTGGAGCGCGAGAGCTAAATTCTTTGTACGAGTCGTCACAATCATTTCATTTATTCTGCCACTGATTTAATTAGTTTCAAATGTGTAATTATCATGAATTCGTCACCCTGCAATTTCATTATTTCTTAGATAACACCCACAATGTTCATGTTCCTGCCAACTGAGCAACCTGACACCCCCCCGTTGGCTTTTCCTATTTTCTATTATGCGGCGCTGAGTCTTTGCTCCACTCTGCTGCACACGCAGGTGTTGCCTTTTTTTTTTTTTTTTTTCATCCCATGTGTGGCAACAATTGTAGTTTTAGCCCCCAGAAAGCTAATTGTTTATCCACTGAGAGGTGGCAGCACCTGCTGCGTACTTGTTTTGGCAGAAAGCTCATGTTTTTCTGCCCCATGCTGACACAATGATAGCAAACACTTATTGCTATCATGGCCCATGTGACAATTGAGTGAACAGCACACAGGTAAGTGCTGCCACGCAGCAACGAACCAACCCCCCCCAAAAAACGATGGAGGGAGCGGGAGAAAACCTCATGTTTTGCGACAAGTGTTGTACGTCTGTGTGCGTGTGAGTGTGTGTGTGTTGACAACCCAAAGTGGTGATAACCTGAACTAAGTGTCTGTGGTCGTGCTGTCAGTTCAGCTTGAAGGGAAACAACGCTGAGCGTCATGTCACCTTACGTCCTTGTTGTGTCGGTAAATTCACAGCCAATTATCCAGTCATGCTGTTAGTGAATATGGTGCAATTGTGCCCGATAAAGCTATAATGACGACTGAAATTTAACAACTTTACAGCAGGTTAATAACAATTTAGTTGTACTTTTTTACCTTACATTTACAGTGTATTTACATTTATGAAGGCTAACACCTGTTAAATGGCATTAATGGCATTTAGATACAAACATACTTTGAGGCAAAACTTTGAATGTTTTGACCTTAAATCGTTGAAATATTTCTCTGATAATCAAGTGTTTGTTGTGCGTGTTGAAGCTTTAATCAGCTGACAGCATAATAATTATTGATATTAAATGTGCATTATGTAATAAATCTAAATCAACCGGCCATAAAATCCTCCTAATATGTCACAGAGACTCAGGAATAATGTTCATATAACAAACTGAGCTCACCAACAACAACAGTACAGACAAAATATTTGCATTAAAAAAAATCTTTTGCAGACTGCAAATCATGTTTTTGCATGTGGCGCCACCTACCGCCGTCTACCAATCATTGCAGTCAGTAGAGTCTCAGCTGCCGAGCAACCACGGGTTGCCAGTTACGTCAGAAAACGAAACCTAAAAGACCTCTGTATTTTGAATTTGAATGTAGTAACCGTTTTTGGCCACATTCTTACATATGGCACCTTTAACTGATTTGAAAATGTCTTTTTTTTTCTCTCCACCATATCCTCCCCAACTACTGTATTTAGATGTCAGGTCATTATTTTGCACATCATGTTTAGAACACGGACTGTGCTCGTGTCCTTCCGACGTCTCACCCCCCCATGCGATTACTTTGCACCATATGCATAAACTAAATGTTTAATGTTACACAGCAGTGAGTGTATCCTCGCAGAATGGATTTTAACAACCGTGCGTAGGTCATAAGGTCGCGGCTCGTCGACTTACCGGGGAGATAAACAGTGCAGTCGGTCCCAGACGCGACGTGCATGCATAAGACATTCGCTCCATGTGTAAGCTAACTGGGATTTGGCCCACTAGGCCATTAAGCTGTCAAACTGTCAAACTCTACTCACTGACCACTCACGCCGCTCACTTTGGTGCTCTCTGCACTCGCGGTGCACTCACAGTGCTCTTGTTTCTCTGGCTGTTGGTGAATATACGCCAAAAATATAAAGTTGAATGAGTGAATGTGAACTACAGGACACAATAAACACTTATCACACCAGCCCAGATTAGGCCAACAGTTAAAAATGAGCAGAATGAATGTCAAATTTTTAAGAGAAAGTCGAAGAAATCTGTTACTTGTTGTTTTTAACCCTCAGAACACAGAGCATTTTGGCTTCTTTTCATTTAAATGTACAGTATATACAGAGGCCATAGGCTTTTTTGCCCCCAACAAAACCAATAGGAAATCTGATTCATATTATTTTCTGTATAAACACAGGTGAACAAAAAGTACTCTATTTTGTGACTTCTGAAAAACTATCAATACTAAAAATGTGATATAAAATGAATCATAACTTAAAGCCTGAATATGTGACCTAAAAACACATACACCCCCAGGATGTCCATATAAGGAGTTGTGTATTATTCCCATAGCAGTTTACCATGTGATCTGAGCAAGGGTTAAGTTCCCCCTTTAACAAATCTGAGGTTAAAAGTTCAAAGTTATTCCATGTGCTTTTGTCATATTGGTGTTGAAAAATGTTTTATATTATGATACATATTGTTATTGGATTACATTTTCTGTTGCGCTTGTGGTTAAAATCAGTGTAGTGAGTGAGTGGAAAGGCCTTTTGCAGACTCTTTAATCAGAGGGTTTGTGTGAGACATAAGCCTGTGCAATCAAAAAGAAAAGCCTCAGAAGCTTCCATAATGCATGGAAGTGGCCTGATTATGTTGTGTGTGTGGAACCACGAGCATTAATCACATTGTGCAGAAGAAGAAAAAAAGCCCCCATACCCCAGATTGACCACTAGATGTCAGACAAGCACCTTGGATATTGTGTTCACTGCAGTGATGGAGACTGAAGCTGTTTTTTTTTTATGACACCACAGGACTCTAAAACATTGTTTCCCCCTCCCTTATGCTCATAGACCTGTCTTTGATGCTGCATTATTGAAAAAAATACTATATCTGGTTGGTTTGAGGTTACATGTTTGGATTTTCTACCAAGATATTTTTACTTGTCAGAAAAAAAAAAAATGTCCCCGAGTCCTGCCGCAGCATCTTTTCCTCACAGAACGACACCTAAAAAAGAAAGGATGTTTAGGTTTCTTTCTTTTTGTATGCACTTGTATGAAAATATGCTAATATTTATGCTGTTGTTTTGCGTTTTGTGTGGCGAGGACGAGTGTTCCGACGGCTTTACGAGGGATATATTTATTTTTATTTAACCTTTACATTTCTCGGTCTACTGAGCATTGTTCTACGGCAGTGCTGGCTTTGCTTTGTAAGCACTAAGTCACAAACAGCACTCTTAAAAATATCCTTAAGATTAGTGTATGAGGGGAACAGAGAGCGAAAGAGCAGGGAAGAGAAATTGAGAGCGTGATCCATGCAGAGCTGCAAATAATGAATTCCATGACCTGACATCTTTGCTTAAGTTTGTGGAAGAGATCCATGTCTCGGTGTCTTTACTGGCTGGTCCATGGAGGCAGGTTTCCTCGCTCACATCTACTTTAGTCTTAGTGACACTTGCTCACAGTAATTATATATATATATATATATACACGTCTCGCACATTCAACTGCACAAATAGATATCTATAATTCATATGCTGTGCAGATTGACAAAGCCTCCGAGTGTACAACACTGCATATCCCTGATCTAACTTACAGTTGACAGTAAATCCATTTTTTTTTTTTTCCTGGTGCTGAAATAACACATCTGCACCAGAACAGCTGCATTTCCCTTACCGACTCATTAAAGACACAACTTTAAGTGAGAATGGAAAAGGAAATTTGCACTTTTGGTAATGCAAACACGAGAACTTCTCCTCCAGCAATGCGTTCAGGAAGCTTCTCCGTTTCACGGCGCCACTGCTGCCACAGCTAGTCAGCGGTTGACCCTCTGACCTCTTTATTGCCGGACTTTGTGAGGCTTGGGGATGCGGAAAAAGCTCATCCCTGTGTTATTGTTGTTTTTCTTATTGCAGTATGTTGTGACCCGCGTTCTCCTCACCTTCACGTGGAGAAGCTTTGTTCAGGTCACGATGCGAGATTCAGCGATATCCGCTCAGATGTTTGGCCCTCACAGCGGCCCGCAACACCTTCTCTCAGTGCTGGATGAGATGAGATTCAGTCTGGCATATGGCCAACATGTGGGCCACACAAGTCTCCCATCTGCTAATGTCGTACACTTTGGCCCCGTCCACCTGCGAGGGTTCTCTCTGGAGCATTCTGATGCTTTGTGTCCATGTGTTTAAAGAAGGAAATAAATAGCAACTAAGGACAGTTCATTTCCTAAGTAAGCAGTTAGTGTTTCATCTTCATTAAACAATATATCTATATCTAGACAACAAATTTTGGGGGAAAAAAACTCATAAATTCATTATTCATTTATATTCATGAAGATATTTAACTGAATTTCAAAGTAAAAGTGCTTGTTTTCCTATGGAACGACCTATCGTTCGCAATAATAACATATTTGTCATGCAAAAACGGAGAAATAAATCTGAAATCAACTAAATAATAATGCGCACAACTGTAATTAAAACACCTATATTATTATATTGAATATAATACATTTAATAATGTGACAATTACACATTATCACTTATATAGCAAATACATTTAGTATTGTATTCTGTCTATATTAAGGCTTCAAACTTACTGCACTAGCTTCACGAAACACTAAATAAGTATCTGTTAAGCATCACTTAAATTGTTTTTTTAAGGGGGATATTTTTAGTTTTTCTGCACCTGGCAACTAAAAAAATCTGTTCAAATTAGGCAACATTAATGTGTTCTTTATTCTGCCAAACAGACATTACTTACTGGGAACAGGTGTCTGCTCATCCATTGCAATTTTGCCTTCTTGAAAAGTAATATTTGAAAAAGACTAAAGTGAAAAAAATTATTTCTTTACTGGTTTTATGAGGAGTTTGTGCTTTTACACGTTATTTTGTTTCCTAATATATTACCTTGAGCTTTTGTACTTTCAGACTCTTTAAGATGTAAATTAATTGAGTCTCAGAGCTTCATATATAGTTCTATAAAAACATATCCTATTATAAACCTGGAAAATAGCTCCGTGCTAAATTAGAGTCATCTTCTCACCTAACTGCATGATGAACGGATCCTGTCGACTGTGATTAAGTGCAGAGAATTTGCATTGGAAAAAATGTGGTGTTGCAAAGTAATATTTAAATCTAGGTATGGAGGCGGGACGATGAGGTAGAAGAGGTAAATTTACCAAATCTAGATACCTTTTTACTGTAGTTATATACAATATCTGTGGAACCCTGAGGTTTTTATACATTTTGACACTTAGTAGTTTCGTTTTTAGCGACTTTGCAGACCCTCGACACTTTGATTTCTTTTTAAACAAAGCAAGTTGCGACAAATCTACCGACTTTCTGTCTCAAACCTAAATATTTTACGAGTAGGAAATGAACAATTCTGCCGCACGAGTGAAATCCATCTAACTGTCCTGTATTTACTGCGGGCGGAGAGTCTGGGACACACACATAGGAACAGTCACTGATCTGTATTGTTTATTCAAGTAAAAAAAAAAGTCTCTTTCAGACTGACTTGAGTCATCGAACCCTTTCTGCCTTTTCCCTGATCATTTGCAGAATTCGAGGTATAGATTGGGGCTACGACTCGCCACCTTTCTCCGGCCGAAAATAGCACACACCGTAAAACTCATTGACACGCACCTTGCACTAATGCGGACTGTCGATAGAGCCGCTGCTTACAGCGGGGACTGATGAGAGACCTCTCCTAAAGCCTCATTACAGCAGAGTGCCGGCTCCTCAGCAGGAGTGCACTCCAGTGTAGGGCCTGCTTCTGTCATTTCATTATATACTGTTATCACATTACGACCGAGACTAATTTAAACATTAAAACCTTGTTCTTTTTTTTCCCCCATCAAAAAAAAGACATTTTTTTGATTAAAAGTTGCCACATGTGCCATAGGAATGCATCTAATCATCACACTTATTCACGGATGTACAGTAATTATAGTCAGATCCACTTGAGCTCTAATGATTCAATATTGATATTAAAAGCCCATTAATTCAGGCATTCACAGAGTCTACAATTATTATTATTATTTGACTTACTTATTTATTTATTTTTAAAAGCCAGCTGTCCTGACAGCTGTAGCTGTTTATTTTTGGCTGCATTTTAAAATGAAGCTGCATTTGTTAGTTTTTTCAGCAGTTGGTCACATTGGTGCACTTGTTAGCCACTGTCATGTGACTTAGTTCTTCAGTTTTCATCATCCAACATCGGTAATGTAGTGTAGTACCTCGTCTAACCACATATAAACGATAAATTATCAATCTTTAATGTCAAATAATAGAAAATAGTTTACATTTTACACGTTGTATGTCAGTGACACATTAGTATTGTAATGTACATTTCACAAATCTAAGAAATACTTTTTTTTTGTTAGATTCCTAATATTTTGATTACAAAATTGTCTGTAAATCACACTTATTTCACTTCTTTTGCTTATTTTAACCATAAAAGGGCCAGAAAATGTCCTGTGCTTTTGCCTATTTTTCCCAAATAACTTTCAATATCTGGCAGTTATTTCCAATTTACTGCATGTTAAAATAGTGCATTAACAATTTCTAATGAAGATAAACTACTTGATTAGTACATGAACACCAGCTGTGGAGAAAACCCTTCTCTGATGACACTGGCGTCCGTGGGGAAAACAGATATCGCTTGGTCGACCTGGGGAATGAAATGATTCACTTCCCACCAATCAGATCCGTTTAATTGGTTCATTTTTTCACGTAAATGACGGGGTAAATTGAAACCATCACCATTCCTAACATCTACGTAATCATGTAAGGTATAAAATGATTTTATGAAGGGTTTATTGTCAATTTTTTTGTACGCTTTTTGTTTTGCACTTTTGATGAGTAGATGACCTCGGCAACAGCGCTCAGCTCGTCCTGAGATATTAAATTCATTTCTAAGATTTCAACACACCATAAGAGGGGAAATCAGCCCATGCACAAAATCCTATTGATTTCCACTTAGTAGTAACAAAATCCCTTTGTGTTTTTTTTTCCTTCTTCCCAGTGACCTACTTCATGTCCTTTAATTGACCAATGTTTAAGTTAAGTGAATGTGGTTTATGTTTGTGTAAGACGTCTATTGAGCAGAACAGTGTGGACCAATATTGGATATAACACAGCGATGACTAACAGTGCAGCGACCGTTAGACAGGTGCTCTCCCACGAACACACACACACACACATGTGCAATCACCATCTTGTGGGTAGATGGATGAATGTGAGATGAAGACTTGAATCTGAGACACACACACACACACACACAGGCATATGTATTAGGGTCATTGTCACTGAACCAATCAGGTTGTCTCGCTCTTCCCACGTGTTCTGCTGAGTCATGACTGATGATGTATCCGTGTAAGCGTTCCCACTGACAGCAGGTATCATAGCCATTTTTTTTTTGGTAATTTGAACTTATGGGTTTGGGCACAGTCTAATGTATTTTAAATTGGGTTCTTATCTGCCTCACCAGTCTCTCTCTTTTACTCCACAAGAGGTTTCCAATCACTCACTGTAAGGCATGAGTCATCCGTGAGGCACCCTTTCTCTGCCAAAGTGATGTCAAAGATTTGCAGTAGGCACATGAGGAGGCGCCTCCAGCATGTGCTGTCATAGTTGGACTGTACTTTGTTTATTTTTGAATTGAGCTTAGATTTTTTAAGGCTCCAGTAGAGGACGGGAATGTATTTATTCAACCCCTTTAACACAAACATCCCAACGCTTTCTGAAAGCTGAGAAATTGCACGTCAAAGCCAACATGTGGTTATTACGGTAATTTCACTCGCGCTGTTGCAGGAAGCTGGCGAATCAGCGTCTTTGTTTTGGCTTGTGTGTGGACATAGAGACAAACACTCAACCAAATGTTATTTTAAATATTTGTTATACTGTTCAAATTTCAAGTTTAACACACACAATCTGGTGTTCATTTACAACTATAGTCTGTTTTTTGTTTTTTTTCGAAATAACATTCTAAATTAATAGTTTAATACACTGGTTAAGCATGCTGTAAATGGTAAATAACTGCCACATATTGAACATTATTCTGGAAAAATGGGCAAAAGCAACTTTTCTGGCCCTTTTATGGTTAAAATAAGTTTCAAAAAAAATGATGGACAGCAATCGTTTGCCCCCAAACATGTATAAATATACTGTAGACTTGTTAGTGTGATACTATACTGCTGCCTTTACCATATTTTGATAGAAAATGACCTAAATGCCTCTTAGAATGTTAAACAGAGACGACCTAAAAAACGACGTGCTTTGAAGCCTAAATATAAACATAAAAGAATATGAAATCACAGGAAGTGAAAATGTGTAAGAACATCAATGCACTGATGTTACAGTGCATTGTACAGTTACGTTACAATGCGTCGTGACCTCACGCTCCTAAAACAACATAACTCCAAACACACGTCTGTCAGGATGTCTCGTAAAGCTGAGGCTAATGGCTTTGACGGGAAACAAAGTTCATGTACGAGCACAATGTAATTCTCATAATAATTGCATGGCCCATACCTTTCAAACCCATATGTATCGGAGACTACGCTAGCGTCATCACGAAGAGCTCCATCCTCACTTCCACAGTATAAATTAGTAACCACGCATTAAAGCTGTACAATCGTATACACGTTCAGTCCTGCAAGTGTTTACTTTTTACTGCACACTTACTCCATTTTGACTCGGAGTGTGCTGTGCTGCTTGTATTCATACAACTTTTGTTTTTATATATATATATATATAAAAAACATAAAAGAGGGACAATCAGCCAAAAACACTCTACCGTCGAACCGAGCTCCACAAATGAGCCGAAGAGCTTTTATTGCCATGTACTCACAACTGAAAGGGCAATACTCCAGCTGAAGGACATGCTGGCAAGGTGATGGACCGTAGTTGTGTAAAAACCGTTGACCTCAAAAAAAAAAAAAAAAAAAAGTTTTGTCTATTTTATTCACCTACTTTCAAAATGTTCAGACTCAGTGTTCAGTGGTTTCAGTGTTCATAATATCGGCGACTGTTTCTTCACTGTTGAGCCCGAAGAAGAGGCGTTTATATACCACGCTGTGGAGCAGATGGTAAGGAAATTGAAATTGACAAACCGCTGACTGATGACTGTGGGAAAATGAGGATGTCCTGTCGTCTTCCTCCTCCTCTCTTGACTTGCACTCTGGCCATTTTTCCTTTACCTTAGGTAAGTTAGACGATGTTTTCCCTCCTGCTCCAGTGAACAGCAGGTGGAGCATGGTAGATAAAGAGGTTACCAGTGTATAATTGTACATGTTGTGTTGTCATATTGTAGTCGTCCATGACTTCACAGACCTGAACCAGTCACTAGTTTACTGTATGGTATCCACATTTTTATGGATAGATAGCGTGAGGATGTTAGTGGTCTCTGTGTTCTTTGACCTTTTGATCTTATTAAACACAACTGGAAAAATTGAAAAGACCAGTTTAGCCCAGAGAAAATTAATGAAATAGCCCCTATCTTTTCTAAGAACTTTACTTTTATTATTTTTAATAAAGATCTTGGTGTATTTCCAACAAAATTACCCATGGAAAAACCTTCCATCGACCCCAGATTTTCACCGAAAGTAGTGCCTACTCCCGTCGCAGCTAGGCACTTTTCAGATTACCAGGAACTCTGGAGGGGGTGGGGATGTGTGCCGAAGAAAGCTGATTGGTGGAGCACATTTTGCAGCTGTTAAAGCCAAATTTTAAACAATACCTTTGAAAGAAGATGAAGAAAGTAGAACTTATTCATTTTGGTTCATTTCAAAAAGGAAATCGATGTACGCCAAGTGGACGGACGGCAAGTTCCAGGCAGGTATTTGCAGAGGAGGAGGATCAGCAGTACTTTTAATCGACCACAGAATACGACCATGACGATGCGGTGGTATCACATATTAGTGGGAATTCTTTTCCCCAGTTAAATAAGTTCCTGGTAATAAAAGTATGTCAGTTGGGATTGGCACCAGCAACCCCTGCGACCCTCATATGGTGGATGGATGTTTGACGATGACCTGACATGCACTGGTGTTCTCTTTTGTCTTATAGTTCATCCAAATAGACTCAGACATTAAGCATTTATGCTGCCAAAATGAATATTTGCTCAGTTAGGTTCAGCTTATCGTGGACAAGAATGAAGTTTTCAAACCACTAAACTTAAAAGTTACCCAGTTTTATACTCTGCTTATTTGCAGTGTGAAGTGTGAACGAGATATTTTTGCATCCTGCATCATCAATTCAGAACGACCCCCCCTGTCTGTATGGAGTGCAATCTCCCTTTTGAAATTGTATTTCATAGAATTTTGTTAGCACACAAAACAGACTTGTCCAAAGTGATCAGATATCAGACGTCTGCATTGGGAGCTGGACCTAATGTGTTGAATTGTGATGTGCCGGCGTCAGCGTCACGGCCTCGGTCCACTATCAGTCTGCCTCCTCCCAGCGCTACGTCGCACCAGCGACAGGTTAGATGTGAACTCATTACACTGACATTAATGAGAGAACCGGCAGCAGCCTGGAGCTGTCAGCACCCATACTGCCTTGCAGGACTGATGGTTATCCCATGGGACAGTACCCTCCTGCCACAGCATGCTGGGAAATGTGGTTTAAATCATAATCTGCATTCCCCTGAGGACCCTTTTTTTTTATAATGCTAGGGTGAACAATTTTAGCGGAGCGGGGGGAAAAAAAAAGAAAAATGGGGAGGAAGAAAGCTGATATGGAGCAAAAAATAGTGAGCAGGTGGTGTAGGGTGCAGATGGCAGAAAGGGAACAAGCGCGCTGCCTGTGCTTAAAACTCCAACGGGAGCACTGACGGTAACATGTATGATTCATTTCCAGTCCCACAAAATCAATCTGCTGTCCTCTTGACATCTCCGCGACACAAATATGTCTTCCCGCCGTGGCCATCTGCAATTCTAGAAGCCATCAACAGCGGTTATCTTGTCATGGATGCTAGCACGAGTGCACCTCTCTCCCCGTACATCAGCCAGAACAGTGTGTGGCCCCTGAAAGCAGGCGGTGAATACCAATGACTGCATGTGAGGAAGAATCACACACATTTTGCATAAAGCAGACACACACACACATATTTGTGCAGCTATTCTTATTAAGACGCTGCACTGACACACATGCTACCTTATCTCTGAAATTGGCACGAGGGGTCAGAGCAGCCAGCGTAGATAATCGTGGCTCTGGGTCATAATCTGTTTACTGCTCCCCCTCTCTTCTTTTTAATTCTCTTTTTCATTGACCCCCCTCCTTTATCGTAGCCAAACAAACCCACATCTTCATAGTCTGACACACACACACACACACACACTCTCAGCCACCAGTCTTTAGTTTTCTGTCCCTGCTTATGATGCAGCACCACGCAAGCGATGTTTTTTGGACGGCGTACAGCGAGGGGGCGTTTAGCTGTTGTTGTCAGCGTCCTCATCTGACTGACTGCCAGACCCCCGCACTTAGCACCCCACAATCCCTTCCACTGCGCCCACACAAATCCAGCCCAACTGTGCTCCAAAAAAAAAAAGAGCTCCCCTGCACAGATGTGCGAGGCATGCAGCAGTAGCAGGGGGCAGTGTGTGATGGATTCATGTGAGGAAAAATGTAGGTTAGACTAGGTAAGATGTCAGGAGACGCAACAGAAATGAGGAATTGGAAGAAAATGTAGATGTCATCTTGCATTTGTATATCATTATCACCTCATATATATTTTGATTATCTTCACAGCCTTTTCGGGGTGCTATTGTAGCGCTGGCATTTCGGATACCCATGTGCAAGCACATTCACGTGTGCACCACCAAACATGCAGAACACGTCTCAGATCTGCGGCGATAGGCTCTTCCCCCCCTTAAAGATAGAAAAATATGATATCTTAAGATGGAAGCCAAACAGCATTATCGTCAAAGACGCTCTTATCCTGATATCTCTGAAGAGCAAAGTAAATCTTGTCTCTCGCCATAGAAACCACATTAAACCCGGCAGCCTTATGTAACTATAGCCGCTATCTGTCTTTGCTTTTACTGAAAGAGGAGTCTATATGGGTCACTTGCCTCCATTGAAGAACTCTCAGGCCACTAATAAACAGCAGTCCACAGCAGTGGGAAAGTCATTTCTACTTCCATTTCCGCATACGGTTTGTGTATATAATAACCGTTTTGGTAAATGATGCCCTGATCCGGTCTGCACAGCGACGGAGGGTAAATTCAGTGTTGCAGCCAGAACGCACTCTCCAGTCTTTGCCATTGCATTTTTAAAAATGAGACAATTTCAAATATGAAAGTCAGCAAGGTCAGTTAACTGGTCATGAATCATAATGCAGCACCCATGGGTCTCTGTATAAGACTACATTTGCATACTCTTTTTTTGGGGGGGGAATTGTGGGTAGCCTTTAAATCACCTCAGAGTTAAACAAGTCAACCAGGGCTTCAAATGATGTCAAATGTTAATATAAAGAAAATCACTTAATAATGCAGTTAAACTGTGCATCCTATTTACTTTTGAGTGCAGATCAAAATGATGGATTCCCCAAATAGCGTACTCACCGTGGCACACACTTTATCTTCTATTGAAATCAGATTGTATTCAAACTGAAATGTGCTTGTGGTGTTTCATTTCTTTGCGAATGAAATTCTAAATGAAGAGAAGTCAAAGTCGCTCACAAACCTGTGATTGTGATTTATTTTTTATGTAAAAAAAAAAAAAGGCCTGATGCCAAGCACTGCATCATTATCTGATTTCAGTGTGAAAGTGAGGCAATGATGTACTCTGTGGCGCATTTGTGTAATTGCTAGGAACTGTACGGAAATGACTTACCCACCTGTTGCGCGGTGCAATTAGCATCAAACACTGTGTGTGCTGAACACGCACACACCGGTGGCTCTGTTAGTGGCCTCAGAGCTGCTCAGCAAGTCTATGAAAACAAATCTTATTTTCTAAAGACCCGTCCTTTGTCCCTGCTGAAGCACATGTGCCACTTTAGGCCTAAGGTAAAAAAAATCTCTGAAATGCTGAAAAAAATGTTATTATTCTCAATCGTTAAAGCTAACAGTAGAGCTTTTAGAAATGTCCTTGCTAAATGTTTTGAGATTAACGCATTCCTTCGTGATTTTTAAGTCTTTTTAACTGATCTACAGTTCGTCATTGTTCGGTACTATCGCTTATGGAAAACACTGTTAGCTTTTAAACTATGAGTTGGTACTAAAAAAAAGTACCAGGTACTATCGCTAATGGAAAAAACTGTTAGCTATTAAACTATAAGCTGGTACTAAAAGTACCAGGTACTATCGCTAATGGAAAAGACTGTTCGCTATTAAACTATGAGCTGGTACTAAAAGTACCAGGTACTATCGCTAATGGAAAAGACTGTTTGCTATTAAACTATGAGCTGGTACTAAAAGTACCAGGTACTATCGCTAATGGAAAAGACTGTTTGCTATTAAACTATAAGCTGGTACTAAAAGTACCAGGTACTATCGCTAATGGAAAAGACTGTTCGCTATTAAACTATGAGCTGGTACTAAAAGTACCAGGTACTATCGCTAATGGAAAAGACTGTTTGCTATTAAACTATGAGCTGGTACTAAAAGTACCAGGTACTATTGCTCAAGGTAAAGTCTGTTAGCTATTAAATTATTAGCTGGTACTAAAAGTACCAGGTACTATCGCTAATGGAAAAAACTCTGAGCTATTAAACTATGAGCTGGTACTAAAAGTACCAGATACTATCGCTAATAGAAAAGACTGTTAGCTACTGTTAGCTTCCAGTATTAGCCACTATTAGCCGAAAAGCGCTATTTGTAATCGAGAACATGTATTATTCTCACTACATCTTGTTATTGATTTAATATGTCAGTCATTTTGTCATCTACATAGTTGTGTTGTTAAAAGAAAATGACATTTAGTTGAATATACAAACTACTACAGTCTGATGTCATCTCCTACATTTCCTGCATTATAGACAGAAAAAACCCCATCATATTTTAGTCTGCGTAAGTGATAATCATTGTATTACAACGCAGGCCTGGCTCCCCAATGATACATAAACCCCTATTATTGTCTTAACACCTGCTGCTTCATTTTGCATGCAAGAGAGCAGCACTGTACCTGTGAGAAACTACATTATAGCAAATAATATACAGTATATTCAAATGTAGAAGTACAGTGTTCATTTAGTTTTCATTTGTCACTTATTATAATGTGTGTGTTGATCCAACCTTCATTTCCACCATCTCATTTTCGAACTTACTTTTTTTTCTTCAACTATCCACCGTTAACTTCAAGATATTTTGTGTATCTTTGATGTCACCATGGCCTGCAGGTGACATCTGTGCTATTATTAACTATAGTTCGCCGTGTGATTTCCTACAGTTCATAGGAAATCCCCAAATGAGACACTGGGTGTGATCTTAGCGTTCTTTCAAATGGAAATCAGATAATGTTCATACAGTGACAACTCCACCCTGAATGAATTAACATGTAACTTATTATTTCCTTATTTTCCTTATTATTATATAAGTATTTCTTCTTCTTCTCCTGCCTTCCAAAATGTACTTTTTGTTTTCAAAACACAGCAATAAATCATTCCCCCATTCATAATAATAATAATAATAATAATAATAATAATAATAAAAACAACAAGAGCACAGTGACAGATGACTCTTCATCTCTGTATTTCATAAGAGTTTGACGGATAACATTTTGCACCGAGCGTCCTCAATCTCGCATAAACATTTCTAACAAACGTGTTTAGCGTATGAGAGCAGAAGCAGCGCGGTGTGCGTGTCTCTCTCTGTGTGTGTGTGTGTGTGTGTGTGTGACGTCTCAGAGTTGTGGCCCCCACTGTCCAGACACCGCTTGACCGGAGTAATCAAGTGTGAAGGTTGTGAGGAGCAAACAGCCATTAACTTCCCAAACACAGGCCATCATCGCTGTCTGTAGAACACAGAGGGGAGGGTGTGTGTGTGTGTGTCGGTGTGTGAATGAATGCAAGTGTCAGGTCTTGTGAGTGTAGTATAGGATTTTGTGTGTGTGCGTCCTTCATTGCTGTATGTTGATGGATTGAGTGTGAATGTATCCGTTTGGGAGGCCTTGACTACTGCCTTGTTAATCGTCCTTTGTGTGTGCGTGTGTACAGACTTTCAGATTTGAACACATATGCTGGCATTTTTCTAATATTCATATTTATTTTTGAGCAAATCGCTGCCCATCCATTGTGATTCCAGCTCACATTATTATTAACCCCCCCCCCCCCATAGGGCGGTACAGTGGCCCGGCGCTTGCCCGTGACCGCCTGTTTGACATGCCACTGTGTCAGCTGGTGTGACGCCGTGCCGATCCAATCCATCTGCCACTGGCCAAGCAGGCACGGGGGACAACTCATCGCTGGCAATCAGGACAGAAAAGGGGGCACTGGGGCTGGGGTTTGGCAAGGCACGGCGTCCAGGAGATCTCCTGAACTACTGCCCTCACAACAGTCCCGTGTATAAACAAGGGTGTGATGGAGTGTTAGTGTGCGTTGGTTTTCAGTAGAGACTACGGTAGGAAAGTAAATACGCTTGTGAAAAATGGACATGCCGTCTCGCTTACGAGCTGCCGAATAGTTCAGCTGCAGTTTTGAGTGATTTGCTGTTGAGAGTGCTGTTGGGTTTTGTGTTTAAAGGGCCACTTCAGCCAAAAAATATACTAATTTTCAGAGATAAATGTGTTATTTGATCGTCAGACAGTGGATCGGAGATGCACGTCTCATTCCTGCAACTACAGAGGAAGTTGGGATTGATAAAACTGACAAAAAAGTTGACGTCTAAATGGCTGCGTTCGAAGAAAATAAAAGCCAGACACGGTTCTTCAGTGTGTTTCTGTCAATTATAACATGTTTTATGAGTAAACATTTAAAAGAACAGGTCAAATGTCATCCAACTCTGTAATATAACGGGAATCAAACAAACACAGTGGTGTTGTAATTGTTTGATTTGATGAAAATGTGATTTCCAAATCCACGCTCATCAGTGCTTTGCTGACAGGAGACAGATTTGACACATATTTACCTGCATGCATTCTAATGGGTCAAAGTGTGAAGCAATATGATTTTTGGTGACACAAAATCCAAATTGTATGCATTCAGGTCAGATGTCTAAGAGTCGTGACTCATGCTAGGTCACAGACACCAAAGAAGAATTTATTTATATCAATACCGTGTCCTCGTGAAACCCCTGAACTACATGTAATAGGTTGTTGGGTGATGTGTTAACAGACAATTTAATGGGTCACTTTCCGTTGTGTTTATAGGATAAGTGCATTTTGGTGGGAGCGGTGTTTTAAGACGTTTAAATCTAATACGCATAATGCTGAGGTTCTCAAAAAAACGGCATTTAAGAAGCAGTGATTCTGTACCTGAGACAAATTGACTCATTAGACAAGCATAAACATAAATTAATCTTTGTTGGTAAAGATTTTTTTTGTTGTTGTTTGTGTGCATTTTTACATTTGAATGCCTTTTATTGGACTTTCTTTGTTCTGGACATTGACCTTGTCAGTCCAGTAATTCCTCATGTGATCCTAATGAGGCAGACCTTCATTTGTGAGGTTCTAGCAAAGGTCAGGGTTTCATTAGTTTTGGCTAAGGTGAGCAATACTCTTTTAGTTGGAATCCAATACAGTGACCTAAGAAGAATAGCTGCACAAACACTTGTGTGTCTGTGTGTGTGTGTGTGTGTGTGTAGGGAGTGGTGTTCCTCTTCATTACCGATGTTAAAGAACCATGCCAGGAGCACAGATGGCAGAGGAGAGAGGGGGCATGGAGGGGGGCTGGCACATAAATTGCAACGCATACCCACTAACGATATATTTCCACCCAGTCAACGTGACATAAACAAATATGTAAAATCCAAAGATGAAGTCCTCAAAGCTCAATATGCTCCCCTAATAGTCACGATGTAAGCGCACGGTGTCGCAAACACAATCCTGCAGATTTAATCCTCAAGATCACCTTGCCCTCACACACACAAACACACAAACACGTGACGTCAATCCACTGATGTTCCTGTGTGAGATATCAGCCGTGCTGACGCCTCATCTCTCTTTATCTTTTCACACTTTATGTATCTCTGAACACATGCACACTTTGCCCTAATTAGGGTCCCCCCTTTTCCTTCAAACCCCCGCCGCCACCGCCGCTGCCAATACTTAAGACCTAAATTAAAAATTTAAACAGCAAAATTAAATAGTCACCGTACAGTACACTTTCCTTTCTCTTTATCGGTTTATTCACACACACACACGAGCACGCAGAGAATTCTAAATGGAGGCGGACGCTTCTTCGTTTAATACGTTAACACCAGCTTGCTAAGTTTACCGAGTCCAATTAGAAGCGCTGGTCTGTTTGCGTGGCAGGAAAGATGGGCAGCGTGTTGACGTCTCCACTGCAACACGTTTGGAATTTAGAATTAGTAATTTTTGCACACACACACACACACAACAATTAGTGATGGTGAATTTGTCCTCTGCATTTAATCCGTCCTTATTACACAGCAGTCGTGAACACACACATTCACAGAAGCCGGGCACGGGAGCAGTGGGCTGCACTTTTCCCGGGGATTGAACCCAGTGACCTTCCGGGTACAAGACGAGAGAAACCTTTTCAGTCTCTCTGTCTGAACACAGGAAGGACGGTAGGAAGCACTACACTCTTAGAAATAAAAGTGCAAAGTAGAACCATATGAGGTTTTCGAAGGTTTTCCACCGTACTGGAACCATTAGTGTTCCCAAGAACCCTTGAAAAACAGGTTTTTTTTCAGCCTTTGTAGAAGGACTCTTTTGGAACCCTTATTTCTTAGAGTGTACATAGATGTCAGTGTTAATATCAATCATGTGTTCAGTTTAGATGATTGGCATCTAAGTCCACCGACAATGCTGATAAATCATTTGTAATGATTTATGACTAGTGCTGTAAAGAATGTATTACAGCTGCCATTGCTTGTTTTCCCCATTTGAATAATGTGACGATGGTTCAACGATGTTTTTTTTAAGTGATTGTTAACATCTGATTTTAATAGCTGGCCAGTTTGAAAGCAACCAAAGAAAACATGGATAAAGAGGTTAATTATCTCAATATTATCTGTCCAAAAAACGGTGTTTTAAATCCCATTTATTCACCATGACGACAACACTGACGTAAATATACTATAATACTATACATTTATACAACCCTTTAACAACCTAAGCCTCGAAATGCCTCGAAATTTAAAAAGTATTAAACATACTTAAGATATAATTTGTATTACTTTTTGTCTCAATGTTCTAAAAAAAAGTGTTCCAACTCTCTCCTCTCTGCTGAATCGCCAACTTCCTGCAACAGCGCGAGTGAATTTACCGTAATAACCACACGTTGGCTTTGACGTGCGACTTCTAAGCTTTCGGAAACCGTTGGAATTTCTCTGACAGCACAAACTGTCGCATAATTATGGCAAACGTTCCGTCTACGATATGCTCGGGTGTTAAAGGGTTAAGAACTGAAATGAACTGTAGGGTTCATCAACCTGCTTCTGTTTGTGACAGTCCACAGAAGAACAAAATTGGTTTAATGATATTTTTTTCCTGCCCTTTAGTTAGCTGCACCACACTTAATCACACATTTAGTTTGGTTAAATACACTGCCTTTTATATACTGCATTATACTGATACAAAACAACCAGATATGCAGAATGCCTTCACTATATTGAGTTGGATTTTTAAAAATCCTTGTAATAAGTTTGCAGATTTATTTCACATACTTAAAAAAAAAAAGAAAAAAAAGATATCCCAGCACTGGGCACATAAAACCCAACCTTGAGCAGTATATCCTCTGAGATATATCTAATGCAGTATCCATCTGCACTTGTATGCATACACTTGTGTGTGTGTGTGTGTATGTGTGAGAGTATTCACCCTACAATGTGCTTTCCCAGATTGGGGCACACCAGGGGGTTGCCTTAGGTCCATCACCTGGTAGTAAAATGTTAATTATGAACATAAATAAGTTCACCACTCATTTTGTACAACCCCCATCCACACACACACACCCACACCCACACACCCACACACACTTTGATTACAGCATCTGTCTGTCTTGCTAAGCAGGGATTTTATGGAGACATCTTCAGAACCCTCACTCTTCCCCACAAATCCACAACGACGCCAAGCGTTACAATTCCCCCCGGCCAGCATTTAGTCTCTGTGGTTGTGTTTTTAACCTCCTCTACTGCTCTGCATGAAAAATCCATTTCAATCATCTGGCATTCGCCCTCATCTCTCCACCACCACCCCCCCCCGTTCACCCTTTGTCTTATACTCTGGCGCCTTATTTGCAGCAGCACTTAGAGCCGTATCAGCATCCTCCCTCTCTCCTCAGAGTGGGGTTGCCGAGCCAAGAATGAAACTCTTGGGAGTCTGGATCTTTCTTGAACCCATTTTAATTGGACCGCAGTCCACTGTTATATTTCCCTTTCTCTCGTGAGTTGCCTGTAAGTGTACATGCATCGGGGCAGCCTCGCTAAAAACCCGTGACCTCAAAAGTGCTGAATGCCAGCTGCTCATAATCATCGTATTCGTCTTCCATGAATTCAAATTGCAGAGCCTGGGCTTGGCATTCGCTGCTCTCGTCCAAACATGAGGACATCAGGTTCAGCCAAACGTTATAAAATATGACACGGAGGCAAAAAAAAGGGATCCACTGTCGTGGAGCACAGCTAGGTTATCAGCTCAAGTTCCACTGTTCATTCGAGTCAGTGTTGAGATGAAAAAAATAAGAAAGTGGCATATTCAGGACACAGCAGTATTCATGCTGCATCCATTCAGTTTTTTTTCCTCCCTCTGTGAGGCTGAATGGAGACGTTTTAATTCTATAGTGATGTTTTAATACGCATAATTACATTAAACCTCCAAACAAACATGGACTCTTTGGCCGACTGACGTGACCCTGAACCCAACTATATAACTCTTTCAGGCCAAAGCCTATTTTGTAGGTCTCACAATTGCACACTCATAATGAAATGAGTATATCTCTGAAACCACATAAACCTCATAAATGTATGACTTTATTCTTGTAAATTAATATATATATATATATATATATATATTACGCACTTTCTCACTTTTATCGCGCTACGAGTAGACGTGCAGTTTATGAACAGGCAAGGCGGCGGGCAACTGCATGGGGCCCTGAGCCGATAGGGGGGCTCCCGACACTCGGACCTTAATGCATCAGTAAGCAGCCGCATCGCCGCCCCCCTTAAACAACAAGGGTTGATTTGCAATGACATCTCAGTAGGAAACCTCCCTAAAGAGGCCCCACCTCACCTCACGTTAGCCTGTGTGAAGCTGAAGGAAAATGAAGAGGAGTTATCAATCAGGAAGTTAGAAGAGGAAGAAAAAAGAGAGGATGAAGAAAAAAGAAAGAAAGACACGCAGTTGTAAGTGGCGCTGCTGGCGCAGATAATGATATAATCGTAACATTAACAGTCACCTTCTAACTAACGGGGACACAGACAGCAGCTAACATTAGCGCCAGTATGCTAGCTGACGCTAACGCTAACTAGTAGAAGCAGGTGCTGATGAAGAATTTCCTGCTGTGGGTTTAGTACCACAAGAAAACTATTTAACTTCTATACTTAATATTTTGTTTATAATGTGAGTTATTTACAGTGCAATGTACAGTTTTTTTTTTAAAGTTATTTACAGCATTTTATTTTTTCTATTTATTTATATTGTCTTATAATGTGGGTTTTTTACAATGTAATGTTAATTTTTTACTAAGTTTGTATAGGTTTTTACAAGTTATTTACAGTATTTTATTGTTCTTTACATTTATATTTTCACATACTTTATTTATCTCTCCGTTCCTACAACAATATAAAGAGAAAATTAGAATTTTTTGGGCATATTTTCGAATGGTAATTATTCGTGATTAATCCACAGCTGTGATTAATCAGATTAAAATGTTTTAATCTTTTGACAGCCCTAATATATATATATATATCTATATATATATATATAGATATATAGATATATACATTTATGTATACAATATATAAATATATATATATTTCCCAATGTGGCCCTTAGAGTTTGTTGTGTTTGCCAAGTATGTTTTAAACAAGGAATTTGTTTTGGGTTTGTTGGTGCATAAGAAACATGAAACAGGAAGATGAGATAAAAAATGCCTCAGGATCAATTAACACAGCAGTAGAATATACATTTTAAAATTAAAACTTAAAGGTGCATTATGTAATAAATCTAAAGCAACTGGCCATAAAATCCTCTTAATATGTCACAGAGACTCAGGAATAATGTTCATATAACAAACTGAACTCATCAACAACAACAGTACAGACAAAATATTTGCATTAAACAAAATATTTTGCAGACTGCAAATCATGTTTATGTTTTGTTATCATGTTTTTGCATGTGGCGCCACCTACCGCTGTCTACCAATCATTGCAGTCAGTAGAGTCTCAGCTGCCGAGCAACCACGGGTTGCCAGTTAGGTCAGAAAACGAAACCTAAAAGACTTCTGTATTTTTAATTTGAATGTAGTAACCCGTTTTTGGCCACATTCTTACATATGGCACCTTTAAACTTATGATAATATTTACAATAGATAACCATCTGTGCAGGATATAAAATGAGGATATACAGTCTATACAGACCCTATAATATGTATAGGGTCCATTAGGTTAGTTGGTGCAGTTGGTTGTTGATTGAGTGTCATGTACACGTCAGTGAGGGGAGGTTGTAGTCACACTTATGGCTGGTTCTGTTGCTGACTACCAATGCAGCAGCAGTGAATGTGTCATGTACAGCCTGTGGCTCTATCATACTATATCGGCCACATGTGGTGTTGATCCACTGCACTGGGTAGCAGTGATTGTTCCTGTTTGGCCAGCTCCAAGCCCTCTGGCTTGCATCAGCCTTGCGGACACTTGACAGTCCAGCCATGTCAGGACCACAATGTGCGCTGCTTTCGTGCAGAATGCTAAATAAACAAAATGGAGCACTCCTCTTTGCTTTGTTTTAAGCATTTCAACGTGCTCAGTTGCTGTCTTTTCTGCTCCTGTGTGCTCATTTTCATTACTGGTCTGAAAGACATCTGGATCCATGTGCCAAATTCTGCTCCCTCAGGGGAACGAAAAACAACGTTTTTTAATTAGATTTCCTGATTGTCATGATACAAATGTCATCATCGCCTACTGAAGACTTCCCTCTCAAGTTGTTTTGATTGCGGTATAGACATGGAGATGTCACGACTGTGCTCTAACACTGCACTGCTGCAGCAGCAGCCGCCGCATAGTCTGGATAGAGACGGATGGCAACAAGCAGCAGCTATTGTCTTGTGTTTCATTGATCCGATTGCATTAATAAAGGTTGTTTACAGAGGGAACACAGTGACCAATGATGGATGACTATTGGTAATTGCACATCAACCCGCAAACATCACACCTAATTTATGATGTGATGACACAAATGATCCACGGTCCAGGATATTTTTGAAGTAATCTCCTTGGTGTGTCTTAGGCTCTCCTGGGGCATATTTATAAAGTGCAAGGGGTGGGGGAAAGTGAAGGAAAGGAGATGTAGGGATAAAGAAAGAGGACATATCTGCTGATGTGAACACGGGCTTTTGCTCCGCTGATTTCCACCACAAAGTGAGAGGTCAGGTATGGCAGGATAAGAATTAATTGCATTTTAATAATCACCAACAGTTTAATTAATGAGCATTGTGCCACTTTTGTTTTATTCTTGCAGCGAGTACTTTTCTTTCGCAGTGGCTGAATTAAAGGCTTAGTGCCATATTTAACCCTGGAAAAGTAGCTCTCAGCTTTTGTTTATAAATGTACCATCATAATAGTCGGCATCACCCTGAACAAGGATCCATTGAAAATATTTGCAAACCTCTTAAGGAATAATTTTAATGAATTTTTGAAATTCAGGAAATTATCCATTTGACCTGATGCACTTTGACAGTGAGCTGACTTTCTTCTCGAAAACAAAAAGTATCTCAGAATGACTTGAAATGTACCATCACAATAGTCGGCATCGCCCTGAGCAAGGATCCATTGAAAATATTTGCAAACCTCCTAAGGAATAATTTTAACGATTTTTTGAAATTCAGGATATGATCCATTTGCCCTGATGCACTTTGACAGTGAGATGACTTTCTTCTCGAAAACAAAAAGTATCTCGGAATGACTTGAAATTTACCATGATAAAAGTCGGCATCACCCTGAACAAGGATGCGTTGAAAATATTTGCAAACCTCTTAAGGAATAATTTTAATGAATTTTTGAAATACAGGAAATTATCCATTTGCCCTGATGCAGTTTGACAGTGAGCAGACTTTTCCCTTTTGATCCCTTTTGATGGCATCATGATATCGGCGTTAAGCCAGCACACAAATACAGTATGTATGACTTTCTCGTCACACTTGTGATTTCGGTAAGCTATTATTTGTAGTCTTTGACTACCTTAAATCACCCCCAGAGACATTCCAGTGGACTTGTGTCACAAACCTGCCCTGGTCCCCCTCGTCAAGTGATATTTTTATTGTGTATTGCCCTTTGCCCCTAAAATCTATTGGTCCCTTGTTGAGTTTTTTGCTGCTTGGCTAGCTAGGTCAGAGCAGTATATCTATCTATCTATATACTCCTCCAAATCCAGCCTCCCACCCCCCCATTGTTAGCTGTATCCTGGCCAAATGGTGTATGTGCAGCAGTGGCTTCTGTTCTCCTGTGGCCTGTAGCAGATAAGCCAAATAAATATTGCATGGACTGTATTCTAAAGGGTAGCTGTTCCCCTTTATTTGTGCTGCTCTGGACTCTTCTAACTTTTACGATCTTGCATCAGCCAGCTGGTTGTGCTGCACTTTGCTTCTCAGTTTTAAGTTGCTTTTTTTTTTGTATTTATTTATATAAATATATATGTCCCTTTGTGTGTTGTTTATCCTATCCTGCTATTTATCTTTGTTGTCAGCTTTAACTTTTCCACTTGCAAGTTACTCTATATCCTCTCTTGGTTTATTTGCAGCAACACAGACTTTTGTTTTCTTTGTGTTTACTTCACACATGATGTGACCAAAAATCCTTTTTGTTCCGTTTCATGTGACTTAAGACAAAAACTTTAATGGGTAAACAATTCTCCAGTGGTCCATTTGTATGTTCTTGCCCGGCAGAAACATCCAACAAAGGGGTCTTTTTCCTCTCTTTTGTGAGGGGGGGAAAGGCATATTTTATTTTTTATTTTATCATCCACTTGAGCATCTCGACTTGGTTTTCTCATATTAGCTCTGTTATGAGCAAATTAGCAGCTCTTTTCATGTAAGACATGCATTGATTTTCATGTTATAGTTTCTTTATTCACCTGCCACAATGACACAATAGTCTTTGCTCTCTTCCAGAGCTGAGTCAAAGTTTGGCAGGTAGAGAAGGTGTCTGAATAAAAGTGACTGGTCTCCCCCAGCAGTATTATTCCGGCCTGTCCTCCTGCCAAAAAGGTGCAAGTCTCCTTCTGGTGTTTAATATATATATACATATTTCTCTGTTCACTTCGCCAATTCCCTTTAGACCATGTCTCTCTGAAGCCATGAGTGTACTGAAAAGGGTATTAATGTCTAGTGGCTTAATTAAAATCCACACTTTTCTCCTTGTCACTCCTTTTCAACAACACTTAGTCCTGATGTTGATGTAATAAGACTCTGTCGGTACGGTATTAATATCCTGTTCCTCACTTTGAAAATATGTTTATGTAAATAAGGCCCTATGAAGCATATCTGCGGCACCATATGCCGTTGCATCAAACTGTCTTTACTTTACTCGGCTGAGGCCGAACAACAGCGTGCGAGCCGAGCTGTGGAGAAGAGAATTGTTTGTGAAAAGGGAGGAATGAGGTTTGAGAGCAGTTTGGAGGGGGGAGGATAAGCGGTTAAACCGTCTGGTTTCACCCATCAACTCCCTCACTTATAAGGCTTGTTTTTAGAGAGATCCCTCTTTATATATATATATGCTCAACTGTGACATCTCCGTGAAGGCAGAACATGACTTCATATAAAGCTCGTAACAGAGCATATCTAGTCATTGTTGGCTGCCTGTTCTAATCTGCATCCTCGGCTCGTTACACGATATTTGTCCTACTGTCTTTCACGACATCCTGCTGCAGCCGTGTGAGTGTTTGTGAAGACATTCAATTTTACAGTCTGTCAGGCCCCGTGGTATCGGGAGACTACCTCGTGTGCATGTGGTTCGCAAACATGCAGGTTTTCTCCACAACCTCTGTCACCTATTATGTGTGAATCTGTGTGAATGTGTAAGAGTATAGAGAAACACATTTACCCCCATGTGCTGCTTTTAATTTGATCTCCCCCCCTCCCTTCATCACAGGCAAAGGACCTGAGATACTGTTCGCGGGGCAGAAGCTCAACGACAACGAGTGGCACATGGTGAAGGTGGTGCGGAGAGGCAAGAGCCTGCAGCTGTCTGTGGATAACGTCACCGTGGAAGGTAAGTTTGAGACACAGGAGGAATAATCTGTGAATGAGATCATTGTATCTGAAGATGGTGGTTCTCCATCTCCAAATGAGATGCATGTACCATGAGAGACTCGATCATACCAAAGTCCTGCAGAGAACATGAAACAACTCGAGGGAACAGCAAATCTGTGCAAATTAAGCAGGAATACGTTCTGCCTACGACCAAGAAGATAGCAAGTGAAAGATGAAAGTTGGAGAGACCAAGGTTGAGTCACGGGCATTCATTCCTGTATTGTGGCCTCAGGCAAAAGGACGCAGGGCAAACAGTGAGGGAAGAGGTGAGAAAAAGTTGTAAGTTAAATGAAGGAAAGAGAGTGGGCACAGCGAGGCCAGAAGCAATGAATGACCCTGTGAAATTCAGACTGGTTCACAAACTGGTTCATGGGGGGAAAAAAAAAATAAACTAAAGGCGGAAATGCCCAGGGAACGCTGGCAGCGCTGGCCCAGTATCAGCAGTGAATCGGCGTGTTGCCAAGCTCATTACTCAACATCTCACAGAAAACACTGTATAAGCTGAGGTCTGTACAGTAGAAACAAGAGATTTTCTGCAATAAAACGCTTGTATAAGATCCTTCACGGCAGGTTCGATAAAATAAGCTGAACCTTTGTGAACTCGTGGAGTTTAGCTATATACTGTGTTTTGCAGTTCTTGTTTTATTGAATCTGATAATCTCATGTAGCATGTGCCCACTTGCAAGGTTTGTATAGCAGATTAAGTTACTTAAGTAGACATTGCTCCATCATGCATTTTAATGTTATCATGGCTTCCCCAGTATTAGACATAGAGGTTTTTATGTAATAAACCTGTTTTTCCCCCTCTTTATTCCAACGTTTCAGGCCAGATGACTGGTGCCCACACCCGTCTCGAGTTCCACAACATCGAGACGGGCATCATGACCGAGCGCCGCTTCATATCCGTGGTGCCCTCGAACTTCATCGGCCATCTCCAGGGCCTGACCTTCAACGGCGTGCCATATCTGGATCAGTGCAAAAATGGCGACATCTCCTACTGCGAGCTGAACGCCCGGTTCGGCATGCGCCACATCATCGCAGATCCGGTGACGTTTCGAACGAAAGGCAGCTACTTAGCGCTAGCCACGCTACAAGCGTACGCCTCCATGCACCTCTTCTTTCAGTTCAAAACCACCACACCTGACGGCCTGATGCTCTTCAACTCTGGAGATGGGAGCGACTTCATTGTCGTGGAACTGGTGAAGGGGTGAGTTAGTTCCATGTGATTTTTACTTCCCTTGCTGATACATTTTGACTTCCTATCCATTCTGCCATTCGCAGATAACAGAAAAATCTTTCAAATGCTAGCTGTACACTTTGATTTATGCCAAATGTTCACAATACTTCTCTGAACTACAGTTAAAACTACATCTTCTTACTAACAATTCAGAGATAAATGCTCACACATTTTATTTTGATAAATGCTACTGTACATAAGGTTGCCACGTATGGTATTGGCTCAATGAAAGTGTGTTTAGAGTATGTTCACCTGTCTTAAGGCTTTACATTCCGCAACTAATGATTGACTGAGAAATAAAAGAAAGAAATACCCACATTTGTTTTGTTTAAGAGCAATCAAAGCGGGAATAGAGTAAAGTTAAAGAATAAAGTTGTCATTATGACGTTTAGAGTGATAGCGCAGTGCAATGACAATAGAAAAAAAGCTATGATTTCACTCTGTTATTCTGTTGGCCACTGGAACAGGGCTTTCTGCTTAAAAATAGTGACATTATTATGATACATAGGAACTCAATTATTCTACTTTTGAAAAAAAAAAGAAAAAAATAGCATTCACCCAATATCTTATCACAGGGTTGTTTCTTGTAACAACACAACTGCCTGTGCCTGTTTTCTTACTGGTATTTTTTTATACCAGTTTTTTTATGACCAAATGGGAGCTGCTAGGGATATGAAAGTCGTCTGAGGCTCCTTTAATATACATTTTGGCAAAGTATTATCTATAAAGGCTTGAAGAAGCAAACATAGCCTCAGAAATACCTGATTTTGAATCACATTAGCTACTTAGTAGTAATTAAAAGATCAAAAAGAGGCTTATGCCTGTGTATCAGTCTTCCTCTTGTGCTTCATAAAGCGACATGAAGACAAGTCCATAAAGGACTGGAATCAAGGTAGACAAAAGAAATACTGTACTTTGAATCCACATAGTTCTAACCCAAAACACAACAGACATATTTGTGTGAAGGAGGGAATTGTGTGAGCCTCATCTGCCTCTGGACAAGCCGCGGCTCGTAGACAAAACCCGGTCTCTATGTTTAAATGTCAAACCAGTGAATAAATCCCAGACTTCATGTGCAGCCACATAAACAGGCTTCTTTTCATTATTTACCTCCAAACTTTGTTTTTAGACATAGACGAGACAAATAAAGGAGCAGAATCCAATCTTCAATCACTTCATAATGACAATTTGAGGTCAAGTAATATTCACTGTGACCTGTCATCGTCAGTGTGTGTGTGTGTGTCTGTCACAAAAACAGTTTCTGCAAAATCTCCTGTAAACAACCTGACTTTTCCTTCGCAGTTACGTCCACTACGTCTTTGATCTCGGCAACGGGCCGTCGCTGATGAAGGGCAACTCAGACAAGCCGCTCAATGACAACCAATGGCACAACGTGGTGGTGTCCCGGGACGCCAACAATGTGCATACGCTCAAGATCGACTCACGCACCGTTACTCAGCACTCCAATGGAGCCCGTAACCTGGACCTCAAAGGTAAGAGCGGGCCGTACACAGTGCTCAGCGATGGATTATTCCACAAAATGTTGCCACTTATGGGAAATAACAATTTTAGTATCATCCTTGGTTTGTCCCTCAAGTGTTGTTTGGACGGTAGCCATGAACACATGCCAGATCAATCCTCTTTCAAAATCCCTTGGCTTTCAGAATAGGTTGAGTGCACACATCCGTTGGTTTCCTTTGTCCCGGAAGATTTCTTCATTTTTGAAGTACGCATATATCAACGGCAAAGTCAAAACACAAGGTTTTACAGGAATTTCCATCTGCTGGCTTAGGCATGTATTTGTTTAATTACTGTTTTTTTTTTTTCTCCGAACAAGCAGTAAAAGCTGGGTGCAGTTACTAATGCTGCCAAATTTTGAAATGAAAACAACAAAATGTCTATCCTCTTCACCTTGAAATATAATTGTCGTCTACTAAAAAAAAAAAAGGCAATAACAGAGCAATATCCTTCGCCAATTGGTGTCCCAACATAACCTAAATACACCATCACAGACAGAGCTGAAAAAAGAATCCTACCAAAAACAATAACAGCTTATCATTTCATCCTCCTCTGCTGTGTTGTTTTTATTTCGCTTGGCTTGCTTGTTTGCTCTGAGCTGCCTGTCTGACTGGAGAAACACTGTCATATTGGATACACTTAAATCCTGATGTGATGGCTTTTGACGCAGAGACACCTTTACTTCTTTGACTTTAAAGAACTGTGTCCTCATGAGCCGTCTTCAAATAACAGCTGTGGTTTTTACGAGACACAAGTGTGAAAAATACCAGGTCCTGTGTGACCGGGGTTTTTTTCGGAAGCTTTGGTGATTGTAGGCTTCGGTTGTGTGCATGATTGTCACGCCGAGGAGTCGGTCCCTGTGAGGTGAAAGAAAAATTGCATGGAAATAGCACTGGGATTCCACTGAATGCGTATCCGTCGCGTTCAGAGTTCTATTTTTGCTGTATGACGGAACACACACACACACACAGGAAGTCAAACTGTGTTGACGCCGTATCGTATTTCACTTAACTACATCGACAACACTCCTGCAAATCCAGCTTTCGCTTCTCGTTCTCGGTCGCTCGGTGAAACATCTGTTTCTTTGTGTTTACAGTACACATTTATTTTTTCAATTAGCGCGAGTAGTCCCGATCTCGTGGCTCCAGCTGTTCCGACAGACAGATCTATGAACCGATCGAGTGTACGGAGATGCAATGCGAGTCAACAGGTATTCAGTGGAATCCCAGGGTTACTTTTAGGATTGTCGATAGTGGATAACAGAGGGTGGAAGGTAAACTCTTCCAAGTGCTCATGTGCATTTGTAATCTATTAAACTAAGCTCTGGACACTTTACTTTAATCTGACCTTTCTTATGCATGGGTCGTTGTGTGACTCACATCAGAAGTCAGGATGAAGTTGCTTGAAGTCTGTGATGAGTCAAAAGATCAAAAAATGAAAGGCAGGCTTCCCAAGCTTTTTTTGGGGGTGGGTTGATGACAGATTTTATTGATGGACCTCCAAGGATTCTCCTTTGAGAGTATGCATGCTGTGATTAGAAAGGATAACCAGACGAGGGTAGGCAGCAGAGAAATAGCATTAGAGCCGTGTCCTTGCACTGGGCTAAAGAGAAAAGTATTGAGTCTCCTAAATCTGCAACCATAGGGATTTAAGAGTTTGACATTAGTTACAGTGCTTTTAGCAGTGAGACACACACACACTATTATGCCTGATCTCACAATTTTAATGGTGAATGCAAATTAAGTGCATTGTGCGTATAACCAATTATGTGACTGTCACATATGCTTTGGAGTGAGAATGTAATTACTGCATATAATGAATGTTTGGTTTTGGTGTTTTTAAGTATATGGCAAACAGCAACACAATATGGTTTCACCATGCACTGGGATTGGTAGATACATGTATAACTATATAAAAAGCATATCAATCAATCATCTGAAGTAACTGACTTAATTAGTGGGTTGATTCATTGCTTCTTGCGCCAAGCTCTGGCAGCGATGGCTGTCAATCATTCTGACATTGTGCTGCAGGTGTCGGACGATGCCGCCCAATATTCACCCTCCCCGTTGTTTGTTTTCCCACGTTTGCACTGTGTCCTTTCCAATCGAAGCAGGAACGCCTCACTGCTAATCCCCGAGCAGCAGAAGAGATGCTCACCCTCGGCTGTCAGTGTAGTTTGGAAAAATGTAAACATAATCTGTTGTCTCATTGTTGTGGGGAAAGCGGCGTTCTCCGGGCAACACAACAGCGTTAGCGTTCCCTCACTCAGCCCCCTTCGGCGTGATTAATAGAGAATTGTGACTCCTTATAAAACACTAGCAAACCAAGCGTGAGCTGACAAGATCCCACAGCTGCCCAGCACAGCACAGCAAGCAGCAACAATGGCCACATTTGCATATTTAGAATTACGGACACACCATTGAAGGATTTGTCTCTTAAATGAAACAGAAGGCAATATTTTTGCCTTTTTAGTGCTAAATTTACACAGTATGAAAGTTGGAAATTATTGCTTTTAATCTGGCTTACTTTCTAAACTGGTCCTGCTTACAGTAGACGGGGGGCGTGAGGTTAGTTTAGTGAAGGCTAATAGTTATCAAGGACTCAAGTCGGGGGAAAATGTCTCAGTCCTCAAATCCCTGATCTAATTGCACATTCAAAACCGTGCTCTGTACTTCTGCAGTGATTATTCCCTCGCCGAAATGTCATACACAGCTCCAGCAATTCACTACAGTGCCATAAACAATTGCAAAGTATAAGACCTACATGTGTTTAGGTATAAAAAAAAAATGCATCTTATTGTAGATATCACAAACTCTTTGCTCTATTTGCCACAATACAGTATGTCTGTATTTGAAAGCAGAAAAAAAACACTTCTCCAAGCTTTATTGGTGTGATTGCCCAGAGAAAATGTGTAAAATAGGTTTTGTGTTATCTGTCTTTTGGACGAGCAAAAAAAAAAACTCTTCAATGCTCTTTTTTCGGCTTAAGTATGATGAGGGAACAACGCGCACTCAGTCTCTGGGGATTGCACAGCGTGGATGTAGTTGACTACAACGAGTCTCCGAAGAAGAACACGTTGAACATACGGCAAACAGGGAATTAAGCTCTGTCATTTCTGTTGATAACCTGCAAAACACAGTAATCGCAGGCTGTTACCACGTATCAGCAGCCTGAACGGGCCCTGTTCATTCCACAGTGAGGCTCAGATTAAAATGGTCCTCATCTCATGCAGCAGAGCAGCTTTACAATATGATAATGCAGAGGAATCTATTAGAAATACCACAGACGGTGAAAAACACATTAATTCATGAGAAGAATATGATGAAACAATTCGGCATCAAACGCATTTTTGTGAACTTGTGGAGTTTGTACTTTTTTTGTTTGATATGGAAAGTATTACACGCATTACGGTCTACAGATGTGACTCCAGCCTCGGTCGCTGCTGTCTACAACTACTAATCAGCTGGAAAAGAACGAGTAAAGTGAGAGAGTCCCTTTATCCATATACAATTCACTTGCTATAGACGTCTTTATCAAGCGAGAGCCGCTTTTTCTCTGCAGAACAAATCTCCTCAGACGGGTGAGAATGGAGCTGCTTACAATTCAAAATGTCACGGAGCAAATCGGTCCAAATAAGTCGTGCGACTGCATAATGATGCGACCGCGTGGAATTAGATTTGTGTCAATATTTTCAAACAACACTTTTCACGAAGCATACAGCACTTTTTATGAAGTGGAGAAGCAAAGAAAATATGGATTTAAACATTAAAATAATATTGTGTTTTATTGTTTGAAAATACACTTGTTCTTTGCACTCCCTGATTTGTTCTTTGCGATTCAGACCATGGGCGGGTCTTAGGAAGCTGTCTGCTGATTGGCTACTGAGTTTGGGAGTGACAGCTCAATAGGCCGAAATTACGGGCTTGTTGTCGCTGTCCGTCTTGAGCTTGTTCCCCAAGTTTTCCCCCGTCAAAACAATTCTAACTATCTAACGTTTGGCTTTGTATAAACGTTAGATACTTCCAATTATTTTGTTCCAGACGGACAGCGAGTCCAAGTCCGTGACTACTCCCGGTCCATTGAGCCGTCGCTCTGAAACAAACATGGCTGCCACTTTGCTGCAGTTCATTATTAATAATCACTGAATATATTAAGAAGTGATGAAGCACATACCTCCTGTCTCTACATTAAAGTGTTAACGAGCTTGTTATAATAGTTTTTTTTCTTATTCTTCTTTGTAGAGAAATAGCTTATGCTTACGATGTGTTACTTTAGCGTAGCATTTAGTGATTAGCAAAGGTAGCCTTTAATGTTAATACCAAACACAGACAAGTCCATGGCCTTGAAAAATGTTTCTCCTCTCGGGGAAGGTAGCGGGAACAATTAGCGTCCGATTTATGACAGGGAGCATAAGGGTATATATGTAATGTCTTAATTTCAGGAGGACACACTATTGATACCACTTGGGGTGAACAAAGGCTAATTGTCTCTGTGTTTATATGCTAATTACGCCGAGGTATTCCAAGTAATTAGTGGCACGCCTGCAACAACCTCACTTTATGTTGTTCTTCTTATTCTGCCGTATTTGTCAGTTAAAGGTGCATTATGTAATAAATGTAAAGCAACTGGCCGTAAAATCCTCCTAATATGTGACAGAGACTCAGGAATAATGTTCATATAACAAACTGAACTCACCAACAACAACAATACAGACAGAATATTTGCATTAAAAATTGTTTATGTTTTGAAATCATGTTTCCATCTACCAATCATTGCAGTCAGTAGCAGTAGAGTCTCAGCTGCCGAGCAACCACGGGTTGCCAGTTACGTCAGAAAACGAAACCCAAAAGGTATTTTCAATTTGAATGTAGTAACTGTTTTTGGCCACATTCTTACATATGGCACCTTTAACTATAGTTCCACTTATCCTCACAGTATAGAAACTTTATTCAAAATATGAAACACTCTAAATTAGGACATTATTGCTATTTATTACGACTCAGTGTCTACCTGGACTTTTGCCCTTGTCAAGCTGAAGTTAAAACATTCCAGTGACGCGGCAGAGGAAGGGCAAACATTTATAGAGTTCAGAGAGGAGTCGTCTGTCTCACTGATGTATTAATGCCATTATTAAATATGGTGATGTGACATAGGGAACAGCAACAACAGTACAATAAATCTAACAAAGCATTTGTCAGGTTGAAGGGGTACAGAGATGGGAATTATTTGGCATAACATATTCAGACAGTGTCTGTCCTTTTTTTTCTTTTGGAGATTCTCACTAATGAGACGTACCTGTGTGGAATATAAAGAGGTGACATTGAAAATGTTCCACTTTTTCAATAAGAGCAGAACAAATTGAAACACAATACGGGAGGCAAGAGAGGGAGTGAGGGAAGAGGACAGAAAGACAAACAGGTACACACAATTTAATGAGCTTTACTCTCGCTGGCAGGGAAATTGAGATTAGCCGTTCGATCACCTCAAAGCTTTTTCTGTTTTTCCCTGCATCTTATTTAATATCCATGTCTGACAGACCTGGTCGCTAATCCTGCCACGAAAACCAAAACATCCTCACAGCGAACCCATGAGGTACACAAACAAATTCCCTTTGTTTGCGCCCCCCCCCCCCCCCAGTCCACAACTAATCACGCTTCAAGTAATAAAACTGTAGTTTCACAATCGACAGTACAAGCTGTCCTGGGGGAAACATAATCACATGGCGGAAAATACAATTTTAACCTCTCCAGTTACACAAACATAAGAGGCCAGGATATGACCACTGTTTTATTTGTGTACCGAGAGTTTCTGGCAGCAGGTTAATTGTCTGGAACACACATTAGAAGTTGTTGGTATTTTTCGCGAGGAATGTGCAATTTGGAAGTCCCTTCGCTTGCGTCCCTTCAAACGAGCAAACCTTTATGTTCTGCTCATAATTAGCGTCAGCCACTTAACTTGTACATGACAATATCAACGAAGAAAATTGTAAAATCGTGTGCAACACAATATATATATGTAATGTGTTGATATTTCAAGAATATGGAATAAGAAACTATAATAGAAACTTTCATTAATACTTTGTTTAATAATCAATCAATTATTGCACCGCCTAAGGTGGAAGATGTTATCCACAAAATACTAATAACCATGAAGCGGATGAAGATCTAATTATATCTATCGTGCAGGTAAACATCGAGATCAAATTAGTCTCAGTGCACAGCATAGAGAACCATATGTGGTTAATTTCTTGGCATGTATTCTGAGCCATATGTTGCATACAGTATATGGATAATTGTTTACAAAGTAACAACAGTGAACTTCTTCCACATTATGTACAAATCTTTTTTTTTTTTTTTTGCCTGCTACCCTCTTTTCAGAGAGGGATTTCTGCCACAACTGCAGTGTCTTGCGTAATAACACGGTAGCAGTGAGAATATTAAAGAAAAGAAAAATACACGATTGCATCATTTAAAAAAAAAAATAATTTCAGATTAAAGGATGATGACGTTGAAATGTGTCTGTAGGAGCTTTCTTCACTCTTGAAAATTAAAAACGCCGCCTGTGTTTGTCCAGTGTCCGGGCCTTGAAGGTGCCCATAGTGAGGTCAAAACTAGGTCAGGAACACTGTACATTCCCCCCACTTCGCCCATAACTTGGCATTTTCACTTGGTCAAAACAATATTCATATTATTGTCCCTGAGGGACATATAGTGTGTGGAGACGAAATGTCATTTCCATATTACAGGGTCTTCTCTGTTGTGTAAGGAGAATATGTTCCTCTTCGCCAAAATTCAGTTTCTTTTTCCCCGTTTCTTATTATCACCCTCTCTTCCGTCATTGCATGTCTGTGTGAAAAGCCGTTAAAATCAGCATTTTCTGGGGGGGGGGCGACATTATCTATTAAGTCAAACACACAAGACAGAGATGTGATCATACTAAAGAACTCCATTGTCCAACTGTGAGAATTGGAATCCTGTCCGTTTCCACTTGGCCACCATGGAAACAGCAGAGAACATACTGTACCGTCACTGCTCTTCTGTGCCGCGCTAATTATATATCTTTTTCTCCGAAGCATTCTTGACCTCATAATCTTTAGATGACTATCCAGCGTTGGCTTTAAGGGTGCGGAGTGTTGAAGAGCGTTTCCGTCTTAATGAGCCCATTCCTGAATCAATTGAACAGGGGTTTCCACCTACAGGTTCTCTAATGGCAGCTATAGACACGAGCTTCCATGAAAGTGTTCAAAAAATCCGCCTCGTAGACGCGAAGAGGGTTCTTTTTTCCTTCATGAATGAAGAACTGTGCTAGAGGCATGTTCACCTCATTGCTCTGTGACCATTTTATGCATATGTATTTTAATTCACTTTGGATTAGAGAGGAAATTTGGATACAAAATACAGAAGAAGAACTTTACTTAATATGATGATGATGGTGAACTAGGTGTGAAAGTAAATCTTTCTTATTATTATTTGTTTTAAAATCACTTTGTGTCTGTCCCTGTTAATCGATTGTGTTACAACATTCATTTAATTTCCTCTTAACCAGTGCTTCAGAATGCACCTGGTGCAGTATTATGATTGACTGAGAGGGCTGAGGCAATATAATGAAGATTTGCCAAAGCGGCGCCCGAAATCATTTGCATAATAATAACTAAACAAATCACTTGCAGCGTAACTGGATTAGTGCCTCACGTCAGATGGCATAAATGTCTTGAGCAGTTTTTCAGCCGCCTCTGTCAGGGCGACTCTGCGCTGCAAGCTTTAGGAGGGTTTAATCCACGCCGCGCCGCCGTCTCTCTTTTATCATAATCTAAATCATAATCGGAGCATTTGTGACGTTGACGTGATCACAGATTTTCATCTGCCTTATGAAATTTTGAACCTGCACCTCTCCCCGTGAATATTTTTGTTTTATATCAGTGATGAATCGCCTTTAGTGTCACACACAGACAGACGGCTTCAGATTAACCCAACAATGTCATCAGATTACCAGATTATAGATACGAGTCGACCTTTTAATCAACTCTTTTTTTGTTGCACGTTTTCTATCATTTGTCGTCTTTGCAGTGGCAATTTTGTTGTAATAAAGCAAAGCTGCAAGATCGCCTTGATAAAATGGCAGCAAGATTGATTTTAAGCACTTAGCAAAAGCTTCACTTAGCCCCTTTTCAACCAATATTTCCAGGATGTTTTATTACCAGGACCTTATTTACCTGGAGAAAAAGGATTTGTGGTAATCTGCGTGGTTTCCACCGCACCTCAATGTTCCGATAGCAAAATTAATAAGTTCTTCTTTCAAAGTCTTCTTTTGTTTAAAGGTGTGTGGCAAAAAATGTGTTCCACCAATCAGAGTTCTTAAGCAAATGAGAACATGTCCTTGCGGTTCTTTTTCGTTAATATCTACACATGCTTGTCTTGCCATTAGACTATTCATTAGCCAATCTGTGGCACCAAAGTCTGTGCAGGAAATCAGTTTTTCTGCTGGTTCCTCATGTAAACAAATGATCTCAAACAAAAAAGAAAGTTTGATCTCAGTCTCTTGCGCCCTCCTATAAACCACCTAACCTTCCTCCCTGATTCTTTTCTGTTTCCTTTTATATTCATATTCCTAGCGTGTCCTTCTTTACACCCTCTATGTTTCCGCTGAGTGTCGGAACTCTTTCAATAAATGATGGGATTCAGTTTGAGTGCTGCAATAGAGCAGTGTGTTAAAGCTTTTCCTTTTTTTTTCCTCTCTCTCTCTCACTGACCTGTCTTGCATTACAATTTAGTGCGGCATTACTCACGGTTTTGGACGTTTTTTTGTCACCCCTTTTTTCCTGCTGTCTCCTTCTTCTTCTCCTTTCAACAAAAGGCAGATTCTCCACTGGAGGTTTAGCTAAGATGGAAACAGTTGTTATATACTGTGAATATATACTGTTTAAACCCCTAATAATGAGTTGTATGTAAACAGAAAAGAAAGATACTCTTTTAACACAGATAGACCACACAATTATTGATTAATATAAGGAAAAAATACATAAATTAGACCGGTCTTAACCATTAGAATACAGAGCTTCTTTCCATCACTGTGTTAAATGTGCAGTATACACAGAGGTTATAAGAATGTGCAGTATAGAGTGTCTTATATCATTTTTTTTTCAGAACAACCGATAGGCAATCTGATGAAAAATGTATTTAATGTTAACCAACTTCATGAGAAAAAAGTACTCAAAATATTTAAAATCGGATTGAATTTGCGAAGTTTGGAAATACTTCACAGTTCAGTGTTCACTTGGCTCATTCTTTTATGAACAAAAAGAAAACAGTCTATTTGGTGACTTCTGCACAATTATTGCTACTTTATATTGCAACTGAAAATGTGATCTAAAATGAATCAACAACACATGGATAAAAAGATGAAAAATAAGTTTGTAATAAGTTCAATTACCTCAGATTGCTAAACCTATTTATGCATCTTCTGATTGTTCCTTCACTCTCTACTTTTTCTTATTTACAGAAAATATGAATTTAAGTAATGTAAAAAGTTCCATATTCAGAGAGAAGAACTTGCTTTGCCCCATTTTGGCCATAAATACTTTGTGTCCTCATAAACTGGCCTTCACTCTCCTGCTACTAATATTTCTTTTTCCTGATGAATGGGACATTGTTACGGAGCCCCAAAGGGACATGAGGAAAAAAAAAATGCATTTTTTTTTTTGCATTTTTTGGAAACTCGAAAAAAAAAATAACGACATCTCGAGTTTCCAAAAAATTATGAAAAAAATGGAAGAAAAAAAAAATCCATAAATTTTTTCAAGTCTTTTTTATATATAAATATATGTTTTTGTTTGTTTTGGGAAACTCGAGATTTCAATTATTATTTTTTTTTTCATCATTTTTCTTTTTTTTTTCTCATGTCATTTTCTCATGGCTCCGTACCCTTCTACATCTCCGACACACAGGGGATGAGAATTTAATGCAAAAATTTTGTTTCCAAAATACAAATTCCTAATTTGTGGACTAATCTTTTGGCTTTACTTAATCAGAAAAGTAGATTTGGATTTGGTGCACCAGCAGCAGCCAGTGGGCATGGTAAAGCTGCATTAAGATGCATATCATAACATGAACAGAGATTCTGTGAGGCCACATCACTCCCAAATTCTGCTCCACTGGACCACTTCCAACACATTTCACCTAAAAGACATCAAGTCTAAAGGCTGTGCAAATTAAACTTCTGCCATTTAACAGCTACATTAGCCAAGGGGAGCATTCACAAAGTAAGTCTGAACAAGTGACCTCTACTCTCATTTGCACCAGGTCTCATTCAGTGTGGAATCATCTCAAGTAAAAAAAAAAAGGAAAAAAGAAAGTGGGATAATGAAAAACATGTGCGATGATGCTGCGAGTTCACTGGGTGTAAAATGAAAGGGCAGAGGCGATAGAGACAAATATCTGGGAAAAGACGGGAGAGTAAGAGATTGTGACTGAGCAAAGTGAGAAAAACTGACGGGCGTTGGACAGAAAAGAGCACAGCCGAGGCAAAGTGAAAGGACACTGAATATGAAGTGACATTTCGTGGAGGGAGAACGGAAGCATGAAAATGTGTAATGACGCCTGTCTGTGTCACTATACAGGTTTTTTTTTTCTCTCTCACAAAGTCACCACCAGCAGCATCACAGGAGGCTGTTAATGGACCCACAGGCCTCATGACTGTTGCGTTTTTATGAATGCAGTCACACGATTGATTCATTCTCTCGTTCTGTTTCGTAGGAATAATTAATGTCTCTCTTTCTCTTACGCGGTTACATTTCCCTGTCAGGAATGTATGGGTTATTTCCTGCTTGTGGGATTTTGATTCACAGGCTGTGACATAAATGGTTAGGTTAGATATATGCGTAAAGCTTAGTGTCAGCGTGGTTTATTAACTTCCCACGCAGCTGTATAAACTTGGCCGCTGCGCCCTCATCGGCATAAGTGGTGATGACTGATTCGTATAGTCATTTTCTTTTGTGTGCCGATAAATTATTTTGTAACGCGACAGAGATGATGTGTATGCAAATATCACTGATTTATGGTGGTGGTGACGATGTTAAATGAGTATCTTGAGGTCACTGTGTACATAGTAGTCATAGAGATTATAATCCACTTCCTCTACAGTTGATTGGAGCCAATCCAAACAGCATGTATAGTTTTTTAAGGCTCCATATTGAAGACATTGTTTACAAACAGTGCTGTGCTGATTGCTAATCAACCGCTGTACTACTAGTATTTCGTGTTGCACTAAACGGATACAAATATATACAAAAAGTTAGAAATTATTTTGCACTTATGGCTGCTAGTTTTGTGCAAAAAAAGGTAAGTAGCAAAACCACCAACATTCATGTACAAGACAATTTGTATATAGTGCAAAAAGGTTACACTTACAGTACCACCGACAGCCACAATTGGCTCTTACAAAATTAGAGGTAACAATATAAACAACATTAAGGTGCAATGGCCACAAAAGGCTATTTTTGCAGAAATATAAGTAACAGTGCCAATAATATTCAGGTACAATTGCTATAGTTGGCTCTTAGTGCAAAAAATAAAAATTACAGTACCAACCAGACACAGGTAGCATTACAGTTGGCTCATAGTGCAAAATATTCTGGTACATACATAGGATGCCTACAAATACAGCTGTACTAGTATTTGCCAAAAAGGGACACGAAATGTCACAAAGTGTCGCAAAGTGCCACAAATAAGCGAAGCTACGGTTTTATTGGCTTTTTAATATTACATTCATTATTTATGGGTTAATGGGCCGTGGGCCGGTCCAAACTGCTTGAAGGGCCGGTTCTGGCCCCGAGCCTTAAGTTGAATAGCCTTGCGATAAAGGGACTGAAATGTTAAACATAGCAATGGCACTGAGTCATTTTGGCACAATATGCCGCAATGCTAAAGACAGTGATTAGTGTGTGTCGAATACAATCAAACACAAGTCAGCCAGCTTCATGCTTAAAGTAGAAATTGTGGGAAGAAAGTTTTTCTCAACCATCTCCTTGAACATCGAGAGAGAGCGAGAGCACATTACACCACCTGTAGTTACATTAAAAGTGAAAGAGAACATAACATGTGACAAACATGTCCCTGTAAAAAAATAAATGACAGTGTTGGTTGCTCACAGCCCTTATTTTCTCACTAGAATCAACATCTCCGTCTATACCACTTTCAGATCCAAAATTATACAACTTACAATTTAGCATCGGCAATTAAATCTCAACCAGCACCATCAATTTGTCCCCGACACCGATCTCGTCTTTTTGTGGCATCTTTGCATGTCGGAAAACTTTCATAATTGTCAATCGCATATTTCCCTGCATCTTCCTTTATTGCTGCCACTGTCCCGTTCCTGCCCATAACGCTCACTGCCTCTGCCTGACAGCATATAATATGGATGTGTGTTTGCATGTGTTTTGGTTTGTCTCATCAGCAATAATTCAGTCGTTCTCAATTAGAGTCAGCGTGAGTGCAGAGCAGCACAAGCAACTCAGGGGGAGATAGTGCTGAGTCGAGAGGAAGGCAGAGGTTCTTAATAGAGCATTTAATGAAAGTTAATGGTCAGCTTTGTGTTCTGCTGGGACTCGGCTAGAGGAAGTTGAGTGTTGTTTAAAGATGAGACCAGACATTGTGTGTCTATGGCCTATCGTCTCATGATCAGACTTCTTTCAATGATGGATATAAATAATGCATATCATAGTATTGCTAGATATGGGCAAAGACTGCAATGGCATCGTTCACCTGGGAGCCAATTACAGGCCAGAAAGAAATACAGGTGTTACCCTGAGTTGACATGGTGAACCGAGCAAAGGCACTGACTGTATTTTAATGATCTAAGTGCACGGTCTGAAGCACCACAGCTTTACAGCCAAAGCAGTGGGGAAACATACACAGGTGAATGGTTTAAGAGGGTTGTTGTGCTTGGTCTCTTAATTATTCAAGGTTTGCTTTGCTTTTTTTTTTTGAACATGCAATTAACAAATGGGATGTTCAGCTCCCATTACCTTTAGAAGCTCTTGTGCTTTGGCTTATTGCTATTAGAAGGCCGAGGATATAAGATGGAGCACTTAATACCATTTATACTACTTGGAATTTAAAGAGCTGTAACTGTATATAATTTGGTTTTCTTAACGTTAATGTCATGTAAACACATTAGTCTGACTAAAATTGAGATAGTCGGACTAACATACCTGGATAATGTGATTCATAGTCCGATTACTCCACTTTTCTGTGACATAAAGTTCAACAGGAAAGTCAGATGTACATGCCCAATAAATCGATTTTCTCCTCTGCGTGTATACTCAGACCCGGTTATCCGGTTGTCTGCCTTAGTCAGACTACGGCCTTAGCTTGATTAAACTGTGTATGCAAACGTACTGACTGTAGCTCTTTAAAATCTAATTATGTTACTCAGTTGGTAAGTGACTCATGGATCTTAAAGTCACCCACCCGTCTCTCTGATGACTCCCAAACACACATTTTCATGTCAGCAAACCTGGATATATAATGGTGTGCCCACCATAGAAGACAGAGTCATAGATTAGATTTATAGATTGATCTGTAAGCCTTGACTGTCCGGTGTAAATGTTGAGTCACTGTGCTCAACCAGACTGGGATGTCAGAGCCTCTGCATCAGAGCATCCCAACTCCTCCCTTCAGCACTGGGAGAGGTCATTATGTTAACTGTGCAGATGTGGAGGTTGAGGTCCCCGGTGATGTCTAAGATGCTATAATTGGTCCCGTCTGTTGGGTTGCACTGAGCTCTTCAACAGTTCAGCTATTCATCACTGCCGGGGCAGCAGAGCCAGACCAGGACACAATTTGATGCTGGGAGAAAATAATAGTGAGTTATTGTTCTGTTCTGCCCCCCCCCCCCCAACAGTCTCAGAAAAGTCTTTAATCAGAGATCAGGTTTTAGATATGGCAAGATCTAGTTGGACATTGAAATAGCAGCCATCTTCCACGTCGCTGAACACATTACACGCAGCATAACAAGCCAATAAACACTGTGAGCCTAAGAGATTAATTATTTCCTGGCAGCGTTGATCACTGTGTGATAACCCAGAGCAGCAACTGTCAAACCCGAAATCAAATATCTGTGTAAAAAAAGAAAATACTGTGAAAACTACCTTTAATGGGAAGTTTCTTTGCGCTTATTGTGATGCTAGTTTGCCAACGGCTTCTCGAGGTTAGGAACCGGAACCTTCAGTGTAAGCTCCGAAGTGGATGGGCTACAAATCTTCCGTGGAACAATCTGTTCATGGCCCAAATCCACAAACAAGTCAAAACTTTATCCGAGGAAATATATTATTCAGATTCAAGCACTCCTCCAAATTGAACACAATGACAGCCCAGTTTTCCAAGTGGGCTTTTGCATATTTATTCTTCTTCTGTCATCTTTACTTCACTGAAAGAAAACAACACAAAAAAAAAACATTCATATTTTTTTTTTACGTCTGCTACAGCCTCCTGTCTTGTCTCTACTCTGGCGAACGCAGCCAGAAAGTGGTATCTCATACATGCTGTGGACTCAGCGGGAAATATGCTGTTTGCGCTTTTGAGATTAACTCCATACCAATAATTTCATATTTGCGAAATGGTTCTTACAGCTGCGATTTTGGCACATCACTCAGTTGGACAGATAATGAATTTGTTGTATTGATTATGATGCCCGGGAGCCCCAGAACGGGAAATATGAAGTGTCAAGTACTCATTAATTCTACAGAGAAGTTGGCAAACATCATTGACTCATTCCATTACACAAAGTCCACATATAATTGACCTTGTGGCTCATTGCTCCCTCAGAGAGCTGAAGTTAAAAGTGCTTCATTTTAATCTGAAAGGATAAATAATATATTTTTATATATGTATATATCATTTTTTTCCCTGATCATAAAGGTTCTCTGATGGTTCTGTCCTTGTAGCAGGATCTCATCCCAGTATAACATGTTTTTGCTGGATGTTCATTTTTATGCCCACTAAAAGATAAAGCGTAGGTTTGTTGATGAGAAACGCCTAAAGCATTTCAAACCGCGTTTATACATATGCACTTACATCAAAGGCCTCTCTTTGTGTTTTTCGTTTTACTTGGCTTTTTTTTTCTCTTCTTTTTCCTTTTTTTGCACAACTCAACAGAAAGGACGAGTGAGCGAAGAAGGGAGAAGTAGAGTAAAAGTAATTGGGCTTAAAAGTGGATGGATATTTTTTCTTTTATGTTGCAATGCAAAGAGATATTTCAAAACTCAGACTTGTCATCTTGCTGAGGAGAATAGGTACAGTATATAGACGAATTTATTACCAGTGCTTCAGGCTTATTGCTGTACTATCTCTTTAGGTCATGTGCGAGTCTGACATTGACTCATGTCTTTGTTAAAACACGTTGGCACCTTCATCATGGCAGCCATTTTGGCATTTAAATGAGGGCTGGGACGATACCACTTTTTTGTGTCTGATACCCATACCACAAACTAGAATATCCAGGGCCGTTTCTAGCTGTTTGGGGGCCCTATGCGAGATACTATTTGGGGGCCCCTATTTTTTTTCAAACTCGAGGTAGATATTTCTAACTTTTTCTGATTACCCCACAAACACTTACATGCTTTGCAAATATACATAATGAATGCATCCAATACATGCACATAAAGACAGGTACTTTTAATTCTCAAAAATATAATAAAATATGAGTCTGAACTTGCAGTTTGGGGGGCCCCTGGTGGCTGTGGGGCCCTATGCATCTGCATAGTCCGCAGATAGCAAGAAACGGCTCTGAGAATATCTCCCGATATTAGTCCAATACAGTCATTTTATTTCAAATATTAGGAACTATAACAACACATTTGTGCCGAGTCATTTCAAAGACATAGTTCTACAACTGTGTATCAAGTATTATTCTCCCAGAAAGAAGAAATAAACAGCCCATGATGTGCTGCGTAGTGATGTGTAGCAGGGGTGTCAAACTCATTTTTAGTTCAGGGGCCACATACAGCTCAATTTGCATAATAATAACAACCTATAAACAACAAGAACTTTTTATTATTGTGAACAACCTGACATTTCCTGAGGAAAAACAAGTGCGAATGCAAGAATATATTATGCTTAATTTACCATTTACACATCACAGTGGATTTATAAGATTCTGAGACTGAAAATTATAGTATTTCACATTATGATTAGAATCTAAATTTTCACAATTTCACCCCTGATGTATAGGATTTTCCATTCTTATCTGTCCGATATTCGATCCAGTGATTTTGACCTAATTAAAATGTCAATTTTGTCTTTTTGGTGACGATTTATTGTTCCTTGCTGTATATGGAATTAAATGAAAATGACAGTACCTCAGGAACACCGTGGCCTTTTTGAGGCACTGACTTTAACGGCAGTGGTTTTATATTGAGATAATGAAGTTCCAAACAAGCACAGACAGCACAGCATGATACAGTATGTAGAGATCCAATTACTGCAATATGATCATAGCCATGTTCCCTTGTTGATCTGGGCTGTTCTCTTTAATCAACATGAAAGTTAATTATTACTGTTAATTGTCATGCTACATATGAATTTGTCTCATAATCAAATTTTCAGATTTAGTCACCTGACAGTTTGCTATACCCACACATGAAGCGGTAGGTAATAAGTGTGCGTGTTACGACCAGGCCTAGGGGAAAACCTGATCGCAGCATGAATGTGGAGACTTCCCTCTTCCCAACTCCCAATAAAAACAAAAATAAACCATTTTAAAGGTTTTTATTACAAACGGTCTGGCTGTGAGTGGTTGAAGAAAGTCCACCACAGCTGCGATGATCAGGCCTCTTGTACTGGATCCTCCTGTGCACGGCCAATCAGCTCCCAGGGTCAACCAGAGCATGCACACCTGCAACCTATCTCGCAATCACATGCAGACACATACACACAAGGAAAAGGAGGAAAGACCCTGGGGTCGTAACAGTGTTTTCCTGCAGTGTGGAATCATCAAACTGGGTTAGTATGAATGATTGACACCACAGGCTTTATTTTGACAGGTTTCAGTACAGAATCCACTCGTTCGCCATCTCTATCACGCGAGAAAAAGTACAGGCACCGGTATACTAAAGCGGCCAAAGGCCAGATTTGTGTCTCTCTCTCGGTGTAAAAATGTGTTTGCGTGCTTCCATCACAAGTGGTTCCTCTGTGTGTTTTGCAGGAGAGCTGTATATCGGTGGTGTGGCGAAGAACATGTACAGCAATCTGCCCAAGCTAATTGCGTCCCGGGACGGGTACCAGGGTTGTCTGGCCTCCGTGGACCTGAATGGGAGACTCCCCGACCTGATTGCAGATGCTCTCCACAGGGTGGGGCAGGTGGAACGAGGCTGCGATGGTGAGTGTGCGAAATTCCGAAATGATCATTATCATTATTTTGTTTGTTTTATACAGTATTATGAGTTGGATGTGGATGAGTTTGTTAAATATTGATCAAGAACGGTTGCTGTAAGGAGGTTCATGAGTGAGATAATTGATTGATACTTACCCACCGATGTGAAGTAATTATTTGTGAGTCTGTGAGGTTAAATCACAGTTGTTAATGTATTTTCAGTACTTTGCAGAATACTCAGTATGCATTATGTTCACTTATAATGACTCATCGCTGCCTTGCCCTATCCTAGAGACATTTTTGTCATTTTGTTCTTGTGTTGTTGTTGTAATCAAATGCTCTCAAACATTACAACATGACCATCGCGGGGTCAGCGTCGCAGCTGTCGCCTCCGTTTTTGTGTACATTTAATGTCACTTGTTTAGACGAGGATGTCATAACAAGGCCGTGTATTTTACTGCCAAGTGTTTCGCACACACTCGTATATGCCGCGTTAACTGTTGCTAAAAAAGATAAACAAAAAGTGTTCTTGTCGAGCGATTTTTATTGGTACATTTGCGCAAACACAAAGGCATTGTTTACACGCCACTTTTCTTCTCCTCCGTTTTAAACAAGCCACTCTACATTTTTTTTACTAGATTTTTTTCCCTGTTTTCATTTGCATCCATAAATCCAATCTGTTTGCCTCTATGGACTGATTACATACAAGCCCGCCATCTGCACACGGAGACAACTACAGCCACTACAGTAACTCAGCGTACTCTCCTGCAGCTGCAGCTCCCCTGATGTAAGCCAGTAACCACACCCAGATACTCTCCCACAGTCCAACTCCCCGTCGTCTGTATATCCTCTCTATTGCCACCATAAAATCTGCATGAGTGTGGGATCTCGCTCTCCTCTAATGGTATTATCAGTGCAACTAATCTCAGCGACACTCCAGATTTTAGCTGGAGCATTTTCCCTGACACACACACACACACACACACACACACACACACACACACACACACACACACCCCACCCTTTACCCTGTCCGCGACACCACGTCTCAATGGCATACTGAGCACAAACTTGATTTCCCCGAGGGCCACACTGGCTGACTCGATGCAGCACCGATCGAGCCCCCGCGCCCCCCCCCCCCCCCCCCCTTGATCCCTAATGCTACAACTTCTGCCAGGCAGCCTTATTACCTTCCTTAGAGTTAGACAACACAATTACTTCACTTCAGACACAGTTTAAAACTACGTCAAGCTATCATATTGATTCCTGCAGGCACCTGAAATGGATGCTAATATTATTTAATGAGCGGATATTCCAGTGAGCCGAGCAGGTGCAATTTAATGGCTATAGAAATGGCCCTTTTCCGCCAAAGAATAAGATAGAATGACCTGGGGCTTCTGCAAATTTACGTATTCCCTTGTTGATATTACATAAAGACATCAAAACAATCATGACTGGGTAATCTCTTTAATCAAATCCAGAACATTATTTCTGTTATCTAATTATGCTGTAATCAAATTCAAAACCAATTTACATACAACAGAGAGGCAAAATACTGACAAAAAAATCATCTTAATTACAATACCAGAGTCCCGAAGATGACAATGCAGAGTTGTGCCACACATGGAGCTCTGCCAAAGTCCTAAATGACTCGCCTCTGAGGTCATTGTCGCCCGTGGACTGGGAATACTCCGTGGTCAGAGGTGGCTGCTGTTGCAGTCTCTCTAGACCTGTAAGGCCAGACCAAGGCCAGAACACTGACCTTGTTCTTGTTGAACTCTTCTACCTCGGTGAATCATAAGAGCAAGAAAAGGGAAAGAAGACTGAGACAGGAAATAAAAAAAAAAGGGCACAGAGAGACAAAAACATTGTTGCTGACTCACTGTAACTCAAGAGTGGAGCAACACAGAAACAGGGACATCCACTTTGGATTTATATAAAGACGATTCCGTCACAGAAATAGCAGGACACTGTGGTGACTGAAGCAGCTGCTTCACAGTTAAATACATTCTAAGATAAGTGGATCACAATGACCAGAAATGTGCTGAAGCTGCTGCTCAACAATGTCAGATTTTACGACAAACACTTCCGTTATTTTTAAAGCTGTAGTTTGTTACTTTTAAATATGAACAAACGACCGTTATATACAAATCATTGCCAAACTCAGGGACTTCTGCCAACCCTTAAACACTTTTTTACATGCGGCACCTCTATTTTTTATGTTGCGATCCGATGGATCCATCTGTGTAGAACTTTGCCTTGTACCATCTTACATAATGTCCAGTTTCCCAGAATAACTTTCAAAATCTGGCAGTTATTCACAATTTACTGTTGTTAAAATAGTGTATTAGACTCACTCTGTCCTGATATAGTTCAGGATTCTCTTCAACACTTTGTAGTGTTTTTTTTAATGCTCTAACGAACCCAAGACACCTAATTTTCTTCTCAGGCGTACTTAGAGAGGTAGTGTTTAGTGGATCAATAGTTGAAAGAAAGGGTAAGGATTACATTACGTGGTTATTAATTACGACATGGTGCATAATTAGCTCCTCGAGGGAAACCTTTAATGGGGCAACAACGGGGCTTTGGCAATGCTGACAGAGCGAGCTGATAGGAGCTTAATTCAGTTTAAGTGGACATTTTTTGGAGCAGAGCAAAAAGCCGTTATAATTTGATACTTTTTGATTATTTATTTTTTCCATTGGGGGGCGGTTGAAAAGGTGGGGCTTTCTTTTTTAATTGGGCCATTTGTAAAAGGCACAGTGACATATTGGTTTATCTGTGCAGAAACAAATTAGTCTGGCACTGAACCATGGTTCTTCGGAAATGTTTGTGCTTAATTGAGATTTTAATGAGAACCCCCCTACACACACACTCACACACACACACACACACTATCACCAAGAAGATAACCACCACATGTAGTTATTTTTAGATGTCTCTAGCCTTAGACTTAATCTGCATGCTTATCTTTTATCTATTATTCAGCCATCGAGTTATTTGAAAACTTGTTTTTGTTTTGTTCTCATTTCCATCGTTGGTGTTAGTTTGTAAGAGGAGAGTCAGTCAGGGCAGACACTTAATAAATTATGTTTCCATATAATCTCAACTCATGTGAGATTTGCCTGCTGGGTCAATAGTATATACAGTGTGAAGAAAAGTGATTTCGACTGTAAAGGGTTCTCAAGGAAGTCTGACTCGCTACCTGTCTGAGTAAGTGCTCGGAATTCCGCAGAGAAATTACAACGGTGGAGTTTCTAATTGACAATTTAAATATCCTCAGCCATCCATGACTACAGGAGAGAGAGCAACAGGAGAACGCACCCTTGTGCCTCACACTATACAAACACACGAGTAGGCGTGCACGTTCATAAGTGCACCGACGCTGATTTCCAATGCAAATGTGCCCCCTGGTCCTCCAATTACGGCAGGTTTCAACCTTGAATAGTGTCAGATTTAATATGAATACATCTCTAAGCAACATTAATCAAATCATTTTCAGTCTGTTGGCAAGAAGCCGCTGCATTTGATTTCAGCCGTTTCAACACAAGTGTTGGAAATTATGATTCTTTTTTTTTTTTTACGGTTTTCACATGAGTGAGCCGTGTGTTAAAAAACTGCTGAATATCAAGTTAAAAGAGGACCGAGACCGGAAGTTCCAATTAACGCTTTTTTTTTTTGGTGTGTATCTGCACCATTACCTCGTTTATGAAGCCCTGAAGGTTCGAAACAAACAGTTCAGCCACTGCTGAGAACGCTGTGTTGTATTGTAATCTCGGGCTCAGCGAGAAAAAACCTGGTCCGGTTACGTAAACAGCATTTCTCCTGAACAGCGGATCCTTCTGGTCTGGGCACATCCGATTGCGTCCATTGTACTGCAGAAGAAGAAGAACGTCCGTTATGGAGGTATTTTGCTTGCGACAGTGTCTTCTGACTCTGGGTCTGACTCTGGGTCAAAGTCATAAAAGGGACTGCGGTGGGGAGTCGTGACGAAGTCATTTTTAAACATTGTTAAAACAATGTTTTGATAATGAGTAGCAGTGCATCCACCGTTCCAGAAGGGAGAGCTGCGCTTCTGAGAGCTGGTGTGCTGACAAGAGCTTCAGTGAGGAGCGATTTATTTCGGCTCTTTTCCCGCAATTAGGAGGTTTTTGACCATAAAAACAAGTTACTGTATGTAAGAAGACCTCCATAACTCACATATATGTGCAATAGGACCACTCTATCTGAGCTTTAAAAGTTAGAATTAGCCTTGTTCTTGTACATAAGCTGTAATATCTCTTTTCACGACCGCTGTGATCTGAAGCCTTCTCAGGTTGTTGGTGCTGACAGTTCTCATAGCAGCACACCTTCCACATTGCAGTGTAACGTGTAAATATCATGTATGATGAAGCAGAGCCTTAAAAATTACCTTCAGCTGCTGCTGCAGAGAGGAGTGAAGGGCCAGCAGCGCTGCCTGAGGCTCTTCTGTCCGTCACAGCCGAAAGAGCTATAAATACTTTGCCTCGCTCCTTAATATTTTTTTCTTCATTCATTATTTCTGATCCTTCACATGACATTTATTTATGTTTGGACTGAAAGCAAAACTCTTGATTTGTTTGTCGTGGATTCCCCCTCAGGACCCAGTACCACCTGTACGGAGGAGTCCTGCTACCATCAGGGGGTGTGTCTCCAGCAGTGGGAGGGCTTCACCTGCGACTGCACCATGACGTCCTATGGTGGCTCATTCTGCAATGACCGTAAGTGGAAAAACCTTAAGTGACCTTAAGCTAATGGTTTTACGTGTACGAGTGTGGCTGTGATTGAGTGAGTGAGTGGAGCAGGGAAAGATGTTTGCCGGTGGATACATGTAGCTGGTAATCCAAAGCTGCATGGGTCACATTTCTGCTGTTGAGGTGGCACAGACTCTTATTTTTTCATCTTCAATGATTTGAAAGCCAGTTTTTCTATTTCCGGTTCGAAGACATATGAGGATATTTTGGTGCATGTGTACATAATCGGACTATGAATTGCATTATCCAGGTACATAAGTCCGACTAAGACTGACTCAATTCATTGGACTAACATGTTTACATTAAGAAAACTGAATTATTGTCTTAGTCCGACTAAAATCGGACTTTTAACATGCATGCAAACTCTTGCCCATTGTAGTACTCGTCTACAGCTCTTTAGGAGACTGTTAAATATTCAGGCTCTCAATTCACAGGAACGGGTAATGCTACTCTTCTACAGTCTTAATTTGGCATTAAAGCTAATAAGACATTCCTCTGGCGTTTGTGCATCCATAAATATCTTGCCCTGTGCAGCTTAAACAGCACTACAGAGCCTCACAGGTCTCTTAATGATTAAACATGGAACACATTTTATCCCTTTAATTGCAAAACTAAGCATTTTATTGCAAACATTTCGATATAAAAACCGCATGCTGCACTGCATGCAAACGCTTCTCCACTTGTTATATTCTCTTACTTACACATTGGTCATAGTAACGCCTCAGATTGTACAGCTCAGCGTTGGCCATGCGATTGGCTGCTGGGCTGGCGAGGCACTGCCAACACACACTGTGAGGAGAAACGCTGATTTGAATCCCGGTGTCCCTGCCATGTGGCCACCCGCTGTGTGGCTGGCAGCAAGGGAGAGCAGGAAGGTATGGCGTAGGAAACAAAATAGATGTATTACAAGGTGCTGTTTTCTTTATTTGGTTTAAGTGCCTTTTTGTTTCTGGGGCCGACTATGAGTGTTGAAGATTTGGTGAATGCTTTGTGTCGCAGCTACAACACTTTGATGTTATCCAGCTGCATTTAGAGACCTAATTTTAGCGTGAGGGAAGATTAAAATTTGAGGTGGAACTGTGGGTACCGAGATATTAAAGTGTTATATTAATACACAATAAGAAAGGATTTGGTCGGACGGATGCTTCAGGTAGGTTTAATGTTTGCAAATGTAGTAATGCTCCACAGGGTGAGATGGAGAATGTGTACAATTAGCATTCAAAACTCCACAGGATTGATTTAAACAGGGGCAAAGGCTAGGTGACAGGCTAATGGACTTGTTTGCATAAGTCTTTTTTTGCACATTAAGTGGTCTGTGCTGAGTCAAGCCGTATCGTCCTCGCCCCAACTTTCTCCCACATTTTAAGTCAAACGTTTTTTTGGACAGAGTCTGCCTTTGATTGTTGTTTGGTGTCGGCCGCCGTGTTACTTATGCAGAATGTGACAGTCAGGGCCTGATTAGCAAGGTGTTTCCTTGGCTCCAGGAAGACTACAGTGAGGAGATGGCAATAATAGCCGCTCTGTCGCCATGACAGCTTTGCTGAGATAAGCACAAAAGAGCCCCCCGCTCCTCGAGAGAGGAGAGCAAATTATAAAGAGAGGCGAGGAAAGCGAGCGGTGCTGCTGATTCCTACACGCAGTGGTTTTTTTGGCCTGGGGAATGTAAGTGGTTTCACCGCGCTAGTTTTCGAAGATGACAGGAGGAAAAAGTGTGTGGCAAAACCGGCTTGTGCTCCGTGGAAAGACTCAGGGAATGTGTGACTGTTTTTTTCTGAGTGTGAAGAGCAGAAGAAAGGACCTCACCAGCAGACATATCAAATAAGTAGAGTTGAGTGTAACTGCAGTCAGAGAAAAGGAAACACTTAAGTGGAACACCTATTAGACGAAGCAGTGGGCAGTTTTGTTCACCGATCACTTCTAAAAAGATTTTGAATTTCAAAGAAAGTCTCAGAAACGTGTCACTGCATTCGGCTGCTCGTGAAAGTCCACTCTTCACTGCTCTTTGTCTCTTTTCAAAGTGTTTTCATGTTTTCCTGGTGAGAGGCTGCCATGCTACAGTATGACACATCCATAATAACTGACGACATGTATATTTTACATCTATAAAAATCGATCAAAGTCCATTTATAAGTAAGTGTAACATTCGACTCAACTCAAAAAATGTGAAAGAGCCACTAAATGAATGTGCAAGTTATAAAAGAACGTATTTTACGATGTGTTATACAAAAGTATGTCGGCCTTTTCCACATTGTGCATGCATTTCTCGATTTGGTTTCTCTTGCACTGTTTCCTTCTTTCCTTCCACGCTTTTCCTTTTAGGCTTTCTCGACCGGCTTCATATCTGTCAACTTGAAATGCCTGAAGACATCATTTCATCTCTTGTCCTTGAAGCCCTGCTGCTCCGAGTTTGAACTCTTGGCTCGCTCTCGCCATCGCCTTTCTCTTTCTTCACTTTGCCTTTTCCTTTACGTCTTGCCAACGCAGGCACCTTTTCCCTCCTTGAACCTTTTAAAATGAACCGCGTGTCGGAAATTGTCGACCTTCGCGTATAGTTTTCTTTCTTGAACCTGCTCTCAAAACCAAGGTAGGACTTCTCTGCGTCCGGTAGTGTTTTGTAATTGCTGACATTTATAAAACTCCACAGCGTACCAGAACTTGTGAAGTTCTTCTTTTCTGCCTGAACGTCCATGCATAATGTGAAAGAGACTGTATGTGTTGAATTTTATAAATGATACAGTATGTGTGTGTGTTGAATGTTAAAGTGAGTCATAGAAAACCAACCTGACATGTTTTATCCCTCACTCAGCAGCTGCACAGCGAAGTGCACGTACCCTGCTATGTACAATAAACTCGATGGTCACACACATCTTCGCACAGTCTCCCACAAAAGTTTACGTACTTACCTTTTCATTTGTACAGGGAGTGAGTGCCCAATATTCCCTTGATAGACAAAGAATGCCAATGTATGTGTCCATGAGTGCTGCACTCTTCTATTAAAACAATAAAGTGGCTAAAGAAAATGTGCAAATTCCACCAAAATAACCAGAATGACTCACGCTCCACATGCTAAATGTTTTTTTTTTTTTTTCACGAGATGAACGCTCAAGGCTAATTTCCTCAATTTTAATTTCCGAGCTGTCTGTGTCACCGTGGGTGGAAAGGTTGTGAAAACATTTTTTATTGACGCCGCAGTTGTTATTTATGAACGCAGATTCACGGTTGAGCGGAAGAGACATTACGCTCACAGGGAGAGACGGCTCCATTGTGCAGCCTTTTTTTTTTTATTCTAACGGATAAACTGGAGGAATTTGTCTCCATTGGATTGTCGTTACCTGCTGGACCTCAGCCAGCCGTGTGTCCCTGACACATTTTTACTAAACCATTTAGTCTTTGTAATTTTTTAGTATTCCGTAAATGAAAAACACAAACTTTGGGGTTATATAGTCCCAGAGTTGCCTAATTGAAAAGGAGTTTGAGCCATTAGTTCCATTAGTCCTCGTCTTAATGGACTTTCAGTGCCACATTATTTTCTAAACGCTGTTGCAGATAATATTTTACTCTGTCAAGAATAAATACTTTCAAATCGTCGTCAATTATTCTCCTAATTTATCCAATTTTTTAATGCTTGATTTACTGCAATGTGTCCAAACGCAGTGTTGCCTGCATCCCCTTTTTTTAAAAGTCACACATGATAGTGGCCAGAGGGGAGGGCAGGGGACAAAATAGAGTGTGACACGATGAAACGCCGGTCCTGAAATTGGATTTTCCCAGGATTCTCTGCTCTGCTTGATGCTGTTTAAGAGGCTGAGTCTATATTCAGTGATGCAGTGATGTGGATTTTATCCCGAGCATTATTTAAAGCCTGCCTCTGTGTTGTTTTTTTTTCTCGCTCCCCTGTATCATCAAAAATTTAGCTGTTTGTTGTTGAGCTGCGTGTTCTTTTACCTCCTTAATTCCCTGGTCAAGGAACTATTTCTGAGAGCTCCTGCGCAGCCCCGCCTCTCCCAAGCTATACTGGACTGTATATTGCCATTATTTATTAATGTGCATCCATCTGACACAGCAGAAAGCCGAGTAGTGTCACGCACACACAGCGTATACAGTACTGTAAGTGACAGCCATAGGCCAGAGTTCACAATGATGCTTTTCTCTCTTAGATGAAAGGAAACGCCAATAAATCTTCCTGGCTTCATTTCTTTTTGCATTTGTGAAAAAATGCTTTTGAGCATCATAACAATTAACATGTTGATTTTGGTCCTTTAAGTGAGTACTTGACACCTATGGCGAAAAATTGGACGTAAGACTCGACAGTGATCTGACGTGCAGTGGTACAATCCAGCTTCTAACCCATACAACTCACCAAGGCTAAACCATTTCTCTCTCGGCATCACTTCGAGGTATTTATCACAACTTCCTTGGACATTCGCAGTGTCCTCTATGTCGGGCTTAGCCAGACGTCACTTGCGAGCACATTACTCCAGCATGTGGTTCATTTCCGGATTGATTTCAAAATTCTTTTTTTTTTTTTTAAACGTCTTCATGGTCTCGCCCCACAGAATCTGTCGTACGATCCCTCGCGCTCTCTCAGGTCGGCAGATCAGTCGCTGTAAATCGTCCCTGAGACAAAGAGGAAACTCAGAGGTGCATTTTCAGAGGTTGCCTTTGCACATGGGGCAGGCCGACTCACTTCCTGTTTTAAAATCCTCTCTTAAAACCTCAGTTTTAGATGTTGGCTTTTACAATTTTTTATTGTTTTACTGTCTTTTTTATTTGTCATGTCTGTGTACAGCACTTTGACCAACTGTGTTCTCTTTAAAGTGCTTCATAGAGAAATTGGATTGGATTGGAACAACGCAGCTGTGTGTTTAAATCTTTGTGATTCAATCCCAGTGTAGACATTTCCAAAGTATTTGTTCCACAAAGCAGCGCTTGAAAGAAGGAGCGTGTATAACTGAAGTTGCCGTGAAGCGTTCTTCCGTGTCTGCAGACTTAACCTCGGCATCTACATTTGCACAAACACTCCACAGCTGTATTTTCTATCAAATGAATCCCACTTCTAAAATGGCCTCTTTTTTCCCCCCTCTCTCATGCTCATATTAAGAGGAAACATCTGGCGCATTTGCTGTAACACTGAAAACACATCGACATCACGTTCAGTTGGAACGAGAGGTTGTTGCGCACACTGTACCACTATGTTCATGTACACAGATGTATTGTAGAACAACAAATAACAAAAAAAAAGCTGTTCCTCTCTTACACAGTTGCACACACACACACACACACACTCTCTCACACCAGCGAGCGTTTGTTATTCAGCAGCAGCCCGCAGTGATTGACTGGTCTATTTGTCTCTGCGTAGCATATAAGTGGGCCACTTGGTATTCTGCCTTATTCATCTGGAACAACTCAGACAGAGATGCTGTGTAAGTGCGCGCTGTACGAGGGATTTGTTTCTTTCTCACTCCCTCATTCTCAGTTTCGAGCAAGACGGAGCGACCGAGCGAATAGCAGACAGAGAGGAATGGAGAGGGAGAGGCCGGGAGGAGAATGCTGTGCGATTCTGTTGTTTAACTTTTGCACAACGCATGCATATGTAGACTGAATCCAGCTGCCGCTGTATAGCACGGTCAGGCATACTAATTGAATGCAAAGTGCCAGTGTGTGTTTTGTAGCTCTGCATATTTACGTCCACCTCCCTTTTTGTCCTCCACAATTACTGCCGCGCTGCCGAGTAAAATTCCATACTAGGAAATGTGCGTCCTGCAATTTACCTGCAAGACTCCAGCAACATAACAATAGTGTTTTTGACTTTGAGATGAACAGATTTTGCATATTTTTCTGTGTCAGTTAGGTGCAAGTGGTCCATTTAAACTGCTCCACTTCCCGTTCATCTCTTTCTGCCCGTTTCCATTTGCCGCCACCCCACTATCACGGGTTTGAGATATTCACCCGTCACTCTTCATGTCTCCTGTAATGTAATTTAAACGCGAGCTGTCCGACTTAACTGAGTTACTTAAATCCGACGCACTGTAAAGATTAGTGCCAGATTTAGAGTATCTTTCTACTTTTACCTGAAGCGTCCGCTTTTGTTGATTAAGAGGCTGAAAATGAGCTTTTTCAGTCAATACTAGCTCTGTTCTTGTGTGTGATTTGACTGTAGCTCTCGCTTTAGTGCGTTATTTCTTCCCTGTAGCTGCTCTTATACTGTGTAACATCGACTCTGACAGACTAAGTGTTCCACTGCTCGTCTGCGCTAGCCCACTGTTAATGCTTTATAAAGTTGATAGATTGCAGTGGGCAGTAGTCACGCCTAGGCTCTCGTGCCATCCCCCCCTTAAACAAACTTTAATAAGACCTGATCACTGAAATGCATTCGCTCTCATCGTCCTCACAGACTCTATAGGCGATCGCTTGAAATGCAGCATTAGAAAAAATAAAGGATTTATTCTCTCTAGCAACACAGACTCACGAATCCCGGCTCCGCTGTTTGTGTAACACACTCGGCTTAGATTTAATATTTTGTCAGGCCACTTGTTGTGATGAAGGTCACACTGGTTACAGCACAGCGTGCATCAGGACAGACCAGCTGAAACCACTCGGTCCAAACTCAGCAAGAACAGAGAGAGCTTAGCTGGAAACCTCTCAGAGGAGAGAGAAAGGAAGAAAAACATCCCATAAAAACACCCGATCCAATAAAGGAAATCCACTTCTTTCACCAAAGATGTCCCCAGGGAGAGGCAAGCATTGTTATGCATGAAAGCCAATTCAGTGCAGGGGAGTGACTGCATTTTTTTTTTTGCTTGCAGATATTCTCTATAACTTAATTGATTGTTGATATTCACACCCCCACCTCCTCTGCGTCTTTTCTCTCTCAGTCCCAGAGAGCTGTTGTTCGGACCCAGCAATTAACCGTCACCTCATTAGGCCAGAAACACAGTGTGAATCCTAAGTAATTACTCTGCTTCTTTCTTTTTTCTTTTTCTTTTTTTTTCTATTGTTATGCCCATAAATACACTCAAACACACACTTTCACAGAAACATCCTCTCCACCGCTCGAGAAACGAGTTACAGGAGAGAGAGAGAGAGGGACTGGTGAGGTGCAGCTATCTTTCCTTTTGCAGGCACTGTGAGTGAACGCATTAACACAGAGCTGAAAGGACGGATGGAAAAGCAGAGGAAAGAGAAGTGTGAGAGAGGAATGAAATGGTGTTTGGGCATGCGAAGGCAATTCTGGTTTCCCCCTCAAAGATGGCTGTGCTTATCCCATTGGGTTTAGAAGGCACCATGTCAATAGCCCCGAGTGGATTGGGTGAGGGTGGATGGCCACATTATTCCCCCTCTGATGCTGAGGGCAGGAGGTGATGTCGTAGCTTGGCTCAACATATGGCTTTGGGTTGAAATGTGCTTTTTCCTGTAATAGTCCAATGACTGGAAATCTTGAGTGTTAGAAAATACAAAGTTTATGGTTGGTTAAGGTAAGACATTTGTGTTGTATAAGAGCAGATTATCTGAATTAAAGTCTTGGGACCTTATGCCACAGTGTAAATTAAAGGGAATTTAATCTGGCCTTGTAATGGATGTGAGATCTCTCCAGCCACATGCTTTTTTGGCATCTGTGTGTGTGGAAAAAAAAAGAGTTGTGGAAAGCAATTATATCCTTCAGGCACCCGTTCACACATTCCATATTAGTCAATTATTTTGTTGGCGCTTTGCAAATAGCAGCGTTGCACATCTGACTAGTGTCAATATTTTGGACCTGATTGAATTTGGTGATGCAGATATTCTCTCCCAAAAACCACACATTATCTGCATGATATATTCATCTACCCAACACAAAGGCCCCTGGTATGACCCTGTTGCGACTGACTTCACCATAATCAGTGATAAAGAAGCAGTGTTGGATTGTGCATTAGTTTTAAATGTGCATTTTGTGCACGTCAGGCAAAAAAATCAAACTCACCATGGACATTGCTGACCAAATGAAATAGTAATGACAGCTAAAGGGAAATCTGCACCCCTGGCATATATTAAATATTACATAATACTGTCAAAAGAGACAGACGGCCTGATAACCTCATATTGTCTGTTTTGTGCTTGATCGCCTCCAGACAAACACATACACTCCCAAACACTCAGGGAACTCTGCTGGCAATGCCAATTTCTTTTTCCATAGGGCATCAGCAAGGAGACAGACCTTTACTCAAGTCGGCACGGTAGATCATCAGGACTGACAGATGCACACACACACACACACACATACACCCGCATATAAACTCACACCTTGCTTGTATTTATCCCCGTGGGGTTTAATCTGTCGATAAGTTGAGCTGACAGTCTCCTCTTCACCTTGTCTGCTTTTTTTCCTTCCTGCCCTTTTCTTAAACTTGCTCACCTCATGGCCCTTTGTTCCTTCCGCATCTCCCCTTACACTCTTCCCTCGCTGCTGCAAGAATCCCACATCACTGGCAACAGGCCAGAAATAATTTTAAGTGATATAACTTTAATAAGTAAAACTGTATCATTTAATCATTTGAAATAATTAACTCTAAAACTGACTGGAGAGATGTGTTTGGTGGATTTTAACTCTTTAGTTCCAGCCGTTTCTGAAAGCTAAGAAGTTGCACGTCAAAGACAACATGCAGTTATTACGGTAATCTCACTCGCGCTGTCGCAGGAAGCTGGTGAATTAGCATCTTTGTCACCAGAGAGTTTTTTGGTCTGTTTTTGGACCTCGAGACAAAAACTCAAACATATGTTGTTTTAAATATGTGTTGCATTGTTTATATTTCAAAATTAACATGCACAATCTGGTGTACGTGTATAACTACACTATTTTGTCATGCAGTAAATTGTAAATAACTGCCCGATATTGAACATTATTGGACATTTTCTGGCTCATTGTATGGTTAAAATAAGCTAAAAAAGTCCAGAAGGACATTTTGAGGCTTTGGGGTTAAAGGGTTGAAAGCAGTCAATTCCAAACAATCGAGTTTGTAGAATCTAGCAGATGATATTTTTAAAATGCTTGAGCAATGGTTTCTCTTATGTGTTACCATATTGGATTTAAAGGTCCCATATTA